>NW_010973072.1:4995795-5042609 GCF_000737465.1 Haliaeetus leucocephalus
CGGGAGGAGAGCGGGGGGGGGGGGGGAGTTGGCCTGGGGGGATTGCTGCTTGGGAACTAACTGGGCATCGGTCAACAAGTGGTGAGCAAGTCCATCATGCATCACTTGTTTTGTATATTGCAATCCTTTCATTATTATTATTGTTGTCGTTATCATTATCATTATTTTCTTCCTTTCTATCCTATTAAACTGTCTTTATCTCAACCCACAAGTTTTACTTTTTTTTTCCAATTCTCTCCCCCAACCCACTGGGGGTGGGACGAGTGAGCGAGTGGCTGCATGGTGCTTAGTTGCCAGCTGGGGTTAAATCACTGTGGTCAACAAGTACAATATTAAGTCAAGAAGTCCCTTAAATAATGTGGAGCTCCAGCACTAAATATTACTATTGTTACTTCATTTTTATTCTGTCAAGATATCCAAGCCAAAACAGATCACAGGCATCCTTGTGACTTGAAGTTATTAGGCATAGCTTTATTCAGGGAAATCACATCTTTGATCTCTGCATGTGAGATGACCACACTGTGCAACCACTTTTTCTGATAAAGTGTGGGGCAGTGGCGTGATAATAGCAAATGATCGCTGCCTGAAATAACACAAAGGAAATAGGCCTATGAATCTTTTATTCTCTGCTATTGGGTCAGAAACTGGTTTTCCTTTTGATGCTTCTTACCAATTGGGGGAAAATTGTTAAGGACTTATTTCAAGGTATGTTAATATAGAGTAAGGTGTGATGCATAAACCATCAGTGTGTTAACATTCTTCTCATACTAGATCCAAAACAAACTTGCAGTAAGATTTACCTTGCGCATAATTCTAACACAGCAAGCACTAACTTTGCTCAGGTGGCAGCCTGAGATGTTCGCTTTCATGTGAGAGAATGAACAATGATATTTGTAGGCATCCTGACTGCCTTTAGACCACAGAAGATTAAGCAACAGCAGGAATGAAGACGTGTTTGCATACTCTATTCACTGCTAATATCCTGCCATTGGGCAACATACTAGCAGTAATTCTTTGGCAAGATGGGGGTCCATCAGGATTTAATGAGGATCAGTAACTGCAACTGGCACAGCAGTGCTACAGAAGAGAGAGTAGTATTTTTTAGAGATTACCTCAAAGTTACCACCAAAGTTTCAAAGAAGAGGCTTTCTTTTAATGTGGGACTCTGGAAATTTGTACCTGAGCAACTAGAAATTTTTGAACATGAGTATTTTCTACTCCAAAAGTTTCCCAAATGCTTCTGGTCTGGGAGAAAGAATGATTTCCCCAGCACATCCACTGTGGAAGCATAACTAATCTGTCCAGCACCTATTGTTCATTACTGTGAATGTGGGAGTGACTGGTAGTCTCCACTTCTTATGAAATCCACATCTGCACATGGATTTAGTGTTAACTAGCACAATCGGCAACTGAATAAAACCACTTTTTTTTCTGCTGCTGGAGCATATGCTATCAATTTCATACAAAGTGCACAGGAATTGCAGATCATCAGCAATCATATTTAGACACTGTTTATTCAGGTATAAGTAAGGCCTGGGGTAAATTCAAACTAGAGAGAAAATCTGATCAGTACCCTGGTGGTGTTCATTTGGTAACAGTCATCTCTCAGTAATCTAACACTGGCACAACATCAGATTTGTTTTTATCTGAGGACTGACACCTTTGGGAGCCATTTTAGCTTGCAATCTGATTTCCAACCAATATTTGTTAAGACAGAGAATATTTGCTATTCCCCACATGTGCTGTTTTGTTGCTAAGCTTCCCAGTAAGATGCAAAAGACTAATTGTAACTTTAAGATGCTTTCTGCAGTGCTGTGTCAATACTTTTGAAGTCAATACACCTAGGTGGACATAACACCTTTTTGTTCATTTGCCAAAGGAATTCAAACTGCTTATTTTATATCATATTTGCTAATCACTGACTGCTCCTTTGTCAAATTTACCCATGATGTATGGCTACTGAAGAAGTAATTAGATTTTTAGGAATAAGTATTATATATAAAATAATGATCAGTTCTTTTTGCATATCTTTTTACCAACTTCTCCATCTGCTCTGTTCTTTTCTTTCCTTATGCATTTATTTTTTAAATACAGGAGTAAACATTCTCCACTCACAGCTGATCTTAGTTTACTTTAATTGCTATGTAAAATGAATATCGTATTTTAGACATCTCATTCATTGTCAGGTGCACCTCTTTCTTTATTTAATGTTTCTCTTAATCTAGCAGTAGGACTACATTATATTAAAGACCTTCCCTGTTTGACAGTTATGTGAACACATACCTTCCTTTTAATTTCGAAGTCTTTAAAAGTAGTCACATAACACATAAACTGCATCTAAAGAGCTTCAGCCAACTTTTGCCTTACCTTGTTTAATATGATTAGTTTTCCACAGACCAGTGAAAATATCAGAAGTATTTAAACTATTATATTAAATTATTCCAATTACATATTATTCATCATTCTTTGAACAGTAGACCAGTGAGTGCTGCACTATATTAAGCTATTCATGATTACAGACTGGTTTAAGATTAACAGGAAAAAAAAAACATCAGCTATCATTAGTCAACATAACAGGAATGGGACTACTAGATTTTCTTATTATAATACTGCATATTCTTCAGGTGTATGCCACAACCTCCATGTGCAATACCCCAATTTAATTTTCAAGCCAGAAAAGACAAACTAAGCAGTAATATTAATAGGTTTTTAGGCAAAGGACCTTACAGACTAAGAGTGTTCAGCTGAACCCCTTAGAAGCCTTTAACATACAGTGAGCTCCTCCCAGGATTTCCCTCCATCTGCCATAATTCAGTTTTACTTCAGTCAGACCAAAAAAATCTAGAAGCCAGTCTCCTTCAGCTGAGTAGTGAGAATAAGGAGCTTAATTTCCATACTATAAAACTGTGTGGTTTTTTTCTCCCTCATGCCTGCTGCCATCCCTGGTTCGGATTTCAGCTTCATGACAGCTGCTGCAGCAGCCAGGAGCACTTTCAGAGTTGCATGGTTCTCGCTGCTGTTGTGAAGGTGCTTCATGATGAAGAGAGTAAGTGGATAACTGAGCAATTCAAATCATACACAGTCACTTTCTAGCCCTCCCTCATTGTATTAAGAAGGCACCACAGCCACAAAGCTTATTTTGATTACAAGAAGATATTTTTTCTTCTAAAACCATTCTTGATCCTTCTCCACAAAAGCACTAGCAGCTGCCCTTTCCTAACAGCTTTTGCAGGTACTGGTCTCAAGGCACTCAGGTCACACTTCTATATTAAAGATGTCTAATATTATTTTGAGTAATTTATGCATTGTGCAATGCCAATATACAATCACATGTAGTGTGCATGGAGGGCTATTAGACTGGTTATGCCCTTGCAATTATTTAATTCATTTTGCATTTTCTGAACCAGATTTTTCTGCTGAATAACAAATACCTACAGTGAAAAAAATACAGTTGTAGCAGTAAAAACTTTGACCATCTCTATTCTAACTGTGGAGGTTTACCTGCTGTAGCACAGAGCAAAACCACTGAGTACCATCCTTGTGTGCAGGTGAGGCAATCAGAGCCCATAGGTTTGAAAGGTGACAGTAAACGCAAAAACCCATAAACCACTCATTCTCAATTTTAACGTCTACAAACCGCAAGCCCTCTTAACACTCCTTTTTATCTTTGCCATCTTATCATTGCTTACATAGCTGGAAGCTAAGTATATTTTAATCTGTAAAGTCTTTCTTTTAGATGCCTACATGCATTGTATTAATGAGGGACAAGACAGGAAATGGTATAAAACATTTAGAAAATGCTACATATATTGTACCATCCCACTTATGAGATGGCTGGATGTAAATCAAGGCCATTCTTAGATTATTTGCAGCATGTTTTTTTTTCCTTAAAAAATCCTCAGTATTGTGCGATTTACTGTCTACATTATTGACTCAATGAAACCACAAACTGCCATCTGTTATGATTCACACTACATTCCTGAGGATGACTGAGTAATTGAGACTGATAGAGGTGTAGTCAACACTGGAGAAAAGTATAGCTTGAGCTCTGGTTAGAATAGTATGTCTTACTGAAGTTTCAGATAGTATCTCCGAAAGGGTATCCTTCTGCAGAGGAACTTTTAACTCTTTTCAAAATTAAGGTTTTTATTTCTAGAGGATTTGGCATGGCTTAGTTTCGTCCTTTGGTACACTCTGACAGTTACCTATTTAAGACTTTTCAGAATATTTGATATTCACAGTACACCCTTCTGTATTTCATACATACTCCAAAACATTTCTTCCTAAGGCATTGATACAAAGGCTGAAAAATAACCCCTTCTGTCATTGGCTTTCTGATGGAAGGTCATTTTGAGTATTTTTTTTTCTTTTTTTGTCCTGCATAAAGGAGACAGATATCTGCAGGCCCTATAAACTTTGCAGTAACTCCAGAATGCTGATGCAAATATAGGAAGAAGCAACAAACTCAGGGGGCAGAATACCTTAAAAGTGCTAAGAACTAACATCAGAACTTTGCTGTTTTGATTTCGGACATTGTGATGATATGCTGCTCATGGCATTGGTGCAAGTACCAGACAGCAAAAATATGCAGGACAGAAAATAAAAAAAAAAAATCAGTCTTCTGGTTGAATAGACAATCCTACTAGTGCCTTAGGCAGTCAGTATGACTGCTGTGCATGCACACCAACCTGGGCTCACAGGGTACTGCTGACTTGAGCTAGTCCTTGTACCATTTACTATTCATCTTTAAAAATCAGATTTGGGCAATAGTTGTTTCAAGACTCACTGAGTACAGAAAATCTCTCTCTGCAATTGGAACAAAGACATTAAAAAAGGATGAGGAAAAGCAATTACAGTTTAAATTAAAAATCATTGCAATCAGTTCAAGATATTTAGGAAGAAACTAAGACAATTGTTTTACCCAGTCTAAAATGCATGTTTCAAAACGCAAATGAAGTATAAGAATTTTATTCAAAGGCAAATGCTAAATAATTTTCTTTGCTGGCTTTTCATTTTTCTCCATGGAATAGTGGATTAAAAGAAACAAGGGAAATATGTTCTCCTCCACAGTACAAGATGGCCAAAGTGGCATTGGCTGTATATAGATGCTGCATAGCATGGTTTTACCAAACTTTATCTTAGCTTTTGGTGAAGGTGGAGGACAGACCCAGAAAAGTGAAGAATATCCTTTGAGCAACTGGGCATTTACAATGTTATATGTAATTATCCCACAAGAATGTGTGCACATGCACTTTATATGAAGAAGATTCAAACACTGAGCAGCAGAGCTATTACTAGTAATTACATATTAAAGGTAGTAGTGGAAAATGTCTAATATAGAGTCTTTCAACGTGATCTGATCTGCTGCATTCCTACAAAGGTTTATTCACTGAAGTAAAGCAATGCCCAAACTTTGGTTATTTTAAGCTGTGAATGTGAATGTTATCCTGCTCAAAAGGGGAAGCATACTTCCATATCCTTTGCCCATCCTTTGTTAGATATCACTATCTGCTTTACAACAGCTGAAATTAGCTGCCACTTGGGAGCCATAAAGAGCTATCAATTACTTTTTCTCTCTTGTATGAAATGAGCTGTGGTTCTTCGTATTAGCTGAGGAGTGAGTTTATATCAATGCATCTGTTTCAAGATGGTTCATATTTATACCTAGCTATGACAGTTTGGATTAAAAAATCTTGCTAATGTCAAACAAGTTGATACCATAGTGCACCAGCACTTTTGATATCTACCCATCATTTATACAAATTTTGTCTGAAATCTGAACTTCAGCATGGCTTCACACTGATATTGGACAGTTAGATCAGAGATGAAGGCTCTTCAAACTCAGTGTGCATTTATATGTACTCCAGGCATACTGATTACACCATGTCCCAAAACAGTCTGCAAATATTTCATACAGTTTTCCACAGGCATTCAAAGCAGAGGCCCATTATGTATCTCCCTTGGCAAGTCCATTTGGGGAGCATTTGCACTAGAAGCACCATCACAGGTGTCATACTCTGTGAAGTTAACTTTTTAAAAGCAATACACAGGATGATGGATCTATGTGCACCATTTAAAAAATGAAGGCCTCTTTTAAATGAAAATGTACTTTAAAATTTTATTAATGGAAAAATGTTGAAAAACTACAAAAGAGTTCTTCTGCTGTAGATATAATACAGTGGACTTAATCTTTAATTTTCCTTCTACATCTGGAAAAATTAGACCTCATAAATGAAGTTTCAACAAGCTGAGCAGATCTTTTGTGATCTTTAGAAACAAATTGGCATGTTGTTTAAAGGCGTTCATTATCCTTGGTCACGCCATAAATAGAAAGGAACACATGAAGACATTGTCCCTTTAGGCACTGACTGGAAAGCAAAGTGCAGAGCTGATGTTATTTTCCACAAAAAGGAAACTACACAGTGATAGTACCAAAAATGTATTTCAAACTTTCTCCTTGGTTTAAAAGACTCTAGACTTCTTTGTAGCATGGCAAAAATAGAAAAAATATATTGATTCTACTGCCTACTCCCCTCTGGAGCTAAACTTCTGATTCCTGTACAAGCAGGGCCCAGCAAGTTCTGGGCACCTTCTGCAGACTGAACACTTTCTTATCAAGTTCTATGGAGCAGAAAATGCAAATTAATTCTGCTGGCTGGGATATTTTAAGCAGTGGATGAGGAGAGGGAAGAGAATAAAAATAGCTTTGTTATCATAGCCCTTGGAAAGCTAAAGTGATGTACTGCAGGCTTAAAAATGTTCTGTAGATAAATTAAGAAAATTAAATCTTTTACTCTTCTACACCTATATTTTAGGTAAAGTTTTTTGTTTTCACTGCATATTTTAAGGTTAGTCTGGCAAGCAATGCATTTCACAGGAAAGTTAATTCTTTTACACTGGCAGAGTCCAAATTCACATTAGTCTGGGGGCTTTTCCAGGAATCCCATGGAAAAGGCAGACTTTCTCATGTGTCACATAGACATGTCTGCAGTAGACTCTGTGTTGTTCCCCCCTCTCCTTCTCCCACCCTCCTCTCCCCTCCATCAAGTTTAAAGGTAGTGATCACTGTCTTCAGTCACAGACTGATTATTAACATTTCAGATCTGCTCTTTCCCCATATTAAAGCAGATTGTATTTACAGTTCTGATCTGACCTGAATGATTGAGAGCTATACTTTGCAAATAATTTGTCATTTCTAGTACAGTATTTTAGATACTTATCATCAAGAGAGAGTCTTCCTTCCAAATGTATGAATTTAGGTATTAAACCTAGGTATAGATGCTCCCTAAAAATGCAAATGAATAATTTTTATTTGAAAATATCAGCATCTGCTGAGACTGCAAAATTAAGGTTTAGTTTGGAACTGGTCCAGGCAAAATAAATCTTTACAACTGAAGGATAATATGACAGCAGACGTAAATCTAAGCATTAGGAACCAAGCTATTCCTTTTCTGGAAATTACAGAATTTTAGATCTCATACAAGTTCTTACTGGTCTGGACTTCTCAGTACAATATCTACATTTGGAATTAAACATTATATGGAAAAGAAATGAAAGGGAAAAAAAGCTAATCTTTGAGATATGTTGTTCAAAAAGGCAAAGTCATTACTCTATCATCTAAAAGATGGAATTAAAAGACATTATTGACAAAAAAGCTAGCAGAACTACAGAACTATGTTTGAAATTTGCACTTTTTATTTTACTAGTTTATCTTTATGTACAAACATCCAGAAGCCAGTGCATCATTATAGAGTGTTTTCATTAAAAACCTCTCCATTGACTGAGTGCATGAAGCTCTGTGTAACACAATATCTATATTGGTAGAACCAATATAGTTTGACCTATGATCTCTGTATAGGGTAGATGGAATACAACCAAAAAGCACATTAGAAGAACACAGCTCAATAAATATTGGATTCCAAGTCCAATCCAGTTCCATTCTCACACCAAGCAGTCTAACAAAACTGAAATTTAATTGGCTTAAAAACAAATAAAATGATGCATTCTAAAGCAGAATATTTTACAAATATAAATCCAGTCCACCAAGGACTGAACTACTATCTTCATAACCATTTGGATGATATTTTTCCTCTAATCACCCTGGGTTTTAATTCCTGCAGGCAGGATTATAATAACAAAGAGCTGATCAATATAATGCGTTTATTCAGATCTGCTGGTCATTAAGGAATAAGAGTGTTTTGAAGCTCAGAATAATTTAGATAATTCACATCTTGCATTATGTGGTCTTAAAAGCATGTCTCCTTATGATGCCTATAAAGTCAGCATTTCAGTTTCAAGGCATTCTGGATATACAGAAGGAATATCAGGCACATGTTTATTGAAATTACTGATAAAGCAGTAGGAATACACCTTTCACATTTCATGCTTCTGTTATGTCAGTGGATTGACAAGAAAAAATCAGTAAACCTATACTTATCTGAAAGTTTGAAAATAAACATGCTAGTATATTTTTAATAGAGCACTTTGCACATTTCTAATTGCTATGTAAATAAACACATTGGTTTATTAACACCTCATGATAACTCCAGGAAAGGGGAACACTGATGGACAACCTGATTTAAACTAAACCCATGGATGGTCATGTACAGACTGTGTTAGGGACAGAATCAGAAAACTTGTTCTGCCTAAGTGTTAGCCAAGAGCCAATAGCTATGCCTCTGACAGAAGAGAACCATGTTTCTTGCCATTTGCCACACCTATAAGAGGGTCAAGTTAAAACATCTCATGGATGCATCAAAAGTCATTTTTTTGACAGTTATTTGTGAACAAGCCCCATTTAGGTCATACTTTCTGGAAATGTTTGATAAAAGAATAATTTGATTGGATAATGTGCAAACTAATACCCATTCAAATGAAGAGAAGTGACCTACCTTCACTTTTATTTCAGGCCTCAAGGAAGGATTACAATATTCTAGCAACAATATGCTGAGAGCAACTATCTTTCCCCCCTGCTAACACAGTCCTGCATTTTTTAGTTGAATTGAATGCTTTCAAAGGTCATGGTTTAGATCCCAGAAGCAAACTTTGTTGCCTCTTACTTTTAAATTCCTGAGGAAATCTAATATTCTCCAAGTCATCTCCCTTCTCTCTTACCAGCGTATTTAACTATTTCTCCTAACTGCATGTTAGAGGACCAACTGGCCATTACTGTACTGCTGAGACTCAGACTCCCTGTGCAGTCAGAACAGAGCAATGCCTAATCATGAGCCCCTTGTACATAAATAACAAACATTACGTCTTTTACCTCCAGTCTTCTTTCCACCTATCTACTCATACCTACCATTGATTATGTCATTTAAAGTATGTTCATGAAGATTCAGCCATCAACTGATTAATATTCATTAAAGACTGGTCACCTTAGCAGATCCAGACACATTGTTCTTTGAGGGCTTCTTAAGTGAAGCCAGATTCATCCTTGGCATCATTCCGCTGGCTTTGCTAAAGCCACAATATGGCTTACAGCTTAGCTGAATTGAAAAGCGTATTACTAACAAGTGTTGAAGAAACCTGTCTGTAATTAATACTGGCTCACACACACACGGTATGAAGATTTGCATTATGAGGAAATTCTTGTTATCTCCTGTTTGCTTTGGTAAAAACAGGCACTTCACAAGAGTCACAGTATTTTCTTCATCAAATAAACATGGAAATTACCTGTCTTGCCACTTTTATTTTTGCTTAACTGTTACATAGATGCCACGGGAAAAATAGAGGAGTAAAGTTAGCTAGTGTTAACTAAAACTTTTGAACTTCCAGAGCACTTGTTCTTGGCAGCAGTTTTTCAAGTGGATTTAAATAGTATCTAATCTAGTTAATCCAGCCTTGCATCTTCTTGATAACATTTTGCTTTTGTGGACTTTTGTGAACAGAATTAATTACGATAATGCAGCATTAAACCTCTCATTACCATACTTCGGTGTAGAAAAAGTGTCCAGAGAAATCCTAAGTTCTTAGAAGACTCAGACCAGAAATAACACGCAGATACTCTGGGTGTTTTTCTAGCCAAGACTTTCCTGCTCATAATTTCATACTTCTAAAAATTTCTGCCTTTCTGACAATGGTGTACAAATTGCAAAGCTGCTGCTTTTCCTAGGGCAAATCAGGTCCACCTGAAGACTTGCCTTTTTTTAAAAAAAATTTTTGCTGTTATTTTAGTAAGGACAGAAAAATCCTTCACTATAAAAAGCCTACATAGGGAAATGAAAAAAACATATAAGCATTTCTGAAGGATACATTAAACAAAAGAGATACATAGAGCAGTTTTGTGGAAAGAAATAGTGTTTGTTTGCTTTTCTATACTCATTTTTCATTCTCTTTTACACCAGAGAGCTTTGATCATGACAAACTGAATCCAGTTGGCTCAGCAAAAAGAAATAAGGCATTAATGAATATCAATTCCAGAGGAAGTTCTTCTGGCTTTAAAGAGAAAATGATAGTTGTTGGCAGTGAATGCTTTTGTATTGGTCATTCTTTCTTTTTTGCTAAGAGTAACTAATTTGGATACATGTTAAATCAATCATATCGCTGGCCATTATTCAGCAGAAAATTATCAAAGCACTCCCACCCCTGTGGTGGACTGGCTGGCACTAGCCACTGAGAAGAAAGGTCAAGCTTAAATTGACTTACCTCCTGGGGAAAAAAAGGTAATGGAAAGGGAGATGAAATGCTGGTAAACAAGTTTTCCTCAATACTCCCCATACACCACCACTACTGCTTGGACATTCAAGCCCAGATGCTGCCTTTATTCCCTTCAGCAAGCACTGTTACAGACCCAGAGGAAACTGCATAATATTTTATGTGTATTGATAAAAGAATGAAACTGATTAATGAGGTCTAGAGGAATGTGTAGATTTTTCCCTCTAACAACTCACCCGTTCTCTGGACTGACTTGTGCACATTGATTTTTTTTCTGTGCAATCAATTTCATTTTAAATTGCTTCTAGCGGTTATTTTGTTGCTATAGGAGCTTCCACAGTTTCTCTGAGCTATACTGATGTGCAGTTCATCTGACTATTTATTCAGCTTCTCCTGTTAAACCCATGACATTGAAATCACCTCAGTCCAAATGTTTTCATTTCTCCTACTTTCTTTGCCTGGCCCCTTGCATGCAAGCACTATGAAAACCTCCCATGCCCAGTGGTCTTATTACATTCTGGACTTTTCCTGGTTTATTTACTGAGTTTTTCTTTACTTCTATCTTTCCCTTAATACATTAGGGGTATCATTAAAACTGCTACTTCAGCCTCTTCGTACTACTGACTTCATTCAACAACAATTTTTACTCTGGTAGTTTTTAATCTATTCAGTCAAAAACTGCTTCAAAGATCCTTTTCTGGTTCCCTACCTGCGTTGGATCTTCATTCTCCAAAACCTTTCCTAATCTACCCCTACCTCATTTTCAACTCATATTCTCAAATTATATGCTCCTACCCCTGACCTGCTGATTGTAAATATTCAGTTGTTCAGCAAGCTTCACTGTTCACCTCTGCAGCCTGGTGTTTTCCTTTCTTTTGTTCCTCATAAACAGGAAGGATTCATACAAAATTCTGCAATGGAATATTGTTGAACATTTACTTAAAATTCTACCACGTGTCTTTAAAAAACAGCCAATCAATCTATATAGTTGCAGCTATTGCATTCAGATCACTGCCTGTTAGGTTGATCTTTCTTTCCTGGTCATACTCTGCTGTCTCCTGACTTCAATAAGAAGTTGAGGGCAGCCATGAGTTTGCCTGTACAGCACCTGGGATTCATGTCTGAACCTTTTGAAGCCACCAGAAAACCAGTAAATCACAAGCACTGGTACTATTGGTTGGTGAGTGTGTACCAGCTGGGGACAGTCATATTCTCTTTCTCCCCCCAGAAAAGACTTGTTCATTTTCAGAAACAGTTTCCTGATACACTTTATCTGTTTTCAAAAATAATCTTTTTTTCCATCTAAACAAAAACTGCCTTTTTAATTCAAAACCCAATATTTTTGCTCAACATCTTTACAGAAACAATTCAACCAGTTCCAATAATCCTGTATGTAATTAAAGCCTTAAGTACATAATACAGATATAATTATGAAACAAAAAACTGTGCTGTAATAAGACCAGCTAAAGTACTTGTCAAGTGCAAACAAAAGCATAAAATCCATTTCATGCCACTTAAAGCTTTTGTAGCCTTCATAACACTATGACTGTTTTCTCATTATTTTTCCCAGTCATAAGAACTTCCTCTAAGCTAAGAAAATCAGTAAACCTCAGACTATTGGGAAAGAGAATAATGAAAAAAGCCATGTGTGCAACTTTTGATCACTATTCCGCGGGACAGAATAACCCTGTTATTACCTCTTGGTACAGAAGAAATTAATATTGGATTAAACAAGACCTGATTTTGAACAGAATCTCAAATGAGTTTCTCCTTTTGCCTTTACAACTAAGTCTAGAAACAGTTGATGGTGTTTGAACTCTTTTGGTCAAACCTGCAAATTATGCACATAAATGTATATTTCAGTTCCAAAGAGGGAGCCAATCAGTTAAATGCTTAGTAATAAATGCAGAGTTATTGACATTAGTGTTTGTATACATGTGACTTGCTGGGGCCTTTCACACGTGCATGCAAAGGAGGCAGAGTAATAAGCAGCAGTATTTACAGACAGAACATGTGCCATATTGATCTGCCAGCGTTTCAACCTTGACTTATTTCCTGTACAAAGGAAGAAAAAGCATGATTCTTGCTTCCTCCCTTGAGGTTGTCAGCACATTATTAATTTGAGAATCTTTTAAAATCAGCAATCAAATGGTTAGTCTAATAGGACAAAACAAGGAAACACCTGTCAAAATAATAACTGCAATACCCACTCTTTGAAATGAATTAGCAGCCTTCTGGAAACCGATTGAGTCCATTATTCCTTGCTGTTCTGCATTCTTCTGAAGGATCATAGTGAGAAAGATTAATCAAAAATTAAGGTTTTGCAGTGGATATACTAACTGGAGATAGGCTGCTTGCTTGCACAGAGCTAGGTATGGAGCTCTGACATGCTGCTGAGGTAAAACACTTCATGCAACTGTCAGAGTGGCTGAAAACAACAGATGCACAAGAATCAACAGTTGCAAGTTGCAGCAAGGAAAATTCTGTTAAAT
The DNA here is from genome assembly GCF_000737465.1 of Haliaeetus leucocephalus. NCBI lineage: Eukaryota > Metazoa > Chordata > Aves > Accipitriformes > Accipitridae > Haliaeetus > Haliaeetus leucocephalus. The sequence continues at coordinate 5,008,944 of NW_010973072.1, forward strand.
CATTAAACAGAATTCTTCTCAGTGAGGGTGAAACACTGGAACACATTGCTAACTGAGGCTGTGCAATCTCCAGTCTGGAAGGTATTCAAAACTCAACTGGACAATCTGCTCTAATCTTGAAATAAGACCTGCTTTCGGAGGTGGGTTGAACTAGACACCTTCCAAGCTGCCTTACGACCTGAATGATTCTGATTGTATGTCTGTTATTGAGTAAAGGAACCACCTCCTCTGTTTGATCTATGATACTTTTGTATATGTTGTAGAATGAAATTTGTCTTTATAGTCACTTCTTATTGTCTATTCACTCAGCCAGTGACAGACTATAGACCCATCTTCATTTTCTGCAGTTCTGTTGCCTCTTAGATGCTTCCCATTTGCACATATTTATAAACAAAGTTTTTTAACTATTGTGACAGGTGTCTTGATTTCTACCATTTACACAAGTGAACAGAAGCTGAATTCATTTTACTGGAATAACAGAGATAAGGTTATCACAAGAAAGGTGAATATATATTGACAGACCTAGGGGCTATCCACACACTGAACAAGTACACAAGTATTACAAACCCTGCATTTGCACAAGAACTCTCAACTGTCTCCATTGAGACCAGCCTCAGGAGTGTAATTTAGTCTCTTTGTCTATTTATTCTACACATTCTTTGCTGACATTATTGACAAGTATGGGAATTAATGCCCACTGCAATGCAGTGCTTCTTTTTGATTATAATTTAGTTACCTTCAATATCCTCCTAAGTGAAGGACTTGTATCCTTCACAGTAACAGGATGCTGTATGGGCAGCCAGTTCTGCAGCTGCTGAGATCCCTGGCTAAAAGGCACTAATTTGCATTGTCCATTTGATCTCAACTTGAAGCCAATCCTGCAACATTTTCCTCTATACCAGTTCAAAATAAACTGTCTGTGTGACTCTGAATGTAGCTGCATGAAAACTGCTCACACCTTGTGCTCTTAATAATCATTCTGAAAATATCACTATGTGCACAGTGCCACAAGTGAATGACGCCACTTTCCCATTGCTTGGCTTAGAGAGGAGGCAGTTATTGCTAATAAGTTTCTCTCCCTTCTCAAGTTTTTTATGACATTATTTTTTATTTTGTTCTTCTGCAAGACTAAACACTTGACATTGCAAGGGTCTGGGTGACCATTTACACCTGGACAGTGGAAGATGGTAGCTAAAGTAGGGCCACAGCACAGTAACCATAGGAATGCCTCAATCATATAGCTCAGCCAGTGATTGTCAAGAAAATCTTTCTTGCCTTTCATACACAGAATGACCTAGTACCACAAAATGATTAGAAGGTGGCAATTGCAGATGTTTATGTGGCAGGGAACCAAGAATACAATGAATTCTTCTCATGATTAGGTTACTAGAGGGGTATTAGAGATTAAAGCAGGAAGATGTGGAAGGCTGGACCATCAGAAGGGTTTGGGCAAAGGAGAGCAAGAGTGAGAAGAAAGAATGAGAAAACTGCCTTCTTGACTTACAGAGATGACATTGTTAGCCCCCACTTACCACTTAAAAATAGTGAACACGACACAGCTTTATCCCGACTATTTCCTTTCAGACACATGTTCCATTTTTCAACCATTACCTCTCCACTGAAAAAGAAGGAGCTGAAATGCCCCATTCTTACCCATCTGTACAAAGTGCTGTCACATTATTCAGAATTCCATCACAAAACACAAAACCACCAAGATTTCCCCTCACAAAGCTCTCCTTAGGCTGGCACCTCAGCACACTGCTGCCCATGGAAAGCTCTCGCAGGTCAAAGGGCACTAGAAATCAGCTCCATGTGAGACAGGACATTTAACCATCGCTAGAAATAGTGGTGAGATTCCAAAGCTCATATTGGCCAAAAAGGAAGGCAGCAGTGCGATGAGCAATGATTGCTGCTAGCATCCCGCAAAGCAAGTATAACCTGAGTGGGGGAGGCAGCAGGATTGCTTGTCAGCAGCCTGCAGTGAAAAATGTATGTCATCATCCTAGCTAATAAGCAGAGTCACTGTCTGTCTGTTGAATTTAACAATGAAGAGGTTTGTTTTTCACTTTTTAAAATGGTTAGCTTTCACATCCTGTGCTAGCAAGTACTCATTTTTCTTAACATCTAGCTTTTTTAAAAAAAAAGGAAAAAAGGTTTGAGCCTTGACAACTTATTACAGCATATAAAGGATGAAAATGCCTCTCCTTGAACAGTCCCTTCCATTGATTGTCAGTCTAGTCATTTGAAACTCTTGCAGCTTACGTTACCTTAGTGAGCTGAATCATTTTGGCATAGTTAATTTTTCTGTGAATAGGAAATAAGATCTGACAGCCATCAAAACCACTAGGATATTTGCATCACCAATAAAGGACTGAAAAAAACAGCTCTGTTCATTGTGGAGGGCTCTGATATTCTAGGGTATCATACAATACTGCCACAGTACATCCGCATAGCCCCTTGTCTGGCTGAATTGTGCAGCCATTCACTGAATTATCATCCTTCAACTGCAGTATCCCACTTCAGAGCCTTGGGAAGAATTTAGTCACTGTCTCTGCCCACAGAGGGCTCAACATCAATGAAAATGCAAAAGCAAACACTAAAGAATAGAAGGGCAAGTAAGCTAAAGCTGACTCACATATACAGGAAAGGGAATACTAATCCTTCCTTAGGAATTGTCAGTGTATCTCCCTTTCTGCCAGCAGCAATATTTTAGGCCCTTCTTCAAAAGGGTGCTCTGAATATGAAAATCCTCACACTATTATCAATTTCTTTGACATTAACTGAATGCCTGTTTGAGCAGTTCCTTGCAAGTGCAGAATCAGACATTGGACTACAATCACAGGGGCATGAGATTGTCTGGCTCACTGCACACTGTTGATCCAACACAGAACAGACACCTTAAAGGTTTCTGGAAACATCATAAGACAACTACTATTTTTAACCTAGTTACATCCACTGCTCTATGTAGTTACCAATGCATATATAAGATGAGGGCCTTGGTATTTCCTTAAAATAAATAGCCTGTTTAAATGTAATTATACAACAAATGAAACTATACAACCAGCTTCTGCACAACCTTGGGATAAAAAGTGATACCAGTTAGTCTGATTAGTGCCAAAATACAAGATGAATGGTTAGGGCTGCCATGCTATCCTCAAAAGGTACCGGCTGCAGAAATATACAGGGATATAGGTTGGTGAGTGCATTCTCTCTTTAGAGAAGCTGGCAGACAGCAATTTTTCTGGTTTTGCATGTGAATTTCTTCACTTGATAGATAATAGAACTGCTTCCTTTAATTTAAGAATCAGCAGCTTGTGTGCTGAATTTAATGCTATGTAGTCTCTTCCCAGTGCCCATTTAGGCATGCAATTATCGAGGCAGCCTTGGCTCATTGCAGGCAGTCTAGGGTTAAGAGACTTAGCAGAGCCGAGTACAGAACAGTCTAGAGAAAACCAAGTAAATCCAGCCGCTCAACTTCTAACATTTAAAATGAAAATACCAATATTGTGTTATTGTAGCAATACTTAAAATCCTTCTTATTTTCAGAGAACTTCAAGTTCAGTTCCTTCCAGTCAGGTCATTCCAGTCACATTTATGTCAGCATTTCTATTCTAATAACCTCCTATTTTAGAGGTTTTATAACTCACCTACCTATAAAAATATACTTCAGACTCAGGGAGTACAGTCTTCTTTTCTTGGTATTACTTATGAATATAGCACAAATTTTATCTTAACCCAATTCCACATTAGTTCACAGGTGAGTTACAAAAGCAGAGGTCTTTAAGATGGCATTGAAACAGTATCAGGTTTATAGAGAGGGAAAAACAAGCCGTGAAAAAGAGGAGTGAAAAGGAAAGTAATATCAAATTAGGATGGAACAGGCACGAAAAAATAAGTGGAAAGGAAAAAGCTAGTAAATGAAATGTTGTTCTCTATATCTTCAGAAGTGTTTTTTTCCAACCATTAACCAGTCTCCCCAGTATCCCCATGCAACAGATCATTATTCCCTGAGGTAGAAGAGAGGACTTTCTGTGTGTTAGGAACAGTGTGAGACATTCAGCACTGTATTGGCAAAGTGGTTGGGTTCCTGAGCCCTCACCATGCATTAAAGGAAGTGTAAACAGAGCTCAGGACAAACTGCAAGTGAAGGAGGCTTTCCAGAAAGAGCCAACATTGCATCCTGCTGCCTGAAGGGCAATTAGTCTTCAAACTTCAGCATTCTATCTAGCAAAAATTTAAACCCACTGATTGTCTGTTACATTTACACGTGACTGAGGATGCCCTAATAATAACAAATCATTTTATGGAACCCAAAATGATATAGAGAAAAGTCTGTGCATCAACTTGCTTTACTAGTAGGCTAAAAAAGAAGTAAAGACCTTGCAAAATCCACAAATTATGGAAATTTGACTAAGTGAGAGTGCTTGAGGCTTCCAGGTCCACCTGCCTGGTACTGAGAAACCCTGTGGGTTTGGTTGTGTAGCTGCCTGTATGTTAAGTTGCCAATCTGGCTTCTTACAAGAAGTTTTGTACAGCATCAGACAGAATTGAGATGTCTTAAGTAAATAAGACAACAACAATAACAAAGTCTACTGCTACCTCCAAAGAACTTTGCTGAGATCTCATAAAGCAAGAAAGAGAAATCCAGGCCAAGCATCAAGGCTTCAAAAAATCTGGAAGCCACACCTGAAGTGAAAATAAAATAAGAAAAGAAAGTACTATTCCAATCATTGGGGGGTTTTGCTGAGCTATTCAGAAGAAGAAACATTATTTTATGCTGCTACAGGGATCTGTACACCTTCTGGGAACAAATGTATTAAAAGGAGCAAAATGTATCAACACAGATTCTTCCCCATTGTTTCTGGACATGGGTGTCCTCCATGACACAGATCCTTGACAATTTAATCTAGAGGGCTTTTTTTTTTTTTTTTTAGGGACTAATCCCTGTAGGAGGCTTCATATAAAATTTTCCCCTCTATCAGCTTTGGCCATACTCCAAACACCATCTGAAATGCAGAATTTGTATCCCTATTCTGTCCAACTCTAATATGCCATTTTCCTATTGCTTTATTTTTACATTTCATGGTCTAGCTTAGCCAGGCAAAATTGTGCCGCAGGCAAAGTGCAAGTTTCAAATATAAAAAGCCTAACCCTCATAAACACAGCAGAAACAAACTATGTTTTCAGTCTTTGCTCTGCTTTTCACATATGTTTCATCTCCAGAAAAGCAGTCCATCTCAAGAAATTTTTTTCTCCCACATAAAAGGACAATTATTTTCTTCTTTAATGGCATCTTAAAACATGGCAAAGAGCAGGCTTTATTTAGAAAACCTGTAAATCTTTTTTTCTAGCTAAAGGAAAACATTGTTAAAATGGGATATTACGAGATCATTAAGAGATGCTGCTAAAATGAAAGCCTCACTTCATACTTCCCATTTCAAACTTCTCACCCAATATTTCTTTCTCTACATTTATAGTACAAGGTTTAAAATACTTGTTACAGCGGTTTTTTACCCTGAAACCAAATAAGCAGAAATTTCTGTACTTGAAGCACCAAATCTGTAAATGAATGAAGTTTACAGTTGCATGACAATGACAATATCTCTCTCTGACCTGCCACCAAAATTAACATAAACTGTTCTTTGGACTTTCAGTTAGTCTGCTATGATGCCAGGGACATGTATTCTTCTTGAGGTCTGGGGCTCTGGGACATCCCCATGGTGCAGCCTGCTTGCTGGCTCCCTGTGCCGACTTGCAAGCCAGCTGACCCAGCAATCTGCAAGCTATAGTCCCTTTGTTACAACAGACTAACCAGTGCTGTGCCTGTTGCTTCAATGCCTGGGAAACTGGAAATAAATAGTATTTTAACTGACATTAGAAGCTGCCCTACTATTCTACTGCTTTCATCTGAAAATACATTCAATCTAAACCAAGTCCATGCATTACAAATTTTCTAAAATATGTCCTTTTGTTATGTAGTAGATATCAAACAGTGAGAAAAAAATTATTTTGCTTGTCATCACATGAAAGATAGTCTCTCTGCATCGTTCCACTATCTGGACTAGGTTATTCAAATACATTGTCCTGAAAAGGAGGCCTCAGACTGCAAAACAACAAGAAAAGCCTCACACAGAAGCAGGATACTGAATGCTATGTATCTAATACCATACATTTAGCCACATTTCAGAACCACATATATTCTCATTAATGTCACAGACTGCCTATTTAGGCAAGAACTGTATGGGTCTTTCAAAAAACAAAAAAATGAAGGACAGTCAATGAGAAAAACTGCCACCAGCATGCATTTTGTTTCTCCTAGAAGCTTGGAAAGGTGAGTGTGCATGTTGACAAGGAGTGTATCTCTATGTTAAATAAAGAATACCTTTTACTTCAGCCCCTCCACCCCCTCAAATACTACCAGCCACTGATGTTAACAGCAGACTGTAGTCCCTGACGCCAGTTCCTTTCTTGTGTAATGAATGAAAGTGAAATCTCTGCAAGCCTTTGAAGAATTTCCTTCCCTCCTTTTACATTGTTTCTCAGTCAATGGGAATTTGACAAATTAGCCAATAGCTCACATTGGAAAAGTCCTTATTATGTAAAAGGAATGATAAGGGTAGAGACATATTATAGGTAAGGATGATAAATATTTCACACTTGAGTTGTCAAGGAAAACAATTTTAAGTAAAACTCCTTAGGTCTAGACATTAAGAGATCCTAAGCTTATTGGAAGTGTTTTGTGGTATTGTGTTGTATAAGGCTGTGCTATAAAAGATGTCAAATTAGATGGTGATGCGGTCCTACTGGGATTAAAAATAATCTACAAACTTCTATCTAACAAACATTAATCTACAAACAGCTGCTTTCAGGATGATCTGCTGCTTTCTGCTTTAGGACAACATGTATTCTTTCTTTGAGCATGAGAACAGACATAAATGAGCAGTTCCCTCACCATATGATTCCCTTCATCCTCAGCCAGTGCCACTGCACCCTGAGAGTCAGGCTAAGGTGAGTATCATTCGGAGCAGGGCATAAGGAAGAAACTCTTCTGCCTGATGAAAGAATGAATGGAAAACTAAATTCAGATGGTTTTGGTTTTTACCTTGCTGCAATCATTCTCAACTGTAGCCCCTTAGGGAGACTTATTTCACACAGTTTAGCATTTTGCAGAGTGTCCATTAAGCAAGGTGATTTCAGCAGCAATTTCTTTTCCAACAAGTTCCCTACACAGGAGATTATCAGTACCCACTGAACACAACTTGCTTAAATACAAATCCTTGATAGTTCTCTATCTTCCCAACCTTCATGACTCAGTAAATCTAGAAAGAAAGTTACCAAGCAGTATTGTCAGCCTTTTCCCATTTTTTTTTCTTTTTTTTTTTTTTTTTTTTTTTGGTCAGTTGAAACTATGCTAGTTATATATATATATATATAAAATCTGAAGGGAAAGCAACCAAGTTACATCTCTGCCTCAGGAGACTGTTCAAAGTGATACCAGCACTTCTAGAAAGGCTCTCCTCAATGCTGATATGGAGAAGAAGGAATTCCAGTTCATATAACTGGCTGATCTAACCAGTACACTTTGGAAGCCCAGGAACCACAAACTGCTACCCCAAACTTCTTTCTCTGGTTCAAAACTCAAAAAGATCTCATATCCATGGCCAAGCATGTTTAAAAATACTATTAACAACCTAATCAGTGTTGATGTGGTTGAACTAACACTCAACTGCTATTTAAATGAATGTATGGTCCCTCTATACTTCAGCTCTTAGGAGCTTTTTAAAGCATGCTTTCAAGTCCAGGATACAGACTAAAGTTTTTATAAGCTTAGTGCTTGTCACTTTATTTTCAAAATGTTTATACTTGGGGCATGGTGATCAGGCAAGCCAGACATTGGCTTATAGTGTATTTATAAAACCACCTGCATGCGAGCATGAAATGTATTAGTAATTAATATTTCTGTTTCAAGAGATTAAAGTGTGTTATATTCATCAAGAGCCTTTGTTCATCATTTAATCCCCTATTCCCTTGGGAGGAGACAGCAAAATGATGGCAGGAAAGTCCAAATGAGCAAAGCTGGTTGGCACTGTTTCTCATTACAATTTTATTAAATACAGTGGAACTATGTGGCCATAGGTACAATTCAATAGAAAGCTACAGCACCAGCACTAGCTAGCTTTTCCTCTTTTTGAAGTGATTATTACAGTATCAGTGTAGCTCTATTTCTTTCTTCAGGAAAGCAGCAGAGAGAAACTTCCTAGGTTTTGCTACAGGAGTTTGGAAATACACATGGTTATAAATCAAAATGAGGGATTTTATAAAAGGAAACTGAAGTGTAAATGAATGTCATGGTCTGAAATATCCCTTTTATAACCTCTCTCTTCAAGAGTGTCATACTGAAAGCGGATCCCCATTTGTTTGTGATACTGTCTGGTAGATATATGTGAGGTATCGGTGTGTGACTCTCTGTAAATAGTCTTCTCAGTGTGCATCAACAGTGAGGAAAAGAAAATTCACTGCATATGCAAAACATACCATGGTCTTAGTAAGACTTTCCCAGGGGAACTGCATGTAGATTTTGGGACCTCTTAAGTTATGTTAAATTTTAAACATATATTTCATGGCAGGCATCCGAAGAAGAAATCACACAGTACCTTTCTTGTAGGAAGTATAAATTCCGAGAACTTTATACCTTTTCTGTGAAATTTCCAGACAAGCTGTAGATGGAAAAAATGTAAGCACCAACTTTAAAAAAAACCAAACATTTAATTATTTTCTACATACAACATAAATAACACTTAAAGAATATGAATGTCCTTGATTGTGCATATTAACTATGAAATTCAGCACAACTACTCAGGGGAGTTACTGCTAGTGAAATTAATTGGGTATGTATCTGGAGCCAAACAGAGTATTAGTCCAAACTTAGACAGTCCCAGGTTTCCCCTAAAAATAATATAAATTAAAAGTGGTAAAGGCAGTCACAAATGAACAGTTTGTAAGCTACAAACATATATTTTACAAAAGCACCTAGAGGAGAATGCAAAATACAGAGAAATCCATTGTTTTTTAGAGAAATTATATTCAGGTTTTAAGTTTCAATTTCAACAAGTAATTTTAGCTATTTAAGTGGAGAAAAAAAATACTTAGGATTATAAGTATTATAAGGGAATTAACTTTGATATCTCAAGTATTAGGTATAGTGTGTGTAAAAAGTTAATGTGAAGTGACTTTGACCGGATCAGTACTGCAGCATGCTAACCATTGTATGATTTATGCTGTTAATATAGTCCCTGCTCCAAGAATTTGTATACTACAAAGTAATTAATCTGAGAAAAGAAGGTGCTTATGAAATATGCACTTAATTTGGACTGGCTGTGCAGGCAACTGCAGGCTAGTGGTTAGCAGTGAAAAGAAACAATTATTCACATGAAGAGAAGGATAGACAGAAAAGTTTTAATTTAAGGTTCCTGAAACGGCTTTTCCTCTTGGGCTTGTCAGGATGAAAAGGTTGCAGAACTGTCTGAAGTGCCCTTTTGGCATTTCCCTAGCTGGTACAGACCCTTTAGAACAGTTCTACTTCTCTTTTGTCCCCACACCTCCCATCAGAGGCATGTTTCAGAGAAAAGTCAAAGCACTTCTACACTCAGTGTTCAGTGCAGAGAAGATAGCTGAAATAAAAGCAGCACTCTGGAAAGCATTTTGAAAACTGACAGTTCAAAGAGAGTCAGGAAGTTCAAAGCTGCTGAGTCGTAAATTAATCATTTTTCATACAGCACATAAGTGCTATGTTTTTACTGTGTTTCTTCTTTTGATGTCAGCAGTCTACCATATCTGTTAGGCACAGCAGCACACAAGTTCATTCCCCATGATAGCGATCTGACACTATTCATTTTGAATCCTATTGCACATTTCAGAAATATACAAATTTCACAGATTCTTTGTGTTTCCATTGTCTTTGAACAACTGTGGTGAAAATAAAATAATAAGTTGTATTTCCCTCCCCTCCACAAAATACTGATCTTAATTTTGAATTTCTTCCCTGTTTATGTGAGTATTTGCTTTCCTAATTCTGCAAGCATTCAGGCCTGTCATATTGCAGAAATCAAGGCATACATTTCCTGTGGAGCCAATTACCTTCCATCGATTTAATCATTCTCTTTCAGTCTTCTTAGTAGCATGTGAGAGGTTCAGTGTTGTTTTTATGTTCTGTGTTAGAAATGGAGAAGAAAAATAACTTGCTTTCAAGAGGTAAAAAGTGGCAATGGCTGGGATGATTTTATGCGCATGTTTCTAACTGAGGTCAAGTAACTGGAATCTGTGTCCGATGTCATGCAGAACAGGGATGTGTTGCAGTTTAGAGTTATATTGCAGTGGGGTGGATTTCTAGAAGATCTGAGCACCTGGAGATCTAAGTGGCTGCCTGGGGAGCTGAAAGAGCTCAGCAACTCCAAAAATTAAGAGGGTTGGTTTCTGTAGGTTCGTGTCAGCAAGCCATTTCATTCATGTGAATGAGTGCAATAATACTGTACTGAGTGTTGTACACTATCACCTGAATCTGAGGCTTGAGTTAGTAAACCTATGTTTGAAGTTTCTGTTAGAATGCTGTTTTTGTTATGGCGTCAGTAAACAGAAACCTAGCTGGCATGTGACATATCTAATAGAAGCACTAGAAAATAGCATTATCTATTAATTAATAATATGCATACAAAGAATTATTTATGCATTTGGCAAGTCTAATTTATAACTGTGGAAAAGTCTGACTTCCTTCCCACATAGTTATAATTCATTCTTCATACATCAGACAACCATGGCATCAGTCTCATTCTTACTCCAAACAAAAAAAAATACACATATTTCTCATGATTTAAGCTACTGCTTTTGAACCTCTCCATGTTTAGTCACATATAGCAGTGATTAGCTTATTTGCTTAATTTAGCAAAATGAAAGTCTGGACAAACTAGCATTTGATATATAAATATAAAGAGATATTCATTATGCATTTAAACACTTGCTATAGTAAAGAATATCCAGGCAGCCCCATTTCCCAGAAAAATCAGTTTAGAGATTCTGTAGTAATTATATTTTCTGTGTAGGCTAGAGAGATTAACAATTCATCAGAACAAGATAGTTTGATTAAAATTTTCTTAAACTCTTGTTAAAAAGCCAGGTTGCCAATTAGCTAAAACTACTTTAAATTTAGCACATTAAAAAAAAAAAAAAAGGAAAGTGTTATGGTAATCTCTGTCTACAAGTGATTAAAAGTACCTCCACAGATTGTGCTGCTGCAACCTATTTTTAGGTAGAAATTTAAGACCTAGAACATTCAATAAAGCAGAAAGACTGTAAATAATTTCCATATATAACGAATCTTGCATGCCTATGGAGAGGTCAGCAGGAATCAACCCAGAACCTTTAACATGGACATTGCAGGCTTCTCCCATTAAAGTCAAAACAAAGTGCATGCTGTAACAGTCACTATAGCCAGATTATAGAAGGAGACTCAAGATTGCTGACTGACCACAAGTGTTAAAAAATCACGAGTTTTTAAATGCAAAATGATGGAATTGTAAAAGTTATAATCCATGCAACTTTTTAATTAATCTATGTGTACCAACAGAATTCCTGTCTTCCTTTCAATGTTTCTTTGAAAAACATGACATCCAACTATTTGCTTTGCATTTATTATCTGAGTTTTAAAGATATGCTAAATGTTTTAAGAGTGACAACAATCAGCATGGAATTGATATAGCTGTCCCTTTTTACATCCAAATGGAGTCTAACTAATTTTGATATAAATCCATGTAGGCAGTACATAAAAATCCAGGTATTTTTCTGGTGACAAGCACAAAAACATTAAATGCACTCAAATAGCAAAAATGGAGGCAAGATTCCCCTCTAGATCCAGTCATGCCTGGCTTTCCTTAATTGTCCTTTTCACTGGAGTTTGGACTTCCTGCTACCTGTAGCATTCACATTCGCATCTTTTTCCCATGTTTGTTTTCTGAAAAGGTATCCAAGCAAATGGCTACCTCCAGGCAAGTATAGGCAATAGTCCGAGTGAAGGGCTGGAAAGGAAGCCAAAAAAGAATTTAAGCCATAAATAAGCACAGCAACAAATTGCTAGTTGCCCAGAATACATGAAGGGTCATAAAGAGTGCTAGTATATCCTGTAGCTTAATTTCACCTAATAATTATGACCAAGAGCTTGTCACTGTTGCAGACATGACTTAGTTTGTTTTGAAAATAGATTTACAAAACCAGCAGATGTATCTCACATCTGATAAGTGATTTAACTCTTACAGTTCCCAGATCATGGTACTGGTGGATCTCAAAGGCAACTCCACTACACTTAGTCCTATATATCATAGGTTCTCTTTTCGAACCTCTTCATTCCTGGATGTGTCATGACTCCAGACACTGGTGAAATGCAGAGGTAGCTGAAAATAGCTGAGTTATTTAAAGTTCCTGCAGCAGCACAGAGCTAAAGCTTCCCACAGAGAAGCTTGGACACCTCTAACACTCAACACAAAGTAGAGGCAAACTTGCTGTTACGGGACGTGGCATCTGGGAATCTAGTGTTAAGCTATATTATGTAAAAAACCCAGTCATCATCTGTATTTGCATGGGTCACATTGTACACAGTCTTTCATGCTGTGAGGAGAAACTATTAGTTTCATTTTTCAGACTAAGGCACAGAAACTAAGTCCCCATGGGACTTAGTGGCAGTTAGGCACCTAAATCTCTTTGGGGTAATTAAATACTTCAGTGATTGTGTGCAAGTTCACACAGGGGCAGAATGGGGAATTAAGCGCCCATGCCCTGACCCAGTTTCTGAAGATAATGGCACACTCTGCGTTTCTACAGGTTCATGTTCTGGTGAAGTCCTCTTTATAAAAGACTCATTGATAGTAAAGATTATTACAAACATTTGAAATGGTACTTCAGGACATGTCTTTTGTCACATAACATACACAGATCTTCTGTTTATATCCGTAATTTATATACCCCACAACCATTCTGAATTACAAATAAAAGCACTTTTAAAATGGGACTTTCAGGTATGAAAACCTGTAACTCAGTAAATTCAAGTAAGGACTGTGACCTTACTGCAATAAGGAAACTGCAGGCTCTGTCTATATGTGTAGCTAAACACAATCATCTGTCTTAATACTTGCCTATGCCATGCCCATATTTTTCAGGACTCTTACTCCAACTTCACTGACATTATATAATTGTATTATACCATGATCAGTTCTCTGCCTAATTCAAAGGCTTGTGTATGCATTTAATTTTATTTCTACACACATAATGGAACATTTTCTTCTAAAAACCCTTCTCACAGTTTTGCCTCTAGTCACACTTAAAGGAAAAACATCTTTACAGATATATAGTTGATTAATTGTATTAGTCTTTCAGCTGGGCAAATTAAAACATTTAATGAACTTAAAGTAAATTCTGTGTTTCTGCTTCAAGAACTAAAGTGAATCACACAGCAGCTGAACTGTTTTAACAGAAGCTACAAAAATATAGTAAATGTCTAATCTCAGACAGAGTAACATTTACAGGCTGCACCATTTGTTGTTTTCCCGCATCCCTCTGTGTGTAAGTTTAAAAGCCAGTATTCGTTCCTCTTCAGTATATTAACATATGGCAATTCCATTTCTGTAAGTGCTGGTGCATAAATAATTCATCTGGCATTAAAATATAAGCTCTCCCAGAAGAACTGTGTATTTTATTAAGACTTTATACACAAAAAGAAATGCAGCAGCAGAGAAAGACATCTCATTCTAACTCAGTTTGGAAAAATATCCACAATCACAAGACACATTTGGTTAAGTATTGTTTGGCTACAGGTATCTTCAAGAAGTTTTTTTTTCAGTGTATTAGAGAGACAGAACTTTATCTCATCTGTTATATGTTATGAATGTCTCATAGAAAAGAAGGTTAATTAATATAAATGTTAATTTTCCTAACAAAGGCACAAAACCCATCCCTGAACAAAATCTGAAGCGGATGAATGAACAGATAAGTATTCTTATAGTTACAATTTCATAGATTGAAAAAAGTTTCCTTTATCTTCATTTACACAATATCCACACAAGATGAAGAGATGTTTACCATAACTGCAAATTGATTTGTCCTGTAAAGGGTTGTGCTATGGAGGGGAGTGAAGGAATAGGGCAGAAAAAACCCTGTAATTAGGCATGCAGCAACACCTGTGTCTCTTCAGTACAGATCCGACAGTTTCCAAACACTGAGCACTAAGTATAGGAAACAGAAGAAAAACTTATAGCTATATAGGTAATATTGCCTCATTAGCTTGCATAAAAGCGACAAGTTAAAAAAATAGCACTGAGTAAAAAATTCCGTTATTTTGCCAAAAAGATTTTCTTGCTGTTTGTTGCAGGGTCTGTTCAGTCCAAAAATGTCTCTCTGGTCATATTAACCTTCCTCATAGCTATTTCTTACTGCAGGGAGTAGATCCCATTTAGAAGCCTTGGTAATATCACTAGTAATTTAACTTTCAGAAAGCCTTCTAAATATGCCCCATTTCCAGACTGATGTTCTCTGGTCTGCCTTGAAAATACCACTAAAAGGATATGCTTTGGGAAGCTTACACTTTTGTGTATGTGTTTTATTGAGTAATTTGGACTGCTACAAAAATTCTCTGTGCAGTTTGTCCTGATGTCAGAAACTGTAGTTGGAACACAAGAAATGAATGCAGTCTCAGCTGGCAAATTTCTCTTCTTTGCAAGACCACATTCAACATGAATTGCACTGAAACAGTTGATGTGTTCCTTATGAACAGTTCAGTATGTGAGCTAAAGGAATCACAGGAATGATACCAATGGCTGCAACCACAACTTTCCAAAGCAATGCTGGCAAAACTCTTCAAATGCTAAGTATAGTTTTGAATATAACTATTTTCCGAAAATAGGTAGTGGACTGCTGATACAATTTCTGTCAATGCATCAATTTTAATATTTACTCAAAAGAACAGAATCATGTTGTGCAAAGACTGGGAAATTCCTAATCTAGCCTCGCAAGCATTCCTTGACTTTGCCATTCAAAGAAGGATAAGCTATTTTTATTCATTCTACATAATAGCATTTTCAATAGTACTTAAATATTTTGGTCTTCCAGGCCAATTAATTTGTCAGATAGATGGTTACTCATCTGCAGC
The DNA here is from genome assembly GCF_000737465.1 of Haliaeetus leucocephalus. Classification (NCBI taxonomy): domain Eukaryota; kingdom Metazoa; phylum Chordata; class Aves; order Accipitriformes; family Accipitridae; genus Haliaeetus; species Haliaeetus leucocephalus. The sequence goes on from NW_010973072.1 coordinate 5,024,131, forward strand.
TGCAGGTATATACATAATGTGACTGAGGGCTTCTCAGCATCTCACTTCTCCACATCTATCACATCCTGAACAACAGGGCAAGATGTCTGCAGGATTACAGCATACATGCTCTCAATTAGATCTTGCTCTGGCAGCCAGTCCATATGGCAGGGAATGCACAGATCCTTCCGCTGAGACAGCAGATACCAGACTTGTCCGCAAACTATGAAGCTACTTCAAGTAACATAATGCTGCAGCAGTGTTTCTACACCTTCACTATTTCACACTGTGTTGTTACCTCTTTGTAGTCTCCTTTTGCACTGATTCTTTGCCCTTAATTCACTCATTGTATACGTGTAGTAATCTCTGCATTAGTATGGTACATGTGATTCTTTTAGCTCACATACTAAACTGTTCATAAGGAACACATCAACAGCAGAAAATGGAGGTACCGTATAGGGTATTTTCCAGAAGAGATGGGGTCTTTGTGGGGGACCCTCAATCAAAGAGCCTAACAAAAGTTTCCATTTATAATAATAGGGCTGCTGATCCAATTTTAAAACTGTGCCCTAAGCGGATTCAGTAACAACCAAAAAAGCTGAGCCAAGATGGACTTAAGGTGCCAAGTTCTTGATCTCTGATTCTGCTGTTAAGTGTATCGAGTAATTTGGTGTCCTAATTACAGCTCTTTCTCTTTTTTTATAGGCTCTTCTCTGCCTATTAAAAGGGAAAGGCTAAGTAAACACTGGGAGGAGGGGGAAATGTATTTACGAAGAATGAAAACTGCTTAGATTCATTGGTATGATTAAGTCACTTCAGAACTTACTGAGATATTAAAGAGGGGGAAAAAAAACACATTTAACACAGGAATATGTTTAGTCTGCCCTGAAAAGAGTGGAACAGAGCAGAATCAAGACTTCTACAAAAGAGCTCAGTTGTACCAAGAAAAGCTCAATTGCACCATTTGATAAATGTGCTATAAAGAAATATAAGTAAGTGATAATTATCACTGGAACTGTGTAGCATCTATTTTATGGCTTTGTAAGCTATAATAGTATATAATCATACAATCTATAATCCTCACTTCGTTTCCCTCCTGCCTTCCACTATGAAACAGAAACAACAGCACTTAGGGGAGCATACAACATGTAGTGAAACTACATATTACCTCAAATACAACAGTCTCACAAAACACTTGTGCCCTCACCAAGCATTCTTCCAGGTCCCCATCTGCCCCGGGCATTGCTCCGCACCCAGGTGCAGGCAATGGTACACTAGCTCTTCTCATGCTCCAGGGCTCCCAGCCAGTTCTGAGCGTGCTGGGCTGACAGCATGCCTGTGTTACTGTGTGTAAATGGCTTCCCGACCTGAAGTCCACCATGCTTCACAAGCTCAGAACCTAGGTAAATCTAATACATGAGTGTCTCTGCTTGACATCATAAACATGTCTTCTGCCATCTTTACTTCTTATGTCCTGAAAGGCTTAAACAGGTGAATTGCTCAAAAGTTTCTATGTACACCAGGATAGGATGGCTTGCTGCATAGCAGGGGGGAGGTAAGTGTTTAACGTTGACTCTTCCATGCTGCTAAGGAATCTCTTTGCTGTACCTTTACTTAAACATAGCTCCAAGCTTTCAATCTACAGTTCGGATTTGTAGAGCACTGCACATGCCATCTGAAGAAGCATCATGTCACAATATCTTTACCTGAACAAAACTCCTACAAGCAGTGACCTGGAAGATGCAAAACTGAGCAAGTAAAAAACCCACTGCTCCTCAGTTAGACAAGCTTTGAATCCTTTCTGCTGTTTGCATGGGCACCATCACCTTAGCCTCATAAAGTCATAGCAAAGGTTCTGTCTAAGGAAAGGGAAAAAGAAAAAAAAACCCAAAGAAAAAACAGGTTTATACCAGCTAACTTTAAACATGGTCTTCACTGGAAGACTCTCACATGACTTCCACCTACCAATTTGCCTTTTCAGTACAGTAAATCAGCTAATATAAGAGTGTGGGCCACAGTTTCTGGCTGCTGTTATGTAGACAGAGACAGGTGGCGTTGTTTATTTTTACTAGGCTATGTATTATGTAATCAGAATACAAACGTAGATTTGTTTTTGCTGAAATGAAAGGATAGGTTTGGAGGAAAGGAGAAGAAAAAATTCAAATCCCTAAAACTACATACACAATCAATAGTTATCTAATACAATAGGAAAGGGGATTCTAAAAAAAATCCCATTCGTAGGTTTGAATCCATCAATTTGGCTGCAAAACCAGGATTCTGTCTAATTCTAGGGTTGACTAATTATGGTAGAACCACATGCTGATGCACACGGAAAAGAGAGATTGAATGCAAAGTCCAAGTATTGTCCAGGTGGTGCCAAAACTCACTGCTCCGCCAATTTTTAGCGTCAACACAGGATGTGCCTGGCTCAACACAGTCCACTGCACTGCTAGCTTAGAAGAAGTGAGTGTAAGTGTTTGGTTTTAACACACCCTGAACATGTGAACTGTTAATGTTTTGTGGCAGCAATGTAACACTGTGTGGCTGCTGGGCACAAATGCAGGAACTGCACCAAACCCTGCCGTACACAGCTAATGTCAAGCAGGAGGTGCTATTTCCACTATAAATCCATCTGTATTCACACATTTTAAAAAAGAGACTAGCAAATTTAATCTTGACAGCTACCAGAATGTGAGAAGCTTTCACAATCTTGCTGTTAATCTTCCAAAAGTGTGACAGCCACTGTTTTATTTAAAAACAGAACAGGCAAGGATGCCGCTTTTCTCACCTTTCTGACACATGCAAAATTATTTGCAAGGAAAAAAGTCGACTTATTCCAGGGAACACAACCTGTCTGCACTGGAACAAAAGTGTTTCTGCCAGGAACATACAAGTCTGCAGAGATGGGAACTAATGCAAAGAAAAGGAACAGCCTAAGGAACAAATGAATTGCATTTCTAGAAGTTATCAGACCTTGCCAACAGATCCTTACATAGATTTGAGTGAGACTTTTGATCACAATCCATGGAAATGTGACTGAAACAAATCAGCAATGAACCAATTCCATCGCTTATCAGCCTAGTAGTGACACAGAGCTGTTTGCTACCTCATTTGCAGTCATTCACTCTACACTTGGGTCAAATACCTTCAAAGACAGAGGCCTGTATCACCAGACTAGCCTACTCATGCCCTATCAACAAAACGGCCAAGCACTATTTATGGATTTGTTGCAATTCTTTTTTTTTCTTCAGCAAGGTTATCCTCCAACTATGGGCTAGGCTCAAATCTGCCTGAAGTTAACTATTAACCTTATTTCACAGAATGAGCAGCCTGTAAATACTGCTGCCAGATCCAGTTAAGAGGAAGGCTTAAGTGTGAGTCTGATTTGCTGTTCTGGTGTTTCCTCAAGTCTGTTTTCGACAGTTTGTCCAATAACTCCTAATATAGGCTTGTTCTCTAAGGAGGAAAACCTTAAAGTTGACTGAGGCTTAACTCAAGGGGTTTTAGGCACTGCTAGAAAAGGTTTCCTGATTTCCCTATGTAAGAGTATAGTTAATAAAATATTATCCTGAACAGAAATTCACTGAGCCTTGAAATTCCTTGTAGTAGTTACATACCAATGCCTGACACTGAAATTGAGAACAACTTAGTCACATTTGATTGAAGATGAGGATCTTTGGGAAAATTTAGTTTAGCATTTAAACGATCAATTTAATATTGTGGTCTCTTGCTACTGTCTCAAGCTTTCTGTTATATAGTCTTTTCTTTAAGTCCAAGCTCTTGGAAAGACAAGAATCTCAGTTTTCATTATTTGCAATGTATTCTTCCAATCTTCCTGGTTACAAAGGAAATTTTGAAAATGTATTCAAGCTAAGTCTTTAAATGGAAGGAAATAGCCCAATATTATTCTTTTTTTCTGGCATTTTAATCCCCTCTCTTGGGGCATTTGGCAGGAACATATTGACTTATGGGTTTCTGAGCTTAGCAGTACAGACTGAAATACACTCCTGTGGGAATACATATAAGGAAGCTGGAGATGGATTGTCTAGTTCCTGGCAACTTTTGAAGTTATTTGGAACAGTATTGGTCAAGCAAATCATTAGCTTTCTACAAAAGAAACCAGAGGAAAAAATGAGAGTAAGGGACCTAGATACACATAATAGTAATGGAAGGAAAAGTCAGAGATTCTGAACAAACTACTTCAACTATTTTACGTGGCAGGTTACAAGACAAAACAGTTATGTACAGGCTTTTTTGTCATCTTCAAATCTAAGAATAGTTTACAGAATCTTGACTCATCTTGACTTTGTGATTCCAGCTTCTTCCAAACCTGCAAGTGTCACTGCGGGCCTCTCAGCAGAGCCTGCAGTGCAGGAAGGCTGTGTCTTACAACACTGAGCAGCCAGGCATTCTTCTTGTTTGGTTGCTTGGTTTTGTTTTACCTGTGGGTTTCTGTCTATCAAACAAAGGTGCGAAGGAAATCTGATAGACAGTAAATGTAAGGGACAGACAGACACCACCAAGAAAAGTAAGAAAGACTCAAATAGTTATCTCTGCAGTTTATTCTGTAACCTTTGTTCTGCTTAATACTACTCGTACCAGAGTTTATAAGACTGGTTGAATTATTACAAGACCTAAAATGCTTACTAATTCAGAGTATGAGATTAAGTTTCCAAAATGATGGGAAGAACTGAAAGCCGTTGAGAACAGCATCACTGGGAGCATTTTGGCCCTTTCCTCAATAAGAAAGTGGGTAGATAAAGCTGTTGGAGAAGGCACTTAACCAAAAAGAGAAGAAAAAAATTGCTGCCAGAGTGTTTACAGATTTTCCTAAAGTAAACCATCATTTTTTAGCCCTTCATGGGTTACTACAAATCTTCACCTGAGACCGAGGAATTAAGATGAGGCAAATGCTGAAGCTGAATTCTTTGTTTTAAGTGTCAATCAAAAAGCTTGCTTGGGCCTGCTGCTCTTACAGGAGTACCTTAGCTAGGCTAAGAACTTTTATAATAGATTTTAAGCATATTTTCTTCATCAACAATTTGCTAGCATTGCCACATTTCTTAGTTGTTCATCTCCTACAACTCAGCATTTCAGTAGCATGCACAGTTCTAAAGCACATAAGACTCATAATTACAGTTCAAATAATAAAGGAGAAATAACATACTGCGTATTTATGGGAAAATGGGAATCAGGAGAGTTGGATTCTGTCGCCAGATCTGACACAGGTTTCCTATGTGTCCTAGTACAATGTGCTTATATAAAAATATTCAAGTATTGCCGGGGACCATATACTTTTTTCAGGAGCACTGAATACCCACAACTTGTATATGTTTCTGCTGTTGCATTCAGCATCTCTGGCATGCAGTCCTAGACACCAAGTTGAGCCCACAATTGGTGGAACTTCAAAACTGTGAGCTCATACCCATCTGGGTTTTATCATCTATAGCAGCTTTGCCTCACTCAAGACAGAGAACAATATTAATCTATTTAACATTGGTAGCAGAAGACTGACTATTGATGATTACAAGCATTGATAACCTTGAATAGTTCTATAGAAATACAGTGTTGATATACCAACACAGATAGCAGCTATCCGTAATGTGGTAAAGCAATTTAAAAGCAAGTAACTGCCAAATGCACTCTGCCCATATGCCTAGGTAATATATTTAACCATACTTTTATAAATGGATTTTTAAAGCAAATAGGTACAGGAAACTGTAACTACCAGGAAAGTAATGCATAAAGAAGCTGAGGTTTTGTATGTTCACATAGTTTACAGGAACATCAACTAAAAACAAATTAGCTAAGGTAAATAAATATGCAGCTGAGTGGAGAACACTGCAAGAAATGAACATCTTATTCAGGTATTTTCATTCAGCATGCAAAAAGAAACAAGATGTCCAGAAGACTGACTTGCATGCTAGTATTACTAAGGTCTAAAGTAACATATTGGAAGACTTTGATTTCATCAATTTGTCATGGAAAATGTGTTGAAAGACACAGAGAAAAACTGGTGACTTAGGAATTCTTACTATAAAGTTACTTCAGACCTCGTGCTTGTGTGACACGTAATGTAATCTCCTTGGATTTTAAGCAATAAAATGGAATATGTCTGAATGTGACATGAGATGCAGCAGAGGTTGCAATGCATACATATCAACATGTACTGAGCAGTAGTCCCTGCTCAAGAGCAATGACTGTCATTTTTCTGCAAGGTTAAGGAGGAGTCATCAGGGTTAAGGAACTTAAAGCAGGAAAAGGCTGTTAAGTGAACGTTGTAGCTCTGAGAAAATATGACAAGGTCAGAGAACTTATCTTTCCTATTGGTGCAACTGAATGATTCTTCCACTCTAAGTCAGACAATATGGAAGGCTGACCCTTGTTCTCCCTCACTTGCCACCCTGTTCCCTCTTTTCCTCTAGTTGGTACCCAGCTTCACAGGACAGACAGGAACAGACATGTTCTCCCTGAAGTTCGAGGCAGTTAAATTTCATGACTCTATTGCACAGGCTCCAATTTTGACAAGGTATGAGTTTTAGCTAAGGATATACCTTTGACAGAAGACTGAAGCTGAAACAAAGCAATGCCTGTTGAGTTTGCACATTTCATTTTCTTGAGAACCCTCTCCTAGACAAGCTGATTCTAACCATAAGAGGCAGTGTTTGGAAGCACTTGATATGGCCTGACCACACATAACAGGACTAGGGCTGGTACTGCTGCACTCCCAAACCCCCATAAGCACAACAGATGAGATGATGCAATTAACTACAGAAGACAAGGAACCATGAGGAGTCTGAGCATAAAGGAGAGTAATAGAAAATGGAGATTCAGTAGATCTTGGTGTCTGGGACATCTCACTAACTGCCTTGTCTTGGATCTTCCTATCACAGAATAAACACCTTCCTATTCTTGGCACATCTACATTATAGATGTCTATAGGTGACACTCAGGATGTCAGATTTCCATTTACAGGGCTTTTTTTGTATTAACTCAGCAGTAAGAAACAGGTCTCTCTAGAATGATCTGTTTACATTTCTGCCCAGCATTGTAAAAAGAAGGATATCAGTTGTGTCTAGGAGGCTTTCCAAGTGTCTTGAAATCAGCTGGAAACCTGGTCTAAGTGCTGTGTTGGGTCTGTGATAATCTTTCACGTCACTTCCAATTTGATTCTTTTTAGAACTGGCTGTCAGAATCTAAACTGCCACAAGTTAAAGGTAAAACCACTGGATTCCCTTGTGTCTCTAGGCAATACAGTTCTTGGTTTTGTTTTAAATAAACCTAAATAGCCTTTGAATGGCTGAGGAGCTGTATAACAGATTTCCCCAACAGCTTCTTTTAAGCTTTTCAACCCTCTGAACTGTACCGCCTGCTAGTCTGGGGATCACACTCATGTTCTCTAGTGTTTTGACCCACTATCTACGTTTCATTCCTATCAGCCATTTGAGCACACTGTAGATCCCTCAGCTACAGCTGTTGATCTGTATTTAGTAAATAACATCCTGTTAAACAATTAGAAAATACATTACTTGGTCACATACCAGAGGAACCACAGAAAGAGCATTTCAGGCCTGTCTGCATCATAAGAGGCTGGAATACCAACTCCATCAAAGCTGTTAATTTAAATTTTTCCTCTATATTATTCAAGATTTATAGCCTGGTTAAATGCATCTTTGAAACATATACGTGAACACCAATGGGCTGAAGGTGCTCTGCACTACTATACAGGCTTGAGTAATGACTAGTAACCTGAATAAAATACTGAAAAGCAATTTAGGCTATTAATACAATCTAAGCCATATATGCAGACATGCAGCTTATCTGGCTACACATTGACACTCCAGCAAACAGAAGTAACCTGTTACCACTTAAAGTAGAGATATGAGATACAAATAATCATACTGGTCACAGCCCTACCCAGACATCTGATAAGAAATAAGTTCCAAATGAAACCAAACCATACACTATATAAAGCAAAACTGTTCGCAGTTATAACTGTTCACAGATGTAAACTGCACCTTAGTAACACCTTTCATGTTTGAATACCTACAAATTTTGCTGATTTTTCTGTAAAAAAAAAAGTGCACCTAATGCCAGAAACTGTTTCCAGAATCACTTCATATCTGATAACCTATATCCCACCTGAAGCTACATTCATCGTCTTTCCACAGTTACAATGCCCCAACAAGTAAAATGGAAAGGGGCAATCATGTTTGGGATAATCTGCACAAGTTGCTAGGGTGGTACTGTCACTGTCTCCCAGTACTCTGTATTCTCTTTTAGCTTTTTAAACATTTTTCTTGTCCTTCAGATTGCCTGTTCTCTGTCTTTCCTGCTAATATTCTCACGGTAGAGTTTTTAACTCTTCACAAGCTGAAAGGAATTAAAGGAATTGCTCTGTATTCATAAATAACTGCTCTCTCCAGCAGCACCATTCACCGTATGTTGTGTTATTCAATTTGCAATATCCTACAAGCCCCAGTACAGTATGTTGTCTTTGCTAGCACTCAGCCAGTGTCATAGGCCACCTGCTAGCAGGGGAACAACTACAGTGTCTAACTCTGAATATGTCTAGGCTATCCAGACTATCCATTATTAGTATACCTGCAATAATGAATAATAGCAGAGAAACTTCACAGGAAAGTCTAGTAGAGGTGAGACTCTACAAGAGACACAGAGGTGTCTAAAATGGAGAGCAGGTATTCAGTCAGGGTGCAAAAGCATTTAGGGAATGAACAGGAATAAGAGAAATATCTTCATTGTATTTAAAGGATAACAGACTTTTCAATGTAGTAAAGTGATCTGATTTCTTATGGCAATTGACATCAGCTTCAATGAATATGCACTTCCAGTTTTGGAATTCTGAAATACAGTGGAAGAAATAAGCTCAAGTATTTCCTACAAAAGTTGCCTTCCAGGGAGTAACTGCTGACCGAAGACCTCACCATAAGGAATAATGTATAGGTTTTCTTTTACAGAAAAATGCAATGCTGTTTTGAAGTCTTGTGCATTCACCCTGGAGAATCTGCAGGCCACTTACTTTGTATTGTAAGAAAGATATCTCGTCATTAATGACTGATGACGGGTGGGTAATCCTGCAGCACAGTCCCTTTATCTGACAGGACTGCACACATGGATGACTTGCAACAAGATTACCCTAGCATGGTTGCTAGGCGGCGAATGTAGTGCCTAGAAAACATTTGATGCTGACAGCTACTGTATACTGTTTTGTAGGGAACAGCTTTACCAGTGCATTAATTCTGCTGCAATAAAGGATTTTCTAAACTAGAGCTATTCCAAATGAAAACGTCATAAAAATAAAATTTACACTGAACTTTTGACATATACAACTTAACCAGCATTTCTCAAAAGAAAGATTTATAAAAACAGAATTCTCTAAAAGCTGAGTCAACGAGACAGCTAGGTCACTAGAGAAAAGGCTGTTCTGCTCCTTGCCCACAGATTATAGGCTTGGATCACAGGCGCTCACAACTCCCTGAACCTTGGAGGGAGTTGGCACTGCTCAAATAAACATCTTAACTGATGAAACAAGGATGTAAAATTTTACTTGCAAAACAGTTGAGCACGAATGTACACTTCTTGTGCACTGCTCACCATGCAGGGTTAACATCTTGAATTTCTTTGTCTTCACACCTCCTCTCCCCTAAGAATTTGCGTATGTTGGTGACTACAGTCCTGCACCTCTCTCTCCCTAGATTCACAGCTTGAACTCTGGTATCCTTGCAGCTTTCTGGCCCTCTTCAGGAGCTGTGGTCCTCCACACAGTGACCGGTGCACCGTCTACCACAGCTCACTTCCATTCAATACCCTCTAAGGCCCTGCTACCCCTGTCTAAACTGGTCATAGAATACTACCAATAACTATAATGTAGCAAAAGTCACACAGTCTGACATTTAGGATTTAACATAGCATAATGCAGTTACTGCAGAGCAGAATCAGTTCAAATTATGTCCAGCTGCAGATTTTCAGAGGGAGAGTACACCTAATCCTAAAAAGGAGATAAAAATGTCTTTACTTGGGACTTGAAACAATGGAAGTAAAAGGAAGAAGGGAGAGTTACAGATAGATTAAGTTGCAGGAATGTGAAGAAGAAGGAAGGCCTTTGCACAAACAGTATCAGAACAGCTTATGGCTCAGCTTCTAGCAGAGTGAGTAATTGCCGGTATTCAGGAAATTAAACTGAAGATCTTAATTGCAAATAAACCACTCATAATCAGACTACTATATGTAATAGTCTTCCCTACTAATAGATAAAATAGCTACTTCATGTATTAAATATTGCCTATGCTAAATGTTCGGATTGTTCTGATGCACTATTCCTGTCCTGGGTTTCATAGATTGTGGGTTGTGTTCCAGGATCCCAGAGGATTAAACAATAATGTCCAGGCAAAATTTACCAGGAAACTTGCAAAAAAAAATCATGACCAGAGTTATCAAGGGATGAGATGGAACTGTCTGAATCAATCTGTCCATTAGAGTTTAGGTTTCCAGATCACTTCCACCTTCCCTGTTTACATCACTCAAAAACTATTTTGTCTCTAAATCACCTCTAGCTTCTCTACTAACATCAGGCAGTTGTAATCATTAAGTGCAGCAGCAAATGTTTTCATTACATTTCTATTCTTTGTAGGTATCAGCCGTATAGTGTTTTCTGTAATGGCTGACACTTGCAGTTTGAACTGTTTACTGTGATGTAGTGTCAGGCGTGCTCCTAAAATTCAAAGCAAAATAAGGCAAGTTGGCACAAATCTTGAGATAACAAGGGATTTCTTTTTCTCTTGGCTACAGTAGGGAGGGTTCAAACTAGGCTTCATCTGGAGAGATGTTCCACTGCAAGGCAATCTGTCACAATAAATGCAATACACTGGTGTAAACTATGATTTGCATTAGTGCACTTACACTGTTTCTGGAAGTGCTTGCTGTAAAAAGCAGAAGTATGGTGATAAAATCTAGTAAGACTGTCAAGGAGTTACTAAACACTTGACTACCCAGCCTCAAAACAGTATCACTCCAATCTGAATTTCTAGCTCTGTGGGAATGTAGCTCTAGTACACCGTGAAGCATATGGACAAAATAGCTTATTCTACTCTGTATGCTGAAAAGGTAAAAAATGTGTTTTAAACATGCAAATTAGCAATCTAAACAGATTTTCTTCGGGTTTCCCCAGCTAACACATTCAATGTGTGTCTTGAAGACAAGACAAGAAATATGGCCCAAGTAGGGGAAGCAGTAAACAAGGAGAGGGCTAAAAACCTGGTAGATGTTCAAAACCACCTTTTGTTTATTTGATCAAATGCACTTATAGGAGTAAACTTGAGAGAGAAAAGCTTCAGTTCCAGTATACAGGATGGGGTATTTACCTGTCTGTACTGCCAAAACTGGTCAAGGACTTATTATTGAGAAAAGTCATACATATACACTAGGACTTCTTTACAATTGGATTTTTTAATACCTGGAAGAAAGAAGATACTCAGTAAAATTTAGCGGTCCATAGCCTAGAGGCCTTGGACTCTTAGGGAGAAATGTCTCCTCAGGACTGCTCTCCGTGTGCTGCCCCCCTTTTCTCGATTCACTTATGAATGTGAATCTGCTGTTCCCTTTCTCCTTCCTCTTTTCACTCATAAAAAGAAAAGAAAACTTGAAGCCTTCTTTATACTGTGTAAGTGAAAAGGTGGGAAAATGTGCAGCTTGGGTTTGTTGTTTGTTGTTTGGGTTTTTTTTTAAATACAAGTAATTTCCTTTAGGTTTTTTTTTATAAGACTTTCTGGTATTACTTAGAAAATTTTCCTAGGGGAGTCTATGGTGGTCTGGAGAACTGGAAGAGGTGTAACATCAGAAATAAATCAATAAACAAAAATGAAGCAGGGAGAATGAAAATGGAAGAGTTTTACAGCCAAACCATTTTGGTTGTTAGTACTGTAATTATTTGATTTGAACAGATTAATAGTTTTTTAAACCTATACACCTGCTTCTCTTCTGGAAAGGGTGGGGATAGAAAGAACATAACAAAGAAATCTTTCAGAAAGATTCCCTGGGAAATCTCTACAGAGAAAAGGAGGAAGAGAAAGCCTGAAGTTCAGAAGTACTGTAAGCCTCTGCAAGCTTTAAAGAGAAAGGAATTAATAGATTAAAGTTAGGCCCAAATGATTAAGAAGCAAAAGCAGAAAAAAAAGTATTTTGATTTCTTGGGGAAGGAGTGGGCTGGGGGACATGTCACATTTACTGATTTTACAATCCTGATAAATCCACCATGATGTTAATATTATCTAGTCAAAGGAGGGTAATGTCCTTTCTCTTTACATATTTCCATATTACTCTATAGCAGCTCGTGTGGTCAGCTCTTCCAGGAAGTAGCTCAATCACCCCATTTATCAGGAAATGTTTCTTTATAAAAAATTAAAAAAAAAACCAAGCCAGCCACACACTTAACAGTTAGCAATGTCATTTTTTAAGACAATTTTAAAATTTTGGTCCCTGCTCCTCTGGAGTACCTGCAGGCTCTGAAGGAGGCTCAGCTCTTGCTGATCTAATCATACCCATTTTTTCAGTCCTTCATATTCATACTAAGAAACTAATCAGGAGCTGATTGTAGACTGTTTGTCTTACAAAAAAGAGATTGCTTTGCCAAAGTAAAAGCATATTCTGGGCCACACTACTGATGACAGAAGGAAATAGGAGTGTGCTAGGTTCATCAAGAAGGGGAAAAGGCTGATGCATACAGGAACATAAAATATGTGGTCGTTTTGCATGGATGAGAGAAAGAACTAAAATAAAAACTTTTTGGCTCTGCTTCCAGTCTTGGAACAGGGAATAGCTTTGTTGCATATCTCTTTGTGGTAAAGTTAAATTGAAGGAAATGCTGAACAACTCTACCAAATGTGGTTTCCAAGTGTATATCAAGGAATCTATTTTTCAGCGTAACACAGTTACCTATAGTTCCAAGCAAACACTGTTCCTGCGAAGCGAAGTTTATTACACTGCCAGATCTTTCAACTAGGAAACTGTCACCTCTCATGTCTCCTACAGACAGTTCCTGCAGCCTAATTACAAAGCAACATTTGATTTTGCTAAAACCTGTTTGGTGTCATGTTTAAAATAACGTGGTTTAAAATAACGTGTTTTAAAATAACTGTTGGATTCAAAGTAATAACCTGGAAGGATGGGAAACTGTCTGTATGCACCCAGATACACTGAGTGAGCCTGAGATGGTGGCACTATCATCAGATGCCTTTTCTTAGTAGACTTCATAACTCTGGCATAAAGCTTTATAAATAACTGCTGCAGAAAGGAAATGCCTTGTACCTTGCTCATCAGCCTTCAAATACAAAACCAGCCTCCAAAGCATGGGACAAAGGTGTTTCAACACAGCAAACGACAAGAAATTTCTCTTTTTGCATATGAAGCAGTGAAAGTGAATAGGAGATAGCTGTGTTGCAGCAAAATAAAGATGAGACTTTTCTGTGTCAATATGACATATAGCATTGTTTTCACCCTTCTAATTATCATCTGTGTAATTACATATAAAAACTGCTCTTTCAAGACAGAAGGCAAGACATGCAAGCAGAAACACCTCTTGTCCCAAGTTAGGTTCTATGCCAAAAAGGGCTTCAGCCTTTGGAAGCCTGAAGCTAAGCTTATGCTCAAATGGGTTTTAAACAATCCTTTTTTCCTGGCCTGGATTCACAGTCTGTCATCATGAAGTACCATTTACAGCACTAATCAGAATAAGAGAATTCATCATTGCCAAACTTAAGCTGTCACATAAGAACTATCTTTTGAGGGTTTTCTTTTAAATACATAAGGTGGATATTCCTGAAGGTGGCATTAATGCTGAAGTGATTTGATTCTACTACTCAGATATACAGTAAGTCTACTCTCACACTAATCTTAAAAGTGCTTTTACACTGTGAGTCACAGCAAAATGAGAGTAAGGTGCAGCATGGACACAGGAATATATACATATAATTGCAAATTGATATTTAGAACTGCACAGGATAACCAGTATGTTACTTTGTAATGACTGCTGAATACTTTAAAATAAAACAACGTGCTCATTCCCCTATTTTTGGAGTATCATTTGCCTTCATTCTCTCATCACTGAAGAGCAAACACACCACATTTTCTGAATGTGATGGAAAATTAAAATAGTGGTATTAGTGGAACCTGTCTGATAATTTCATTATCCTTCTTTCTTCCCTAGAAAACTGGAAATTAGTTTCTTTCACTATGGACAAATACTCAGCCTTAGGCCTCAGAGTTTACCCACTTGATATCTAACACACTAAAGCTGCAATGACATCACGTCATCCAGTAGCTTTAGCTTTGCAGGCATGAAAAATATGCCCTAAGTTTAGTGGACATGATACAGCAAGCAAACTTAAGCGAACTTTCTAATATACTAAAGAGGTCAACCAATATGTTGCGTGTCAAACATCTGAAAGGTTAAAAACCAACCTCAAACTTTCAGCCAACAGTTGGAGCTGTGGAGGTCTCAGCTTCATCCATGACTGAGTACAAAAAACACCAGATGCTTTCTTAAGTACAAGGCTATGGGAGACTGGTAGGGTTCCACAGCAGAATGCAAGAAAAGCTTCTAGGGCATGTACAGCACACCCTGGTAGAGGAAGCAAGTCTTGCTTTAGTGTTACCCTGAGGGTTTTATAAAACTTCTAAAAATTAAACTTTGACCTGGACAGACTCTTTATATACTTCATTCCTCTTCATGCACAGAGCCGGATTACTAATTTCTCATGCCCTTCTTTCAGTAGAAATAAGAAAAGATAAAACTTACCTGCCCAAGCTGCTGGAGAGATTCAGCTTGGTCCCCATTTCTCTGTGATATGTGCTCTTCAGTGGACCTGTAAGTAAAGGTGAAAGTTGTTACTTATACCATCTTGAATAGAGATAGTGGCATTTTGTCCTCTTTAACAATCCCTCTATAGACTTGCAAAACAGCTATTTCTAAGGAACAGTTAAAACACACATAAGAAAATGTTCTGTGGGGACCAGTCTGTTTCCCTGATACACTTTCTAGGGTGCAAAGATGATTATTGAACACATTTTGCAGCAAGGAGTGCTATAAAACAACAGAAAATTGAACAGGTATTATAGGTGTAATATGTATCTCTTGCATATTTGTTGTCTTTCCAAGTGGGAATGGAGGAAGCACATGTTTTATTTTACTAGTTACCATTTCAGAAGCAACATATGCCCCTAAATGAAGGAACAAATATTGACAGTAACCATTCAAAATTTAAAGTTAATGGATATACAAAGAATATACTTAGAGGACACAGGGTGTAACTGACAGAAGGAAACTCCAAAAAGAGGTACATTTAAAATAGCCACATCATCTATCTTGAAAGCTGTTGAAAGACAAGGAGAGTGTGATGTAAACTTGCAACAATGCAAACAAATTGTCTCTAACAAAATAAAATACAGGCAAATCTTAATCTGATCGTGAATTTCTCTGACAATGGTATAGTCCCTGAAGAGAAACCAAGGAATCTCTATAATTAGTAACGCTTAAGGTCAACATTGCTGGAAACTATGCTAGTGGTCAGAGTAGCTCCAGCAGAGATCCAGATGACTGTGACAATGATTACAACTGACCCCAGAATTCTTCTGCAGATAATTCCCAGTGAAGTCAATAAGCATATGTAATGGTTTAAAATGTTGAGTGCTGTGACATGAAAACATCAAAGCAAGAGGCTATGCTTTAAATGATGGCATAAAATTCAGAAAATTGTTAAAACTGTTTATATAAGTTATGAATATTGGGGAAAAAATCTTATTGATAAACTTATAATTCTTTTTTTCTAGGAAGAGAAAACTATCTCCTATACTAGCATGTTGTATGTTCACAGTCGTACACTACTTGTGCACAGCTAAGGAGCAATAGTAAATAAGTGAGAGGAAACTCAATTTTTCATCCCTAGCACAGCTGAGGACCATGTTACTTGATTGCTTTAACTGAGTCTGTCAGTATGCTTCACAAGCTCCTGGTAAAGTATGAAGTGGGTTCTTTCCGCTCCCCAACTCTGAGGATCAGAGATCACTAGGGTCTTGCTCCTGCTATAGGCCTTGAGCATTAACTGGGGACAGGTGAAGGTGGCAAAGTAAGAGAAGCTTTTAAGCAATTCTGAAGGATTAACAGTCCTGTACTTTGTCCACAGCAGACTGGAAATTTCCCATGCTCTAAGCCTGTGCAGATCAGGCAGCCCATTTGCAAAGATAAGAAACTGATGTGAATGAACCCACTTTGTTCTCCGTGCAATTTACTAAATATGAGTTACAAAATCACTGTGAAAAGTTTCTCAAAGGCAAAAAGTTTTCAAATTATGCCCAAAGAGATTGCTGGTCTTCTCTTAAGGCTGTGCTATTACTGGATGGCTTTTACCAGTCAGCTCTGTCATAATTGTGTTCACGCTTTTTGTACAGAAGGGCATGACCCTTATTCTCACTGAAGTGGATTAGGACACTCATATACAGTGGAGTCTATATCCATGGTTACGTAAGTAAATCAGGCATCTTCATAGAGATTCAAATATCTAAATGGGATTTAGACGTCTTATTAAAGTACTTGCCCAAAGGCTACCTCTGCATCTGCTTACTTGACAGAAAGATAAGTTACTGCCATGGCCAATATTGCTTTGCCAGACAATCCAGACCACTAGTTACTAACAGTGAAAATAACTCAGTCTCAGTGCTTGGTCTTCTACTTCCCTCCAAAAAGATTCTGAACATTTAAGGATGTGTTCAGTAGTACTTTATCATCTCTTCTATGGTGGCTGATGCATAAAGACAATAGAAACTGATGCTGTGCTACTCTCATTAGATCCAAAGCTTAAATAAAACATTCACTTTGCATTAAACAATGACTTTTCTAAAATGTTCTTAATTGGCTGTGGTATCTCAGGTATGCCACCATGCATTTTTGATTAAACAAAACTACAAGATGGTGTGCTTAGGGCAGTCTGTACTGTGAGACAGCTTCTCTGGTAATGCTGCAAACTGGCTAGATACAATTCAGGAGCAGTCCAGAGTTAACCTGTCAACTTAGGAAGGCTTCCTGAGACACCAAAACGTGTGAGTGGGGCTGTACAGCTCCCAGGGAAAAGATGGCTCATGTCTGGACATCAAGAGGATCAGGGGAGGTGAGGCATCCATCTGGGTACTGGGCCACATTTAGCTTTTAACTGAAAGAGAATGGAAAGGGACAATGCACTTAGGATTTTCACATGCTCATGGTGGACACTGCGTTAATGCAAGGAAAAATTACTTCTACTCCCTATAAAAGTGTGCGTGATTGTGCTGGTTTTGGCTGGGGTAGAGTTAATTCTCTTCATGGTAGTTAGTATGGGGCTATGTTTTGGATTTGTGCTGAAAACAGTGTTGATAACACAGGGATGTTTTAGCTATTGCTGAGCAGGGCTCACACAGAGCCAAGGCCTTTTCTGCTTCTCCCCCCTCCCCACCAGCGAGGAGGCTGGGGGGACACAAGGAGTTGGAGGGGACACAGCCGGGACAGCTGACCCCAACTGACCCAAGGGATATCCCAGCTGGGGGAATAAGAAGGAAGGGGGGGATGTTCGGGGTGATGGCGTTTGTCTTCCCAAGTAACCGTTAGGTGTGATGGAGCCCGGCTTTCCTGGAGCTGGCTGAACACCTGCCTGCCCATGGGAAGTGGGGAATGAATTCCTTGTTCTGCTTTGCTTGCATGCGTGGCTTTTGCTTTACCTATTAAACCGTCTTTATCTCAACCCACGAGTTTTCTCACTTTTACTCTTCTCATTCTCTCCCCCATCCCACTGGGGTGGGATAGTGAGCGAGTGGCTGTGTGGGGCTTAGTTGCCTGCTGGGGTTAAACCATGACAATGATATAAACCAGCATCTATACTGTAAAACAGGTCTTTATGTAAGTCATGGTACCTTCTGAACTTGATCTTCTGTCAGAGTCTATTCCCTCAAAACTCCTTTTGCCAGAATTAGGACTTTACATGAACCTCAAACGAGTTGGGATCTGTTTTACCAGCAGCTACACCCTGTCAGAGGAGCTGCAGTACTCCGTCACCTTTTCGCTCTCTGGCATCAGCAAGGACCAGCTTCAGCGGAAGGGTGACCAAACCCTGTATTGGGCAACTTCCTAACGCGTTTACATCGTTACTGCACAACCGCGGGGTGAATTACTAAATATAGTGGACGTTACCGGGAATGAGATCATACTAGACGTTGAGAGAGACGACCTTAGAGTCAGGGAGGCCTGTCACGCTGCCTGCACCGAGCCTGGGCCGGCGGGTGGCTGTCAGCGCTCACCAAGCACCGCGGCGGCTCTGAGGTGGCCTCGGCGGTAACGGCAGCGTTGCCGTATTGCTGCACGGAGAGTCGAGAAAGGGCCTCTTGCGGGGTGCAGGCGGTAGCCGAGGGGAGCGCCGGGGCCGGGACAGAGACGTCTGGCACCCTCAGTCCCTTCGCGGGGG
>NW_010973072.1:5043345-5086168 GCF_000737465.1 Haliaeetus leucocephalus
GGGAGGTCCGAACTGACCGCGACGTCGGCGGTCCTGGGAGCTCACGGTAACGCGAGTCGTTCAAAACGACTCTCGCTCCTTCCTCCGAGCGGCCGCCGCGTACCGTGCTGTCTCGCGCTCTTCCTCTTCCTGACGTGAATGCAGGTGCAGACATCTGTCAGTAGACGCTGCTTTGGGCAGAGCTAAAGAGCTCGGAACAGCTCGTAAGGCTCTTGCCTTGATTAGCAGGTAGGCGAAACGGTATCGGGTCCTCTTTCCCCGAGTGCCTGTGCCAGGAGCTCGTGGTTGGGCATGGTTACGTAACTCTGGAACGCCAAAAGCAGAAGGGACTCGGGATGCCGAGCATCTAGAGACCAATGCGATCCTTCTCCACAGGGGAGGAGCGAGGAGGAAGGCTTGCCGGACAAGATCCAAAACCAGTGTGACCTTCACTTTTCTAATATAAGGTGATTTGGAAACTGAGTAGAGGATTCCTAGCCCGAGCTCTTGAGCTACCCTGGTACAGGTATGTGATAGACTTCTGGGGTACTTGCAGTCTGAGGATTTGAGCTGAGTATAAAATCTGCTTGAATATCAGAAATGTATGGGTGCTATCTAGCTGCTGTTAGATAGCACCCATATAGCTGTTGGATATCTAGCCATTAAAAAACCCCAGACCATATACATCTGGAGAACTATCTTGAATGTGTAAATAGAAAAAGTTTTTTTTATCAACAAACTTAATGTTGCTATCTCAGCAATTTTTCTAATATATCAAGAATTAAGCTATGCCACGGGATATACACAGCATGTTACTTCTGATACCGGAATGTCGGAAGTGACCTTGTTATCAGGACGGACCTCTCATCAGAGCTTCATGTAGATGTGACACTGAGAAATACAAATCTAGAGTGTGACGAATGCTTTGCCAGCCATGCGATTGCCTCTGAAGCAAACATGCTCTTAACACTAGAAACCTGATTCTAGTTCTGCATGAACTGGCTGACTTGCCTGATGGGCAGTTACAGTGTAAACCTATTCTACTTGCTGTTCTACTGAGAAGGTCTGCCTATTCTTGAATTTGTGTCATTGTGTCTGGGAAACTTCCTAGATTGCTGCTCCCTTCTCTTAATCTTACTGTCTTCTGTAAAATAATAACTTTTGTGTGATTTAGCTTGGTGTAAAGCTCTGAAAGTGATTCCTGATTAAGCATAAGGTACTACTACACCTCATGCAGAAACTAACTGCTGTTCCGGTCAATGCTGTTCAGTATTGTTTTTCATTCTTGTGTTTCTAACAGTTGCTTGAATGCCAAGTTGTTGGAAGACTGTCCCTAACTAATTAGCCACAGAAAGGCCTTTTTTAGCTGCCTTCCCTGCTCTTCTGTTCCTTATCACAAATATAATAAGGGTTGGGAGGAGAAGATTTGCATTGAAGGCTTCTACTAAACACCTCCCTGCTTCTAAAATATCCTCTGGCCAAGCCCCAGTTTGTGCAAGATAATTTGGCTTTATCAGAAAGAAGTGCCATTAACTGGAGTTAATTAAGAATAACAGTGATCCTACTTTTTTTGGAAGTGGTGAAGCCTGAGCACTCCTGTATTGTAAAGGCCCAATTCTCTATGGCTGGGTAGTGTGGGTGCTGTATGCACTTGTGTGCCAATGGTAGAATTACAGCTCTGATTTTCCCCAGAGGGTTTTCCCCTCATCTTCCATTGGCAATAAGGAAGGTCTTGTGAAGAGTATGCAGCATTCCTCAGAAGTAATCTTACTGGCATATACAAGAAAAAGCTTTTTTCTCAGTTAGTAGCATGTAGTGCAAGCTGCTGTTACTTTGCCTTTTAAAGGTCTTAACATGGAGGCTTTTTAACTAAGCAGTCATTACTAAATCTTTTTATTTTTAAACTGAAGTCCTCTGGTAGTTTTATTCTCATTTCCTTTGCCCCGCCCCATTCAACTTACTTTAGGCGAAATACTGTAATAGAAGGTATACCTCCTACCTTTACCCCCAAACCCAAAAAAAACAAAGCCTAAAGACTTAACACGTGCACCTTGAACATAACTGCTTGAGGACTTTGGTATATTTGGGTGAACTATAGTAGATCTGCTTTTAAGCCTCTTCATACAGCATACAGCTTTGGCATCTATAATAGCAGTATTTCTTTTCAGAAACATGCCTGCAGGCATTAACGATAGTGAGCTTAGCAGCAGAATACCTATAATCATTAAAAACTTGGTTTAGAAACTAATGCCAGCCTTGCATTGAATTTGTCCTCTAGCAGCCTCCTGCAATTTAAACTGCCTTTTTGTTTGTCCTTTACTTACAGCTTCTGAATTGGATAAAAGAAAAAAAAACCAAAACAAACCAAAAACAATTTAAAAAATGAAGTTCTGTGTAGAAGCTGGTATTGGGCAAAAAAGAAAAGAAGCTGTTATTTATGGAAAACTAGTTTATAGCTGATGTTTTCACTGCTTGATTGCTCTAAGAACTGAGGCTATTTGCAGTTCCCACCGGTAAATCTGACTAATCTTGCTAATGAGTAAATATGCTTAGATGCTTGCTTTGATAGCAAGCGTGGTGGGAAGGGACATAGCACTAGAAGCGCCACCAAGTATATATGGATGGTGTTAGCAATCCCTTTGAAGATCAGGAATTTACAGCTTTTGATATCTTGCAGTAAAAGTGATAAAGTAAGTCAGTGCTGCTCCTGGTATGCTCATGGGCTTTTTTTAGCTCAGGCATGCTTTAAGGGAAAAGTGAGTCTCAAAGCTAGTTGTAATCTCATTTAGATCAATTTAAGGGGATCTACAGAATGCAGTATTTCTCCCATCAAGAAGTGGACTGTGAAGACAGCTAAATCTTGATTTCAATCAGTTGCTGGTGGAAAGAGTAGTGAGGTTGGAGTTCTGTGTCTAGAAAACAATGCAGAAACCAAAGGCCTCTCTGGTAGTTCTTACTAATATAGTTACAACATGCAAATATACTGTGCAAAGGACAGAATTAAGGCTGCAGGAGAGCTTTAGCTCTAGGTATACAGTGACCTAAAGCCAGAAATATAGCAGCATGAGTTAGCAACAACACTGTAGCTTTTGGTGCCAGAACACTGCAGGTGTTTGAAACAAAACTATCCAAAGCTAATAAAGTAACAGTGCTACCATCCCAGTTACTATCATGCACCATTAACTAGCTGGTTGTGCCACTGTAAATTTGTACAGATGCTTAATACCTGACTTTATATAAGGTGCTGGCTCCAGACTCCTTGAGTGAGAAGAGGATATGCCTGCAGAAGGAATGACTTCTACACTTTACATTTATCTCATTGAGAAGTGGAGTTGAAGTGCTTTGAGAAAGTGACCTTGAATTCTGTCTAGTTGTCCTTTCCCTAGAAGGGGAATGTCTGTGGAATAATCTTTCTGAAGATATGTAGGCTTGTTTTCTCCTACAATTCTTAGCATTAACTATGGTATGGCACAAAGATGCGAGGAGCTTTCCAAATAGAAGCTAGAAAGGGCTTCTTGATGCAAACTGATTATCTTGACAGTATTAATGTGAGATAGCACTTGTTTCTGTGCCTAGAGAAAGGGAATTTACTGGGCAGTGCATCCAGAGGTAGTAGTGCTCTTTTCTGTCCCAGAGATCAAACTGATGCAGATCCTTTGAATTTTTAATCAAATAAAAAAGCATTCAGAATTTTAAAGGTAAAAACCTATGGATTTGGCCAAGAAAGATCTTTAAGAAGAATCTGTAGGTTGTTGTGTTGCACTCTGATTTACCCTTATTAAACAACTTCCAGTCCAAATTTGTCTTGTGCATCCTGGAGGTCCTAGTTCTCTATCTCTAACACTTTCTACCTTGCCATATCAAAGCCAAATCACTTGAGACACAGGAGAGCCTAACTCAGCTGGAACTTTCTAGTGTAAACAGAGTGAGCATTCATGTAAAACATCCTGCCTCAAGGACAGGTCCTACAACTTTCTGATCTGTTTATATCTACTACTGTTAACATTTCAGTTGTCCTAAGAGCTGTTCTAGTTAGTTGGTGATAATAAATACAAGTGACCCCTTAGACTGGAAGGATGAGTCTGATAATATTCTTCATTGTGTGTAAACTTAAGAGCAAGACTTCAAGAAAAGATGATCTCCCAGCTGTTAAATCTGTCCTTTTGTAAAAGATTAATGTGAATTTATTCTAGAAGGAGCTGTCATGACTAAGCTGAGTTGATGTGCTAGAGCAGAGGAAAAAGAAACAAAGCTATTGTACCCAAAGTAATCAGCGTGTTCTTCCTGGCCAGCTCTGCACCTTGAAACTCTCTACTTATGCTCCTGACTGGCATCTGCTGTAGAACTTCATATATTTGAGAAGCATCAGCTGTGTGGGAGTTGCTAGTGACTGAAGTCACCCACTCATGGAGTGCATGTGGGCCCGCAAGGTTCTTCCCAGTGTCTGCTGAGAAATAAGACCGATGGAGACTTGGGTCTGATCTTTGTATAGTTTAACATCAGGATTTTTCCAAAAGGTGGATGTAGGGGTTAAATTGCTTCACAACTTCAAGCAAGCAGTAGCAGTGTTATTAAGCAGTAATTGTGGTGTTAAACAGAAGTGGCCAAGAACAGTAAATAAGAAAGTACTATATAGCTCTTCCCACAAGGACAGCAATAAATGCCTACCTCTAACTCCTCTGAACTGCTCCTGTGCATGCTTTGTTCCGAGAAAGCACCTTCCCAAACAGTGGACTTCCTGGTCCAGCTGTACTCCTCAGGATCCCAGAAGAAATGGGAATGGCAAGAGCCCAGTGTGTAACCTGATGAGAGAAAGCCTTGTCTCAAGACAGAGGTCTGCATCCTTAAAGAGCCCCATTTCTCCCTCAAACAGGAACTTGCAGACCTGCCTGTGTTTTCCAGATCAAACTGAAACCATTGCATTGTTTAATTCTCATGTAAGGTTATGTGGAGCACCAAACTGCTGTAGAGAAAACAGTGCTAGTTGGTTGTCACTGCTGCTAGCAGTTGTGCAAGCTGCAGAAGAGGGCTTAATGTGGACATGCAGTGCCTGCATGAGAGGCAAGGTAAACCATCTTTTATGCTGATGCTGTACTGTTGTGGCTAGATCAAAGTGCTGCAGTTCAGACATGCCCTGAGGAAAATGAACTACATGAAAGTCACTCTTAATCACCCTCAGCTGATCACCCTGTGTTGAATAAGCATTGCAGAACCAAGATGATGATGACAAAAATTGTACACATCTCTGCTGAGGGTGTGTGGTGTGATTTGTTTTCCTTACTGGGACAAAACTTGGGTCTGTGGGACTTAGTTGGTACACTACAAGCTATTGGTTGCTGTAGTTTACAGGGCTGGAAATGTAGCCAGTGTGCAAGTTAGTTATGTGACACTGGACCCTAGTGACGCTCATGTTGAACTTCTCTTTAGTGGATGTGTCCTTGCTGAAATGGCTATGTGGCAGTGTGTGTGTGTCTGCCATTCCATGAGATGTTAGGGAATAAACTTAGTCTCTAACTTGAGTCCTGTTGGTGAAGATACTGCACTGTAACTGCCTTGACTCGTGTTGAAATGCTGATGAGAATTCAAGTGCAGTGGATAACACAATAAGCTAATGCTTCTGGCTCAAGGTCATTTAAGACTGACTTCTCCTGAGGGGTTTGTATGAAGATGCTGCTGTTGCAGCTGAGAGACTGCAACAAGGATGGTGAGGAAGAGCCTTTCCTGGAATGGTATGTGGCCCTTGATAGACCTGCCCTTACAGCAGCCAGAATATATTCCTGTTAATACATTGCCAGTCAGTGGCTACATGGCAGCTGAAATGCACACATTGTTCTGCACTTGCAGGTGACCTTAGAACCACTACAGACTCTATCTGTTGTACCTGAAATTGTAGTATTGAGCCCTAATCTGATTCCTAGAGCAGTACAGAGCTCCTGGGTAGGACTGGTTCTGGTCTCTACTAAAGTCTTCCATGAGTTTCTGTCTTGTTAAAGAGCTAGGGCAGTAGGAAGGGAAGACTTTGTCTTATGTCCCAGTTGAAGTGGAGGAATGTAAAGCTACCAGCTTTGTTAACAATAACTTTGAAATTTAAGGCAAGGCTCACATGACCCCTTAAATAGTGTTGTGAATTTGGAAGTACAAGTAGCAAAAGACAGTCTATATTTTTCATCCTGCCAAAACTCTGCAGCAGACTAAGGAAGTCTTGCAGCTCCTCCTCTTGCCCATTTTCCTGCCTGCTGTCTCTGTTCCAATTTCAGCTGCAGTCCTAACATGCTACCTTGCTCTTGTGGTATGAAAGCCAGTAAGAGGAGCAGCATGTTAAAATAATGATCTTCCCTTTGTGTTTTATTAGTCTTCAATAAATCTAGCTCTACCTGCTTCTTATGAAAAATGCATATAAAGCAACAGCTGTTTTATCAGCTCAATGGACAACCAATTAATTACCATAGTCAACCTTTCTAAACAGACCAGTGTTATGGACAGGCTTATAGTAATGCATTAGTGTAGCAATTAACCTTTGCAATTAGCTTACCAATCCTGGAACTGTTAGTATGTAGGAAGGATGTTTGTAAATTAAAATTTTTAAAAAGGCCAGACTTCCAACTCTCAAATATACTTTCTGTAGGATTCCTTTAGGAAAACTAAAGGTAGCTGAATTGCTACCTTGTGTATTTGAGAGCTCACCCATGATTTAGCATTTGCATTAAATAGTCTTAAATTTCTCTATACTAAACTATGTAACTTCCATATAGTCTATTATGTGTTTGTGTCTTGACTCATCTTCTATTAAAATTGTTAACTTAGCAGGCTGACCATGTGCTATCTTGACAAGCATGTCAAGAGTTGAAGTAAGTTTAGCTTTCATTTGCTTTAGTGTGATGTAGAAACCTGCATCTTCAAAGGCAGTTTGAAGAAATAGCTTAAAATGAGGAAGAACTGTAGGAGTGCGAGAAGCTCAAAGCACTGAATGCAAGAGGGTCATGTGCCATTGTGAAGGATACCAACCATGAATACAATGTTGCTGAATATGGTAGAACTGCACAACTTCATTAAGTGTCTATTTTTTGCACTGCAGGAGTTTGAAGATGCAGCAAGCCTGATAGTGAGGACAGAAGAATCTCCTTAAAGAAGTGGGACAATCTGAAATATTGACCATGTCTATTATGGATCATAGCCCCACCACTGGAGTGGTGACTGTTATTGTTATTTTGATTGCTATTGCGGCTCTTGGTGCCTTGATACTGGGCTGCTGGTGTTACCTGCGTCTGCAAAGGATCAGCCAGTCTGAAGATGAGGAAAGCATTGTGGGTGAAGGAGAAACCAAAGAGCCCTTTCTTCTGGTGCAGTACTCTGCTAAAGGACCTTGTGTAGAGAGGAAAGCTAAGCTAACTCCAAATGGCACAGAAGTACATAGCTAACTTGGAGCAACACATGTATATGGACTCTGCTTATAATGTGTGTAACCAGCAGAAGAATCCCTATACTGTGAAGAACCTGGTCACATGCATACTACTCATCAGAAAACACTCTGATGAGGATTAAATAAGCTTTTTTTGCAACTGCATGCACTGAGAAGTTGCACTTTGCATCAGCTGTGTATCCTAATT
Organism: Haliaeetus leucocephalus; assembly: GCF_000737465.1. Lineage (NCBI taxonomy): Eukaryota > Metazoa > Chordata > Aves > Accipitriformes > Accipitridae > Haliaeetus > Haliaeetus leucocephalus. The sequence goes on from NW_010973072.1 coordinate 5,050,932, forward strand.
CCTCTATGACAGGAGCTGACTCACCTGGCATAATGTCCATTGCCGGCAATAGACACAGGGATATATTGGTGTGAAGAGACTACTAGTGTTTTTTGTTACTTGAATGTTTAGCTGAGCCTATTTTGATGGAGCTACTACTGTAATGTGAACTACTTTACAACTGTGAACTGTAAATAGGCTGCCAGAAGCTTTTTGCTTTGAGTTCCACAGCATACGGGAATAATATGATGCAATTGTACATACCACACAAGGGGACTCCTGAACCACAACTGTAGATGGGATTCCAGACCTTCAGAACCAGATCTGCAGTTAAAACTTGCTTTGCTACTAACTTGAGTGCGCAGCCCTAAATTCAAAACTCCTACTCTTAACAGTTTATTGGACTGATACAGAATGCTTTCTTTGCAAAGAATGTATAAGCCTTCAGTAACATGTTGAGGGAGGAAACACAGGAGCTACAAGAAAGGAATCGATTTCCTTTAGTTGCAGCTAGGTAGGTTAAGCTTTTGGCTGCTACAACTGAGTTCTCTAACTATGTAGCTACTGCAAGGAAACTGCCATTTTGATGGATTCCAACCTGGGAACTAATGATGGATACTGAACCCTCAGGGGTGGTCCAGAAGGTTTCCAGGAGTTTGAAATGGCAGTAGAGCAGGCTCTTCTCTTCTGTAGGTCTGCATGCTGAAACTGCAGAAGTGGTTACTTACTAAAACTGGCATAAGTGCAACTAATATGAATTTTTCCTAGAACCCCTGTTTGTGTACTTAGCAGTTAGGGTATATGTTAACAGCCTGTTGTAAAAAGGCATTTTAGTCTACAGTCAACTACAGAATTCAGTTAATGTATCTTGTAGATAACTCTCTTGATTTAACTGTACTACTACAAGATAAGTTTCAGTCTTTCCTACAAAAACAAATGTTGATATGGGGAAGGCAGATTGCTAGTCAGTTTGTAAAAGTTTTTAGCTAGCAATGGCAAAGTCCTTCCAAAAAGGACATCCCTTCTGTTTCCTGCTCTGTGCTATAGTTCAGCTATAGTAACTGTAAAAAGATGTGTTAAACAGGGAGTGCTGGACCTCAAAGGTTTGGGGGGAGGAGAGGGGGCAGAAAGGGGAGGAGAAGGAACAACACTGAGCCACCACTGGCAGCTTACATATTCTAAAACTCTTAGGGTAGGCATACATGCTTTGAGGCCACTGACCTATTTTCTATTACTTTATACATAGCTTCCTTTGCCTACTGAAATTTTTAAACACCTAATTGCCTAGGAGGGAAAAAAAAGCTACTGTAAGTCTTTTCCCTGAGATAAGTTACAAATAATGAAGTCCAAGTTCTTCAGCTCTATAGGAAGCATTAGACTTGCTTCTTGTACCTGTATATATGGAATAACTAAGTAATATAGGTCTAGCAAGTGTGCTTGAGAATTTTAACTATATGCAAGACAATAATGGCCTAGGCAAAAAGTCTTGTCTGTTTCTTCTACAGTAAATGTTGACTTGCATTTTAGTTCAACATTTGCCTTTTTTTTTTTAACCTGAAGGCTGTAATTTGAAGCAAAACTAATGCTCTCAGTAGGGAAAAGCTCCTGCTGTTGCCTCTTGAGTACAATATGGGGTACAGATGATAGAGGGCTATACTTACACTGGTACATGCTTTTTTTTAAGATACTAGTCTCATGAGAATGCATGTATACCCAGACCCATACACTTAAAACTGCTGCATTCTAGACCTTTTGCAAATCAAGGAGAAAAGGATTAGTTCAGTAAGACTTTCTTTAGTTTCTAGTAGAGAACAGTTCACACATGGCTCTTGCAGGTTTCAAGACAGTCAGACAACTGGTATACAAAAGTGATACAAAGTGGTGAAGTTCTAGAACAGAATAGTTGTAGCAAGATGACTTTGTCCATTCAAGTTTACTGATTACACAGATGAAGCATCTCCATTTTAATTCAGCAGAGAATGCAGTGTAAAGGGCAAACTTCAGAAATTATGGAAAAGTATAAATCAAAGGTCTAATTTCTCTTCCAGCAGCTGCAAGAGAAAGCCAATAAAAAAAAACCTGGTCCTTAGTCAGAGGTGCTGCACAGTTGCCCCTAAAAATCAGCATCTTTAAGTTCAGTGGATAGGTGTTTGCAAGTTAGTGCAATAGTAAAGTGCAGAAAGTGTTTTCCATTCTCCTCTTCTCTTTAGATGTGGGTATGTACTAAGTTGTTCAAGTATACAAAAATATTCCATTTGATTTTTCTTTTTTTAGATCATGTGGGGGAAGAAGTCTTTATTTACAATGAATTTCAATAAAATTTGCATAAATACCTACCCAATACTGCATCATTTGACTTTGTGTAAGCAATCATTCTGTCCTGTTTCCCCTATTGTGCTCTGTCTCTATGGTATCAATATTATCAATCCTTTTTTCCTCTAATGTGGCCGTAGCTGTTGAAACTGATACATCATTATCTTCAGAAAGTGTTTGCTCTGACTGAAGGGCTTCTTTACTTTCATCTTTGCTCTGTAGCTTTCCTTCCCTTGATGCCACCAAGATTCTCAGTAAAGTATTCTCTTTAAGGAGGTTTTCTGATGCATCAGCTAATTCTTGAAGCTTTTCAGCCATTTCTAATAATTCTTGATTCTTCTGGTCATATGTGGCCTGTAACTGCTCACTGTGGAGCTGCAGAGTCTTGTGCTGCTTTTCCAGTGTGTGTTTTTGCTGCTGTAGTCTATGTTCCTCTCTCCTAGCTTCAGAAAGCTGTGCTTCAAGCTGGTCGTGGGCCTGATGAAGTGCGCTGATTTCTGACCTTAACTTCTGAATTTCCCTCTCTAAGTGGGAGATGTGTCCTTGCTGTAGAACTGTCTCTTTATGTAGGCATTCTTTGGTACAGGGCTCTGACAAAGAAAGACTTGAGTGATGTAAAATAAATTTAAGGAGATTAGGAAGATTAACTGAAAAGTCTTCTGGGAACTTCACACTTTGTTCCTTCCTAGAAAGACAGAACAAGTTAAAACATTCAGAGAGGTAAGCAATGATAAATTTATCTAAGCATCTGCTGTTCAACTCCAATGTGCTATCTTGGTTTTTTTATTAAAAATGGTTAATATAGCAGCTAAGAGAAACTTGAACTCATGTAATAAAGCACACAGGATTTTCTCTTGATGAACCCTTTTACCTGTATTCCAGTCTACGTGCTGTAAGCATCTCTGCACTGGATGGTATTTGTCCAAGAGCAAAATTTTCTGTCAAATTTCAGGAAACAAATTTTACTCTTAAATAAAGTATCCCAGTTATGGGTTATGAGCTTGAAGTACATATGGTAGCATTACTGTTGGGCAGGTGTGATCAGAGCATGCTGATACTAACATCTGTTAATAAACTGAAGGAGAACATTTAAGTGTTCCTAATTCTACATACATTGTTAGAAGTTAAGTCCAGATGTATAAAGCTGTCTGGTGGTAAATGACTATTTGGAGCCTATATGTGTTATCCTGGAAGAAGCAGCTTAATGTGTTCCAGCATCAGAAGGGTATTGCAAGGAGCACAAAAGTACAGTTTGCTTTTAAACAGTAAGCAGTCACTTTCAACAGAAGCAAGGCCCTTTTGTTGTCAAAAAACTGAATCTTTTTACTTTTTCCTCTTACTTCTTTGTCTTTATGCCACTGAGGTGATCAAGGAAGCAAACCAAACAACATTTTGGGTTTTTTTTTCTGAAGCTCATTATAAGGCTGTGAATACTAAGCCCAGCATATGAAGAGGTGGGCCCACTGCTGTTTGTCTGCAACAGCGTAAACTGTTACTCTTAACCTGACAAAGAGTCTAAGCTGCTTGAAGTACCAAATTTCTTCAAGACTACTAACCACCAAAAGATACCCACAACCACCAGCTGTGTCAAATGTTAAAGTTATTGCCTTTTCTGGACCATGTGCATACTTCTATCATAAAACATAGGAGGCTAAACCATCCCCTGAGGACTAGACAGAAACTAACTCTTAGCCTTCTTTCTGAACCATTTACATCTTCAATCTTTCACTCAGCATATTCCAGTATAACATGAACATGAGTTTGCTGCCTCCTGACTATTGCAGTAGAGCTACTTATACTTCAGTATGTTTAACTGGGAAGCTAGCTAATAGTTTATAATTTTGTATTGTCTTTAGCCTTTGCCAGTCAGAAGCATATTCTCCCTTTCATTAGGGAACCATCAAAGCAGAGAAGAAAAGCTTAGTTTACTTCCCCTTTATTGCCAAATTCATAACCAGATTAATGGTATGTAGCATACGTTCAGACATGGGTTAATTACACAAGTCAGAAAAAGGACAGGATAAACCCAAATAAAAGTTATTCCAAAGCAAGAAAGCCAGATTCAAGTATAATGCCTAATGCCTCAAAATTTACCACTGCTGCTCCTGTACAACACACACCATGGACAGACAACTCCTATGTCCCCACATGTGACATTATGTTTCTGAATTGCTTACACCATGCATCTGGAACTGAGGAGTTATTCAGTTACCAATTACAGTTGCCTCAAAAAAGCCTTCTGTGACATCCAACTCATATGTTTATATCCTATATGCTAATCTCACTTACCGAGAACTACTTATTGTATTTTAGGTAGAAGACAGATACCGTATTTTATCAATAATTCAATAACTTCAGGCAGATGAGGCTCCTGTTCATCAAAATTAAGCTATTTTTGGAAGTGTAAGCAGCATGATTTTTCTTTCCCTGCAGACTTCTGGTGATCAACCAAGTTAACTCTTGTAATTAGCAGCAGCAGTTTCTCAGCTGACAATCAGCTCACATCCAAGTTTGATGAATCATGACATGATTTAGGCAATAAATAGTCTACACTAAGACAAAACTGACGCGTTACACAGTGGTAATATTTTACTACGTCATCATCTATTCTTATTGATCAAAACCACAGTATGTATCAGAAAAGCTAAAAGGCTATTTAAAACAAAAAGCAAAACATTAACAGCATGTGGTGGAAAGAAGCTGAGGACAGAGTTAATTTGCAAAAATTGTCTCATAAGGCAAATGCATAAGGAGCTGCACAGAAAGCTTAATATGAGGCACCTTTATATCAAAAATTAATATATGATGACTCTAGTAGTGCTAACAATACTACAAATACTATCAAAACCTAATTTTCTTGATTACCTACATGCAGCAAAATATAAAACACACTGGAGAGGAAAAGCAGGAGAGAAAACAATGACTAGAGGTAAGGTACCTTTATGAAACCAACTAGAACATTACGAAAACAATCTTACTAAAACTATTAAGTCTGTCACTCCAGAGACAGTCTAGAGCTGCTTTATAAAACAGACTAAGGCAAAATGAGTATATGAAAAGAAATAAGGAACACCAGACTTCGTAGTAACGGGGAAAATGGTAAGTATTAGAGGAAGCTTCACGTAATGTAACTTGTTTTACTGCTCTAGAACCTGCTTGCGCTATGCTTTAAAATAATTCAAGAAAACCCTTTTCATCATGATACATGACACTGACTCTGTCCCCTAGGAGGCATGGTTCGGCAAACTAGATCCTTACTCAAAAGTGGGAGGGAAAGTCACTTGACTCAGGTTTCCAAATAGTATGTTGGGGCTCATTAACTAGAACAGTGGTCTTAAAACTGTAGCCTCAACAACATTTGGAAATCAGTTTCTAACTTTTTCCAGCCCTAAAATTAATCACATTAGTATTCCAATGGTGGTTAATATGGTTAGATCTAGTAGATCTCCAGCTTGTGCCTCTTGACCTAACAGAGTAGAAGACAACAGCATACTACTACTACTTCTTGTCTCAATTGTCAACAGCACCTCACGAAACACACGTGGCTCATCTCAACTAAAATTGAGACTACTCATCTTTAAACGAGCGGGTCCTCTGCTTGTAGCCACTCAAGCCAGCCAGAACTAATGGACTGTGCAAATGAGAGATAAAGAGTCTGAATGCTGGAAAATGTGCAAAACAGAGACCCAGTGGAATCTGCAGAACTTGACAGGTAACTGGATTGGGGTACTAGCACTAAAGACTGCAGCTTTTGCTAAGCAGTGGATGAGGGTACCACTGCCTTTATGTAGACAGGTACACACCTTGGAACTACTCCAGCTGAGTTCCTTCTCAATTAACCTAGGGAACAGAGAGGGACTGGGACTGAGCTGGAGGAATATGGCAGAGGAAGCCTGATCTGAGGCTGATTTGCAAGGCTTAATGCATAAAGTAGGGGAGATTATGAGTTAGAGTGACTCAGAACTGATATAAATGTAACTATTTCTGTACTGAATTAAAACATGAATTTAGAATTGCAAGACTTAAGGTACAGGTTTAAAGGTTTTGTGGTAGGTAACACTGCAAGGTACCAATAGTCTGAATTACCATTTGCTGATGATAGAATTCTTGAGGGAGAAGCGTGGAAATCAACATTTTTATTTTACATTGCAGAGAGGCAGGTATTTATTATAGTGCTTGTTTTAATTTCCTTTCTGTAAAAACTGTAATTGTGTAAGACTGAGTATTAATCTTCTAAAAAAAAGAAAACTAAACCCTAGATCAATCAAGTCTAATGTGTAGGGCATACATGTAACCCCAAAAACATATCTGAAACAATAAATTGAGCACTTTCAAAAGCTTGTGGCTCTCTTGCATCTAATGTTTCTTTCTTGTTCCTCAGCCTATGAGAGGCTGGATGCACCTGCACTGTGTGTCCTGGTACAAAGCAGAAATGACACACAGGTTTGACACTGGATTTCAGAATTTCTGCCTGCTGCAGAGGAAGAGGAGGATTCAGGACCCTTGTATGCCATTCCAGGTCCCATCCCAGTCCTAAATGTACTCTCCTGCCCTTTTACATCCCAAACTTAAATCCTTTTTTCCTGACCCATCTTTTGTGCCTTTCTCTACCCTACCCTCCTTTGTCTTGCTTTTTTGTGTTCACCCACTCATGAATCAATTCCCTTCCTCCAACTCCGCTTGCTTTCATCATCCCAGAAATTATTCTCAATGCTAGTTGTCTCCTTGAAACTACACTTCCCTGTCCTACACTCTGATATCTTGGCTCTTTCCCTGAGGTCTTGCTTGCTGTATATAGTTTCACTTCAACAGCATGTACACCTTGTTTTACTGCTAATCTCCTTTGGATATTTTCCTTTGTAGGTGTTAAACTGCTACTGAAGTTTCATGTTTTCTGTTTTAAAGAAACAACGCAAGGCTTCTAGAATGCCAACAAATCTGCTGCTACTTTTCTCCTGTGAAAAGTCCAGCACTTGTTACTGAATCTGACTGAAACCCAAAACATTTTGGCAATATACACAAGCTCCCATGATGTAATTCTATAGTATCTGTAAAAACAATGCTGTGTAATTTTTTTTTTTTTTAAACTACTGCTAAAATTTTATTCAATAGCATTAAGGATACTAATGACAAAGTATCTGCACTACTTCAACAAAAAATTTTTTAGAACTTTGAAAGAAGTGTATTTATGCCCAAGTGAAATAGTGGAGTAGTAAGTGTTGTTTTAAGAAAGAAAAAAGGTATTTCAATAACCACAGGGTTAGTTTACATAGGAAGTTCTTACATGAAATAACTTTACTCTCAAGCATGGCTTTCACTTGAAGACACTATCACACCATTTGAAATATTCATAGTTTAAAAAAAATATATAAAATTTTTTGTTAAAATCTTATGTTTAAGAAACACTGCAGTACAACAGCTCAATAAAACCCCCGAAGTACTTGTAATAGGTTTTCCAGTTTTTCTAGCCATGCAACATGACAATCTTCCAATAAAACTTTTATACAATTTCCAAACGATTTTGATAATGTTTTCATTTTAATTTCATTTTCTTACTGTGTCATACTTCTGCTTCTTCAAATACTTTTTTTCACTCCATCCCATATTCTCTTTCTACTTTATCGTAACATTCATAATGGTTGTTTGGGGTTTTTCTGCTTCATATTCCTTTATGGCAACATAATGATGTCACCAAACAAGACTAATGATATCACAAAAACAGGAGAAAGAAAATAATTCTATATTCTGATTTTATCAGGAATGAAAACACCACTTATTTAGCGTACATTTTATACATTGAAATTTCTTTTAATATTAAACTTCTTCCAAAACAAAAGGGAACATAGCTGACATAAATGAAATACAAAACAGAGGAAAATTTAACCCTTATTTTTATTAAATTTGGACAAGATATGAGCTATCTCTATATATAATGCCATTCCTACACTATGTAAATTTAGAGACTTTGCTTTCGATATTATCATCTCCTTTAGAGAGCTTATAAAGGCCAGAAGTATTTCAAGTCATTCTCTTTGCCACTGTTAGACTAGTTCTTAGCTGATGAAATACTTCCATGGTTTATGCAGATTGCCAAAGAATCTGATATCCACAATACAGGTACAGCTAGACACACATAAATTCCCCCTAAAAACTAAACATCAGAACAGTGAGAGAAACACAACCTGAAAGAACTTTGGTTTGAGCAACACACACCCTGAAGTCCCTCTGATTACGTTACATTCATTCTACAACAGAGGAGTGAGGGAGAAATAATAATACACAGATTAGGACCACTGTAATATTTCCAAAGGATGCATAAGCCCCCCTTAGTACTCAGATTGTCTTTTTTTGTTGGTTTTTTTTTTTGTTAAGACAATTGTTTTACTTTAAACCCACATAACAGTCTATCTCCTCTCCCTCTGTAATGTCAGGATTGTTAAGTTTTTTTCCTCTTAAGACTAAGCTTAGGCAGGATTACTTTCTCTTCATCTGTGCTTATTTTTTAATTTTTCTTCATTAAAAATATAGCAAGCAAATCCTTGCATTTTACTGCAAGAATCCATTATAATATTCTTTGAGATGTCTCTTAATTTATCCAATTAGAAGCGATTAGATACAAGCTGCACCAGATCTACATTGTGCCACCATCTACATAATTTCTCCCCCTTTTTCCCCTCCTGTAGTCACTCATTAATTTATTTGGGCCATTGCAAAATAATAATTTTAAATACAACCAAATAATAAGGAAAATTACTGAAGAATAAGGTTAGTAATGCTGCTGTTCATAAAGACTTACAAACAATTAAATAATGACCTTTGGACAGAACATTCACTATCGGCATACTGTCAGCTATCCATGTCTGTTGGGGCTTTTTTTGTTGTTTTGTTGTTGTTGGGTTTTTAAAATTAGAATATGCATAAAGTAAGAATGCATATATGGAAATGAATTACTGTTTGGCTTTTTTCTCTACTAAGACATGTAACCAGATAATTATTATAACTTAGTAAAAATGAAAGTTAAAAACCCACAGGGAAAAGAATTACATTACCTCTGATGAGGAAAAAATAAAATGGTTGGGAGATGGTCTGTCATAAATTCCCATGGAAGGTCATTTCGAGTGGTATCAATTCTGTTAAGAAAAGACACACTGATGAAGAGAACAGGCAGATGAACAATCTGTTTTTTCTTGTAAAACGCCATTTGAGGAATTGGGAAGAAGGAAATGCAAGTATCTGTGAAAGTAAATCTAAATGTGTTATGTCAAAAATATGTTGTGCATATGAGTAAGCAGAATTAATTACCAATATTCAAGATGATGAATCTCAGTTTAACAAATATCGGGGGGGGGGGGGGGGTTGCTAGAAAAATACGTACAGTATTCCAACTGCTCTCACTCAGCAATTAAATCACACACTCATTATGTACACACCTTCCTTCTCTGAAACAAACAGCCTGCCTCACACTTTCAATGCAAGACTGAAGTTTTTTCTATTCATTCATTTGTTCCTCAAGTACAGCTCTAAGAATATTTTCCCCTCAAGTAGTTTTGGGATTAAATTACTTTGTGTCTTCCAAGGGCAAGCGCATTCTTAAAGGCGCAATTTTTTCTAAAGCTGTCCATAGAAAGGAAGATGAGATTTTGTGACTGAAAAACTCATTCAATTGCTTCTTATGTTTTTCTCTGCATTTTTAGGTTTTCTTTGATTACAAATAAAATTATTATTAATTACAACACTTTTATTATAGAAAAAAACATAGGTGATCACATCGGTAATACTGCAATAAAAATAACGGAGCAAATGAGAGAACTTCAAAGTCAGGAAAGAAAATGGGTGTAGATTTGAGAGTAGCATTACATCTGTGGGAATAAAGCCACAATTATAAACAGGTGATAAGTCCAGATTTTTACCTGAATTTCTTTCCTATACATCTCATGCTGCCTCCTGCCTTAAGTTCAGTCAGAATGAAACAAGGATGCAATCAGAGCAGATGTTTTAAGTATTGATGTATTACCAAATACATGAACAAGAATGTTTGGGTTGCACTGAAACATTAAAAACCCTGGAAACACCAAACAAAACCATGTCTTTGTTATAAATATATATTATACACATGCATATATATATATATATATAAAAATTTATATAAACTCGTTTTGGCTGGGATAGAATTAATTTTTTTTATGGTAGCTTGTATGGTGCTATGTTTTAGATTTGTGATGAAAATAGCATTGATAACATAGGAGTGCTTTGGTTATTGCTGAACAGCCCTTCCACGGCATCAAGGCCTTCTCTGTTTCTCACTCTGTCCCCACAGTGGATACACTGGGGGGGTGGGGACATAACCAGGCAGATGACCTGAACTAACCAAAGAGCTATTCCATACCATCTAACATCATGCTCAGCAATAAGAAGGAAAAGAGGGTGTTTTAGGGGGGTTAGCTTACTTTTACTCGGGTCTGGGCATCTGTCTACCCACAGAAGGTGGTGAGTGACTGCCTTTGCATCACTTGTTTTGCTTTTTTTCTCTCTCATTCCACTTATCCCTCAATTATTAAACAATTTTGTTTTATCTCGACCTCCAAGTTTTCTTGGTTTTATTCTTCCTTTCCTCTTCCCCCGTCCCACTGGGGATGGACGGGGTAAGTGAGCGAGCAGCTGTGTGGTGCTTAGCTGTCCACAAGGGTTAACCCACCATGTGTATTTCGCCTAACACAGTACTACAGGATGTAATTATTTGCTACAAATTATCAGAGGGGGGTAAAAATAATTTTCTGCTGCCGTTTTATTGATTCACTTCCTGAAATTAGGAAGCTTCAAGATTAATTGCACTGTTTAAAAATTCATTTTAATTAAACTGTGTAACTACTGCAGTGAGATTGAAAACCACCAAATTTATACAGAGGAAAACAAAATAATGCATTCAAAGAGAAATGAAGCAGATGACGTTCACATCTACTATTGCAAGATTGTAGAGTGAAAAAAAGTAATTATTTTCTAGGCTGATGATCTCCATGAACTTAAATTATTCTAGAGAGATTAAATTAGAATCTTTTTTACCTTGCCACAGTGAAATTATCTGGAGGCAAAAGCCGAGCAAGTTGAATAAAGACATGATTAAGAGAAGCACAGAATCCACACCACTGTGCATAATAGAGCAGCAAGACATTCTGGAAAATGAAATGGAGAAGAGTTTGATTATCTATTGTAGTTAATCTGCAGAAAAGGAGGACTAGTCTTCACAACATCTAAAACCTGGAACCCTTAAAACATGAAAGGAAACTATATCCTAATGTTAATAAACTTTATTCTAAGTTATTTACTGACACCCTCTGTCTACTGAGTTAACGCACAAAAACTCTTGGGGAATTCTCTTTCCATATAGAAAAAGAAAAAATGAAGAGGATTATTTAGATAATTTGGTTTCGGATCATTCCTCTTAACTGAAAAAGCACCAAACTTTAGACAGTGACTGTATACTTCATATTGTCAGGGGGGTGGAAGATGATGTCTAGAGGCTTTTTGCCTCTTAACTAGCGTAACAGGAGTTAAGGCTGCTGGAAACCAATTACTGGAGATGTGTACATTCACTGCACACCTGAATGACAACAGATATTAATCCTTACTATCAGATTTTTTAAGATATCAAAGTAATTTAACTACTGTTCAGAATAACATCTTATGTAAAGCAATTTCATGGCATGCAATTCACCTGTGAGAGTTTTGGGGTTTTTGCCATGTGCTTTCAAATAATGCCTTAGGTTTAAAACCTTCTAATTATTTTTTTTTCTATTATGCCTACTTTGCAATGATTTTTAACTTTTTTAAAGCAAGTTTAAAAAAAAAAAAGTAATATATAGAAAAAAAAGTTGTGACATGTTTATTTCCTTTGAGGTATGAGACACAGAAATCAGAATATTCTTCAATGTTACCTCAAACCTTATGTATTTAGCATGTGCTCCTGCTACAGTGGAAGAAAGGAAAAGGAAAAAAATCAAGTCAAGGACACTCTTTTTTTTTTAAATTAAAAAAAAAATAAATCTATATTTCAAAACACAGGAAAAACCCCACACCTCCTCCCCCCCCAAAAACCCCCAAAACAATCCCCAAAACCCCAACAAACCTTGAACTGTGGCAGAAACCTGTCAGGGAATCAGTTGCACTGACTTTTTGATTATTTTAACACCAGAAGAAGATCTTTTGCAGATTTACTTAAGATCCCACTATTTCAAATTGCCTTTTTAAAAAAAAATACTTCTGAATTGTTACAAAATAACATATTTTATGTTACAAATAAGAAAGCATATCAATGTAAAAAAAGGGTAAGACCCCCTCCTCAAAAGTCTGAGCAATTATTTGCAAGAAACTTTTTCAGTAATGAGGTATACCTTTTCACTCAAAAACACGGTATCATGAAAGGTATTAGTAGTCACTTCAGTGATTACACGCTGTTCATGAAAATGGACTGAAGGGTCATCAACAAGATGCCTTTTCAAGGGACTGTAGAGAATACTGAAATTTTTTATGAAGTTCTCTGAAATGAAATTGATACATAACAAAGTTATTTCAGTTTCACAAATATGTGATTTTGGCAGTTTTTACTTTGGAATTCAGAAGAACTTACAGAGAAAATACAAATTCAAACCTGGTTTCACATCATTAATTTTTGACAGTTTGGTATCAACTCTTGAGTAACCACCACTGATGTGAAAACAAGACAAAATTTCAGTTTTTTTCCTTTGCTCACTAGAGTTGTCTTTTCACTTGCCACACTACTCTCTAATCTTACTTCTACCCCTATTCAATTCTACCCTCGTAATCTAACCATGCACCCGGTAAATCATAAATCCTCTCACCATTTTTCTCTTTCTAGATAGCATTGAAGTATTTGGCCCTTATCTTGAAGGCTCCACTTAATTCCACATTTATTATTTTAATTTTTAATTACTTTCCCTGTAATTCTCCTTTTGCTTTAGGCCTTTAAAGACTCTGCTATTCCCATGCCAATATGACCAGCCACCTTTTGTTTACCAGTGACCACCTTCCTCTTCATTCAACTTTCTCCTTAGTTTTAAGATATTTAACAAGCAGTTGGCCACTGGTAAAAATTTAAAACAAGCTCTAAAGCCCTCAACTACCTTCAGCTACACTACTCTGAGCCTGGACCATGTTCTCTAAATTGCGGCAAGATATCGACTGTATCCTTCCTTTTCAGTTTAGACAGAAATATTATTCTATGCATTATAAAATAAGAGTATTCAATAATTAAGACAGAAGAGATAATATCAAACACATTAAAAATAATTATTTGATCAAATAGAAATAACTTGTGCTGGTGTTTCCAGTCCAAAAATAGGCCCAAGTAAAACCAGCACTTTTGTACATACATACATACAAAATACCAGATCATCAAGTTTATTGCTGAAATGCAAACAGCAGTACATTTACTTTTATATTTACTATTAATCATTTCATTAAATTCTCACACCAGACTAAAACAGATTTTTTCCTTCTAGATCTCCAGGTCTGGAATATCTATGCATGATTAAGTAATAACTGAAAGGAGGAGGCTAATTAAGAGATGTACTCCTGAATTTTTAGAAACCATCTGTATAAACTAAAATCTGTTAAAGGTATTAAATACAAATCTGTTTCGTTATTTTAAAACATCAAAAGTTAAGATGGTTAAGAAGTAAAAGAAAATTTAAAAAAACCCACAGAAAACAAACATAAATCACAGTGACTTGTTGACAAAATACGTGGAAGCTAAAATTTGCTGGAAGTTCAAACGACTTGGAATAGAAATACACTGAGTGTTACTCAGCAGAGAAACCCTCATCATGCTCAGGAAATCCTGTGACCTGAAAACAGTTTGAGACAGAAAGTACTGGGAGCAGAAAAGGGAAGGAAATTTGTATCTCCTCAATCCGATCTTAATTTTTTCTAAATATCCTTTTATGGTCTCTGGGGTTTTTGTTTGTTTTTCCAGAGTGTTCTTCTGGGGGGGTTGGGACAGAGACAGAATACAGGGCTGGATGGGATCCTTAATAAGAACATGGCTATTTGTTCTATGTTGTGTATACTTTTGTACTTACAGATTTATGGCAAAATGCAAATGTAATTAATGGTATAAGAATTACACTGATACACCTTCTTGAACAATTTATTTTAATACTATGTTCGCCTGAATTTACTTCCATGTTTACGTCAGTGCTAACAGTAAAAAACCCTGCATTTTCTGAAGGTGGACTCAGTTTTGCATATCATCGTGATAGGTAAATGCATGTGGTTAGGCATGTTCTGTCTTATTCAATAACTTGCAAATAAATCAGAACTGCAATTGCGGGTTGTAATTTTTTGGGGGGTTTTTTTTGGGTTTTGTTGGGTTTTTTTGTTTGTTTGTTTTTTTACTCCTCCAATTCAGCCAGGAAATAAAAGTATTGACAGATCTGCCCAAAACCTCTTCAGAGCTCTACCCTGAAAACACACATACTTTACAAAATAAATTTAAAACAATTTATAAGTTGGTTTCAGAGGACAAGAGGAAGGGCTAGTCTCTGCTGATAAGTGGGCAGCATCTCCTGAAATTCTGGGATATTTTAGTACACAGAACAGCTGAGCAAACATCAACACCACCATTAATATACAAATGTCTTCTGTAATATCAAATGTGCTAGATGCATAGTAATTCCCCCCCCCCGCCCCCAAGCAAATTAGTTTAGATTTTACCAATTCCTTCAATGCATCAGGCAGTCAAGCATCACACATTTTGAGGTTCACTTCTTTTAAAGTGAATTACTTTTGGTATATGAAACTTAGTTCTTACATCATCTAGAACACAATTCTACTGCTTGGTTAACTACTAAATAAATCAGAATAGAACAAATTACGATTCACAATGCTGACTTTTCAAAATGGCATTAAGTTTGCAATTCATAAGCTTACTTGCAAACTTAATTTTCTTATTTAAAGCATTTGTATAGTGGATACCATACCCAGGGCAGATCCAACAAGTGACTGATTTTGATCCAGGACATAGTGCACTTCTTCTTTCAGATCAACAATGGCAGCAAATTCCTTAAGATGAGTAGATCTTGATGCTCCTAGTCTCTCTGCATATATCCAAAAAAGATTTGAATCCAGTAGATAGAGATTCAAGGTTTTGTTGGTCCTGCAGCTCAGACCAGTAATGTTAATGCCACTAATATGAAGGTTAGGAATAAAACAATTCCTATCCTCAATGTGAGGAATAGAATGTTGGGTGTTATCTTTCTTCCCATGGGAAGAAAATGCTACTTTGGGGGTCTGAAAGATGGTCTTCTCAGAACTAATGAGACTTAAAAAATGCCTGTTTACTGTCCTGCAACATGCAGTGTAATAGCTAAAGGGACTATAGAAACTTAAGAAATTGCTGCATTCTATGGTATTTGATATAACTTGAAAAAAGGTATGTTCCTGGAGGTAGAAAGAGTCCAAAGCTGCTTCTATCTCTAAAAAGTTACAGTGTGGCACATGGACTTTATTTGGTTTGACACCAAGTGTCTGGTTAATGCAAAGCTCACAGACATTGTGAGTTCTAGATATTGAATGCCACTGTGGAAGCACCACTGTGTTACAGCATGGGTACTTGGTTATTGAAAATGTTTCTGGTAATTTCATATGTGCATCTGGTACAGAGGAATCAAAAGCTGGTGAATCAGTGTCTCCTAAGTGTTGAAGATCTAGCTCAGCTGCCAGGCTTTTATTACAGTTGTGGTATTCCAAGGCCACTTTGGTAATCTACGGGGTGGGGGAGAAAAAAAAAAAAAAAAGAGAACAAAAGCAGGATTAATTGTACATAGTTCACTCAAATGCAGTTATCTGTTGCAGGTTTAACGAAGTGTATGCAATTAGAGATGGAATTTCAGAAACATGAAGTTGACTATTCTTCTTTCTAACAAAAAAATTATAGGAGGCTGTGACTTGATAACGAAGTTAAATTTTCAGATATTTCAGCATGTAAGAATTACATGTACAGAACAACAAAAGGCCACTTTAAAATTTTTTCTGTCCGCTACACTGATCTCAAGGTCCTCTTTGCATTCTATTTATCACAGTGCAATAACACTACATTTTAAGGTTAAATCCCACTACCTGAAGCATTAATCAGTACAGGTTCCTGAATTTCCCTTATTTTCCAATACAAGGAGAAAATAAATTAAAGCATTCCCATATGAAATGCAAATAGAGATTTTTCCTGGTATAGGTGGTGCACAAATTTTGTAGCAATCACTAACAGCGTTGAAGCAATGTTAGTATTCTCCCAGCCATGGGCATATAGTTGTAATACTGCAGATGTACTTTGCATATAGTAACACGTGACTTATTGGGAGAAGAAAGAAAAAAGGAAAAGAAGAAAAAAGCCTGCCTCTCAGTGCAAACATTCCTGTGCTGCATCACCATTTTGTATTTCATAACCAAGGGGAAACATGCAGCAAAAATGGCATTTGTATGGACCATAGAAGGAATTCCCTTTCTAGGAGATAAATAACAGAACATACAAGAAAGGAAAATGAAAGAGGAAGTTTCCCTTCATCCTCATCTATCACATTAAACATAACCAAAATACAGAATATACGCACATTGCTTACAGAAGAACACTTTGATAGGAATCATTATAATTATCAAAGGGATGTTGAAGCATCACATCTAGGAGGGGTGCTGTGTCACAGGACCATCAATATTAAGATGTGGTCTATAGCAAAAGTTTGTTACAGTCTTTAAGAATTTGTTCTTAGATGTTTTCATCCTGAAAACGCTCAATTAAATCCTTAAAAGAAACTTCACCCCTCATAGTATAATCTAGCCTGAAGATTTTGACTACCTACATAGAGAAATACGAGAAGAAATTATGAACAGAAAACCAGATTTGTGATACAAAATCTCATTTCAGCGAGCTACTATCAGAAAAAAAAATTTGCTCTGACAGCTTTCAACATAAAACTTGACAGCCTTGTTCTTTGCAACTGGTGTACAGTCAAGTGGTTTCATTGCTTGATGAAATCCACCAGACAGCCGCAGTAAACATCTCTTCCTATGGTAAACAAGTTGCATAATATCTCTCTATCAAAGCAAAGCTATGCCAGATCAGCTGGACTATTTTGTATCTCATTTCACATTTTGATATAGATAAATACTGTTATTTAGCAGAATGAAATCTGAAACGGAACGTCTTATGTTGCACTGATTTGACCTAAATAAGTGGTATCTGTTACTAGAACGTTTAATCTGTGACAAGCATCACTGAATTAAGTCTGCCAAAAATAAGACAGGTTAGTACAAGAATAATTGCAGTTCTTTTCCAGTCTTTCCACAAAGATTTCCCCAACCCTATCTTGTAGCACTATAGCTTTTATTTTGTCTATTTCTAGTTTGGCTAAACATTGTATCCTAAGTGATCTTCATTTTTTTCCTCATTGCTTCAGACACTGCAATATTTATTAGGCCTCCTTGTGGAAACCACACATTCCAGGAGATAGATGCCACGTATATAAGTCAGCATTGCTACCAAAACTTAGCCCTGCTTTTCATCTTCCACAGATACTTGGTTCTTGTTCCACACTGTCCTTAGTGCTATGCGATCACCACTGTGATGTGCAGCTGTGTGATATACTAAATGGGACAATGGGTTCCAGCTAAAAAATAGCCCAGGGGAAAAAAAATTATTTTTCAGCCAAGTTAGTTTCCCTATCTCGTTTACTTCACAGCTATACAAAATCTTGTCCTAGGCAGTTCAGAAATGGAAATAACAGCAGAGAAAGAGAAAACTGGAAGGTCACTGTCTGGTTTAATAAAAGGTCCATTCTTCCTTGTGTAACCACCTCTGGAAAGACGGAAGGAGAGGAGAAATAGAATGACGTGGACAAAACACAAGTCCTGCAATACTCAGTTCATTCTTGCTTTTCCATTTGAGCTTAGTCAGCTGGAACAGAAGACCAAAGATCTGCATCTCTCACACAGCACTCGCCACAAAAAGAAGGAAGTCAAGGAAAAGAGTTAGGTGCTTGTCCTAAACAACTGCTGACATGAGATAAAGGCATGTGTGGGATGCAAACCAGCATAAGGGAGTTGTGATAACATGGCTTGAGAAAAAAAAATGTTTTTAAACAAGACTGAATACTTGGAACAGTGAAATAAAATGAGATATCTGTCACAATTAAGCTCAGAACCCTGACCAGAGTTCTCAAGCTCTAGTATTTTTGAAGTAAAAAAATAATTATTTCACTTACTTCATCTAAAAGAGGATGAATTTCTGCTAAGGGATTGTAAGGTATAAATATAAGAAGTGCTGGTCCTTTCTTCAGCTCATTGTTTAGAAGAAGGCTTTTTCCACCATGTGGTCTCAGCCAGCGTATGAGCGTCTCTCGATTTTCTAGAGCCCACTTGCAAATGTTCTCAGCAGTATAGTTCATGATGTCATTTGGATAGATCTTGAAAGGGAGAAAAAATAATTACTTGTCCTCACTTGGTTTAGTAACGAATGCAGTTCGCAAATATGGCATACTTTGTTCCTGTAATGCCTAAAGCTCTCTTTCTAATGACGCTATTCAGCAAGCTTCAGTGTGTCATATATCCCTTCCCTTTGGGAAATCTTTCCAAATCCTCATCAAATCATAGTAACACACACAACCTTTCAGGCAAAAAGTGTTCTGCCAGGGAAGCTCCTCTTTCTTTTACTACATCTTTATAATCTTTATTTTTCTCACTAGTATGAATTTTCTTTGTAAGTGAAAGAGCTCAGTCTCTAAGTTGGTATCATCACGTATCTTGATTTACGGCATATTAGAACACTTTTTCCCACTACTCATTCACCATATTAACTCATTCTAAATTAGTCTTTTAAGACTCCAACATCAACATTGCATTTAAAATTGGTATTTCTTATTACTGAATGCAGGGAAAAGAAATGCATAACAAAAAGCGCTCACAGCTTCTAGGGTCACTTTAGAAAATTAAGGCAAGTTTATCTTAAATCATTTGCACAGAAAAAAGTTGTTTCATGTATTCACCAGTAATTTAACCTGAAAAAATCCACATTTTTCCTAGTCTCAATTGAATAAAATACATGTTACAATATTTATCTTCACAGAGTTTCCACTCGTGGTATCACTGTGGATAGGTAAGGTCTCTATGCCAAATAGCAAATCTGAAAGTTAGTATTTTCAGTCTTAGCCTTCCAAAAACAAGGCACATGGATTAAGAATTACTATGAATTTTCAATTAAATTAATTTGCATGATTTTTCTAATCAGTGTAATGTCATACCTTTAAACCAAAATGCAAGTTGTCACTATTCCTACTATCTCTCCACAAAATCTCTTTGTCCGTTCAAGTAGCCTTCTAATTCTGACCCACTGAAAGAGGTACAAACTTTAGGAAAAAGTCTTTGTGTAGTCATTTCTGAGCTGTTTGGGTTTTGGGGGTTTTGTTTTGATAGAGATGATCAACTTGGGTCTTATCTACTGTTTAGAACAGCTGCTGACTGGTAGAATGAAAATGTGTATTACTGTGTAAAAATATCATTCTTAAACATCCTGTATGCTAAAGCTCCGTGAAACACTTATTCACAGTCTACTACGACAGAGCTTCAATCTCCAGGTACTGTTTCAGCATCACTACAACATAAATACAATACTCACAAGAGATGTGTTGACATGTCTGTGCAAATACACGCTGCCTGAATGCACCAAGGAGATCTCCTCTGCAACATGTTTATCTGTGATCACTCCAAAGCGTATTGTTCCAAGGTAATCTGAAAGGGCAAATTTTCAGTTTTTAAATACAATTATACACACCAAACTTCTCTCCTGAAAGCCTTAGAAGAACACCTTCAAACCAAACCACAGAACATTGCTGTGTAAAGGCACCGAAATCTTACTGAATAGCAACTGCCAATATTGGTGATTAAGCGAGGTAGAAGAAAGGTGACAGAAGCAGGCAACAAGAACAGACGTGTTCCTCTTCTGCACTCAAGGTATACAGAATGTTAACCTGAATTGTCCAATGTGTTGATTTACTTATTAAAGATAGAATCTGGTATCATAGCTGCACCTTGCTACATGTTATGGCATCTCAAAAGCCAAGATGAGATACACATATAAGGAAAAGCTATGAACATTGGCTGTTTAGATAATGTACATTTACAATAAATATATGTTATTTAAATACGTATTATAATGTTTCTATATTGATAAATATGTACACACAAGGATAGAATGCTTCTCATCTTTATGTTGCAAAGAACTATCCCAAAATATAAAGGGGAAATTACAGAACAAAATATAGGAGAACAGGCTCTATGTCATATACCAAGTCAGTGGCACAGTAAAAATCAGAATAATGGTATCAATTTCCTTCATTTGCTGACAGGAAGAAATATCCATAAAATCTAATCTTAACTTTAAGAAAGTCCTGTCCAGAATTTATGACCCCCAAAAACGGTATTAATCATATACAAAGTTTGCATATTTAAATGCAAGAGATGTTGTATTTTAGATTATTAAGGCGAAACAAAAGAGGGAGAAAGCCTTTCTCATCATGCTACCCTGTACCAGCTCTGTAATTCCATCCAGGAAAGCACTTTGTTGAATTAAATTACTAAGTAATGACAAAGTCAAGTTCATCCTAATGCCTCTGAACCTTACATTTCAAATGTTGCACAAGACAAACATGCTTGGATTTAACTTAAATAAGTGCTAGTCTGATTATCACTCTATATGGGTTGCAGCTACACTTTTAGGTTTTTGAGGAAACTATCTTAACGTATCCTTGAATAGCAGCCTGTCATATACTTTATTCCATGATGGCCGATCACATAGTAAGCCTTTTATGTAAGCAATCCTCGCACTGTAAAAAAAGACAGTCTTCATAATTAGATCAACATCAAGAAACACTCAAAAGGGATTAATTCCCAAGGTATAAAATATTGCAAAAAACTACTAAAGCCCATATAAATAACTAATTCACAGATGCCTTAAATTACAAAAATGAAGCTTTTACCTTTCTTTAATGAATGTAATGCTGATGTGAAAAATGTTAAATAACCAGGTGGTTGAGGTGAAGCATTGAACTCAAAATATCCTAGAACTCCAGGCTGAAATAATAAGAATTAGAATTAAGTTATTTTCAAGTATAAATATACGGGGCACAGCAATTATTTGCCTACAGTAGAACACAAGAGATTTTAAAAAGACAACAATGTTTACTGAAGAACAGTCACTTCATGCTGCAAGAAGAAATTTAGTATTAAAAGACTGAATGGAAATCAGTTCTAAAGATGTCATTCAAAAGCTATGGACGAGAGACGGTTTTTATGGCTGTAGATGCCTAAGTTTCAAACAGCATTGTTTACTATGTTAGCAACTGAAGTTAACTAAAAACAATTAATATTTGTTTTGCAACTATTTTATGAGTCAGTTCCAGCACCAACATAAGAACCATAAGCATAAATATTTCTTTTAAAATTGGATTTTCAGAGTATAAACAACTCAAACATTAACACTTTAATTGTTCACTATGTTGCACATAATTAGCAACTACATATGAATTCACACATTTTGCATGAATACTTGAACTGTTAAGTCAACTTATCATGCCATCATTAAACTATCAGTCATTGTAAATTCTTTCAGTATATCCCCACAAGAGTCAGAGAGAGACCAGATGCCCCAAAATAATGAAAGAGCCCCATATCCCACCTGCATATCCATGAAGTTCTTCAAATTGCCAAACAGACAATTCAAAATTTAAAAGACTCATCCCTAAATAGGCCTATTGACTTTGCCAGGTACGAAGCCTGAATGGCTTCATATTAAATTCAGGAAGAGAATCTGGGAGAAGCTAACTTGGAACAGAGAGGTGCATGGTCTTTAGACTTCTCTTGTTCCAAAATTTCAGTGAAGCTTTAGTTTTAAATTTTGCAAAATATAACCCATTAAAAGTTATTATTAATTTTTTTTTAATGCATCACTCAAATTGGCTTAATAAACTTTCAGGACAGAGTAAGTGATGGAATTTAGTTATTTTGTGTTGCTTCCCAGTTCCACAGTGCAAACAGAAAGAGCATTTGATACACAAAGCAAGAGCACTCTAGGGATTGCTGTGGAACAAAAATTCCAGACTCACCGATAACACATTTGTGTGGCAAATATATTCCCATATAAGTATTTTCATTTGGTATTTGAGAGGCTGCTTTATTTTCTTTGTTGAGTTTTACATATAAATTTTTAAATTTCTTTTTAAAACATGAACATATATTTTACCTGTTACTGTCATTAGTGATATGAATTCAGTTATTCATACCAGCCATATGAACTGAGCTAATTCAGTATGAATTAGTGATCTCAGGATGTTCACCAATAACAACATTGCCCATTGCAACTCATGACCTGCTCTTTTAGGCACTAATTATCTTTCATGAATGAATGCTGAACACAAGACCCTTGTTCATAAAGAATCCTTATGAGGTAACCCAATAAAATCATCATAATAAAAATGAGATACAAGCAATTAGTGAAATTTCTGCAATAACAGTTTTCAAGAAGGAAATAAAACAATAAATAAAAGTAAAAAACCACAGCAAAATAACAGCACTCATTCTTCTTTTTTAAACAATAAACAGGTTAGTAATTAGTGTTCATCTTTTTCTCCTAGTACCAAATCAAGACAGTAAAAAGAAACAGTCCCTTATAAAAAACTTCTAAAGCATTCAAATGAACCAAAATAAGGAGACAGATGATGATCAAAATTTTAGTTTCCCATTTCCCAGGACCATTTTTGAATACTATTACTGTGTGAAGCAAACTTATAGCACCAAATAGCGAATGAAAGAAGAATCAAAAGTGACAGTAAAATGTGACAAGAAGCCAAAAGTCAGATCTAGAAATATTTATAAAGTTATTAAAAAAGGTGATGTTCTGATTCTGACTGCCAGTTCTGCTGTACACTAATGGAAGCTTAAGACTTCCAGATTGTGAAAAATGTTTCCATGAGACATTTTTGCAAAGTGTTTTTTCAATAAGAAAAAATTGTAATGGGAGAATATATACTAATGTTATATGCCTAATCACTAATCTGGTTAATTAATGTCCTTTTAATGATCATCCCAATATAGTTAAAATTTCTTCCTTGTCACAGGCTGCAATTATACATACAAAGAAAGTGTCTAAAATGCTGTGTTTCTTCTCAAGTACCATGCAAACTTTCCTGTTCTGTCAGAATGAAGAGATTTACTTGCTAATACCAACTACTCTGTTCATTTTAACAAAATTGAACACTTCCAGGTGCTAGCAACTAACAAGGAATCTCGCTCCGTACAAGTGAGATTAAAGTCTTAAAGAGATCTCAATATAAATAAGACATTCCTAGTTTTGAATACAAGTATGCTAAGAGGAGCTTGACAGCAGCAACTCCCACTTCCTTTCATGTAGGAACCTCCAAAACAATCAATAACTGGCATAGCAACAGCTACTTGCATGCAGTTTGTGTGGGCATCTACATACAAGCTGTTACTGATGATCAGCTGCTTCCAGGCAACCATCTTTGTGGAGTTACGGTTAACTATCTTCATGCAGGCAGTTAGGAATAATCAGTTGAACAGGATATGACTTGCTGGTACATA
The DNA here is from genome assembly GCF_000737465.1 of Haliaeetus leucocephalus. Taxonomy (NCBI): domain Eukaryota; kingdom Metazoa; phylum Chordata; class Aves; order Accipitriformes; family Accipitridae; genus Haliaeetus; species Haliaeetus leucocephalus. The sequence continues at coordinate 5,074,881 of NW_010973072.1, forward strand.
AAGTTGGAGGATACAATATTAGAATGTGACATAGAGATAGTTTAAAGTCATTGCATTAAGAGCACTGGTGTTGCTAGAGTGGAGCTTACTGGAGCTTTTCTTTCCATGAAACAATTTTCAGCACCTGCCTCAGAGTGTCTGTAGGAAAGGTTTTGGAACAAACTTGAGGACGTCAATAGTGAAGAGTCATTAGTGCCATCTCCTAATGAAACTCATGGAAATACAAATGGAAACTGAATGGAAATACAAAATCATTAATTGTAATGGAGCCTATTTCTTGCTCGGTCTCTACACCAAAGGAATGGAACGTGGTGGGTGATGCCAATTAAATCAAACAACAGACTTGACAAGAATCTCAACAATTACAGAACACCAAGTTCATAGAAACTGTAAGAATTAATAGAGAACTTCAGATGAGTAATTTTTATTGGAAAACAGCCAGCACAGTTTTAATACTGAACCATGCCTCCAGTCTACCACAGTTCTTTGAAGGTATAAGCAAGCATGTAGATGACTGATCTACTCAAAGCAGCATCCTGTAATTCCCCCAAAGCCTACAAGAAGTTACCAAACACAATGGAAGAAACTAAGGTGATAAAGAATAACACAGAAGGTCCTTTTTTTGGATTAGTAGAAAACATAGAAAACTACAGGTACAAGTTACTGGTTTTCCACAGTCAAAGTCAGCCAGCCAGGATGTATACTGGTGCTCATATAGTTCAACACTTCTATAAATGATTTAGAAAAGGGAGAAAAGGGTGAGGAACAAAATTTGCAAACTACAGCTGAATCAGAAAAGTTGCAGAAAGACAGTATTAAATCACTATGCAATGAAAGAGCTCTGAAATTTAAAGGTGAATTAATCGGAACAAAGAGTAGAAAAAACCCCCACAGGTACTGATTAGCTTCTACAATTAGATAAACACTTTTACTACTCAATTAAGTTATTTCTATCCCAATTTGTATTTATTTATTTTTATGTTTTGGCTATATCGCACTGAGGTAAGGGTGATGGTATTTTTTTTCAGAATCTCAGACTCGTGCAGGCAGGCAATTCCTGCTTCATTTTATCTGTGAACACAGGAAAGAAAACAGCAAGAGGAAAGGAATGTGTTATCTCTGGGGAACAGAAGAACCAATATTACATACCACTAACTCTATACTGTTGAAAGGCAAAATAGAAACTGTTGATTGATATTAGATTAATTAAATTTACAAGTAAAAGTCTGTTCATTCTCTAACAATGTTAAAAACGTTGTGTATCCAGAACTGAAAACAAATTCTCACATCATCATTTAACAAAGGCACCACAGTACCCCCCACAAGAGCAAGCTATTAAGTCAAATCCACTTCTGAGTCAGATCCTACACAGCTGGTTAACGCTCAGGAAGCATTTCTACACAAATAGAGCAAAGAAGAAAGCTGACACCGTGTTAAGACACATGCCAGCTCCCTCCCAGAGAGACCATCTCCTCCCCCACCTCTCCCAAAGCCAGCAAATTATGAGCAACCTGGGCACATTTACTGTCATAAGTGAATGAAACTTTTTGTCTACACTACAGAAGCTGCATGTTTTCTTCCTTTGTGCCTCAGAAGGATGAGGCCATTTCTAGTAGTTGGGTTAGTCAGATGAGGAATAAGACATGCCAATTTGGATTAAAATGAAACTGTTACATCTCTGCAGTTAAGAAAACAAAACAAGTCTGAATATAGGTACTTACAGGTACCTGGAGTTATGGCAGGAACTGCACATTTTTCTCCTGATGTAACTTAGATGTTCCTATACATTCCGAGATTTTAACTGCTTTCCAAATGGACTCTCAAAAATTAAATTCTAATTCTTATGCAGTTCTAGTTTTGCACTAGCATCGTTCCACAACCACAAAAAAACCTTAAGTAGCATCAGAAAATGCAGAACCTTAACGTTCGAGTCTTCAACCAGAATTTTTTTCACGGGGTTTGAGCGCCCTCTAGTGAGAGCAACACAGCATCTCACAATACTCACGATTTGGTTGAGGAATGGACAGAACCCCATGGAACTAACACCACTTGCTCTTACATTTAGCTGGATTCTGTTCATCAGTGTTTCTTAGAAATAAAAACATGCTAAATAACATTTGAATACAAGATAAAATACTGCTAGATTTCAGTATCTCTTGGTGTGGTTCAACTTACAAAAAAAACGCTTTGAATGTTATCGTAGTACCTTCACAGTACTTGTTAGTTTAGGCATGCTAACATGTTTAATGGATTGTGATGTTCAATTTAGCATGGCTAGAGCTCCTGGTTTTCTTTGCTAGATGCTTTTTTGGTCAAAAGCTGCCTACTGGAATTTGAACACAAGATTAAAGCACCAAAACCTTCACCGATTAGATGGAAAAAGACAACTACAGCCTGGCTACCAGTAAACTGACAGGCAACAATAAAATGCCTTGAAACAAGAAAAGAACAGTGCAGTAGTTCCTTTAAGTGTGAAAACACATGCTGAGGAGAACTTCAGCTTGACATGATGCCCTGCAAATGAATCGCTCATCTACTAGTAACTTCCCAACCTGTTGCATCCTCCAGATTATACATAATGCTATCCTTGGACAGAGTAACAAAACAATGAGGACCGAAAGTGAGTGACAGGCAACTGCTCTGCAACCTACTGCTTTTCCTTGATATGGGAGACCTTAATACCGAAGTAGGATGAAACAGCCAAGGAACAGAATGGGCACTGCCTAAGTGGAGTCTGGGGATCAGCTACAAAGAGGTTCTCTTCAACTGAAATTTTCAATTCAAAAGTAAATACCCCTAACGTAAGTTTGCAGAACCCATTCCCTAGCAGAACACGGGACTGAAAATTAGATACTGATGATAACGAATCTTTCAGAAAATATTCTGAGCTTCAAATTAATTAGCTTCTCAATGAAGAAATCACAAAAACCTGATCAAGCAGTAGACAGTGGTCAAAATGTCCAATGATCTATCCTTTACAGTCTTCTCTCCTTTCCCTTCTGCTAAAAATTAACATTTTTAATATATAAAAGATCAAAAAATCAAGGGAGGACACTAGCCAAGGCTCTCAAAATAGCAATTAGTTTGTGCCATACATGCACTTCCTGTAACCTACTCTACTCCTCAAACTTCATTTAACAGCACAGGTCATGCTCTGTCCTGCAGCAGAACCAGTCATTAGAACATGCGCTACTTCAAAGAGGAACTCTGCTTCATTCTGAAACACTGGAAAGCCCCTCGCATGCTTTGGCCACTACTACAGCATCAATTTGTTGATCAGATTTTCCATTCTGCTCTAATAGCTTGGGTCTTAGTAGATTATGGTATTTCTCCATTGTGCACTACAGAAATGAACAGTTATAAAGGGATTATAAATGGTTCTGTTGTAAGCGCATTTTGTCTAATTGGAAGTTATTAATCCACTAGTATTGCTACCAATCTTGGCACCTCTGAACACAACAGACCAAAAATTAATAAAACACAATGTACCAGTGGATTAAAATCATGAAGTTACAGCATACAAGGTGTTTAGGAACCGTTATTTCAACTGATGTCACATTTATTTTTACTTAACAGACTTGACTTACTAGAAAGGTCTAATATTCCTTTAAAAATTAAAGCAACGATTACATATTTCTCAAATGCCTTCCCAACTTAGACTGAAAGATTTTTGCGAAAAGATTTCTCCCTTCTTTTTTGTTCATATATAACTTTTTGGTGAGGTAACAACTTTGATTGTTGTCTACATACTAAAGTACTGTAAATTAAGAGCATCACTAAATCATAAGAGTCACTATGCAGGGAACCAACATTATGAATTTGTCATTTTGTATTTTTATGATTTTAACAAATTTACAGGGCACTGACCTCAGGATCCTGGAAATAAACTAGTACTTTGGAGTAGATCAAATTTAATTGTGAAACAAGTCAAACTCTTTCTGAACCACAGTGGTAAAGCTAGAGAAGAGAGACAAGTACCTCATAATTTGAGAGGAAATCTAGTAATTTTGATCGAGACGAGATGTAGAGTAGTGGTGTCATCACCCGGCGAACAAACTTTTCAATATAAACAGCACTCATAGGGCCTTTGTATTCAATTGGTCCAAAACTAGTACCAAAAAAAATAATAAAACATTAAGACTTAAATTAACAATAGAGAGAGTCCCTCCTGGGGGTGGCAGAGATAGGAGTTACATAGACAACACGCTCAGCCTCTAGGGAATTGCTCTCTGTGTTAATTAACAGTGGCTTCAGTAACTGACAGAGGAGTTGTGTTACCAGACTTGAAGTACAGCGCAGAAATTGCAGTGACTCTAATGCAGCATCTATGGGTAGGTGCAGTGTACTGGTGGGGATGAAGGGGTGGAGACCATCTCTGAGTCCCATTAAAGAAGTTGGTAAAATGCAGGTATGAATTATATGATCGTATACATACCCTTCTGCTTTGTCCGAAGTAAATATATGTGACTTAAAAATACACATCTGAAAAATGTCACTATCTTCACTTGATTTTTTTTTTTAAATCTTTAGAAAGTTCAAACAGTATCAATCTGAAAAGGTGCAGTATTTTTACACTGACTTTTACAAGTAGCACTCTAAAGCAGGGACGAATCCAGTCACACTGCTGATGAACAGACTCAGCAAGTCCACAGTTTCTCCCCCAGCCATGTAATAGAACAGCTCACAGCACATTAGGTAGTGCTGAAACAGAAGGTGGGCCAGGCCTTGAGGCTACAATTTCCAGAGCTTCTCCTTCATCCCCCTTGAAATCCTGCATCTGATTTATTATCATTAGGTTAGACAAAGCATCACAGTTCAAAATGAAATCAAACACAAAAAGCATGAGGAATTAGTCCATTCCTGCTGAAGAATTTAATGTGATGCATTTTTTAATACAGCTTATACATACAGACACTCTGAAAAATATCAAACCTATATTCAGAGGCTTTGAAATGGTCTTCTAGAGCCCACTAGATGATTCTACATCCTACATGAGGTTATTACAAACCTTTGTCTTAACAGCAACATGTACATGCCCAGTATGCAACATTTGAGGTTTAATATCTCAGGCATGAGGGGTGCATTGCCCTTTGGGGTTTTCATGAAGTATCAATATGAATTTACATCTCATCTTGTTGCAACTCTGTTTAAGGTTACTGATAATACCCAAGTGTATCCATCTACTGTGTTGTAATTTCAAGATCAAATAAGTTTAAGTCAATGTGTATCCAAGTGGGATTGTTGGGTTTTTTTATTAGTTTGAATTATGCCAGTGCCATCTGTGCCTATTCCAAGTTCAGCTGACAAAGATCAGGATTGTTCCTCCTCAATACATAAATCCCCTCCCCAAAACCAAAATCAGCCTCTGTAGTGGAAGAGAGCTGCAGTTCAAGACTACAGTACCTAAGTAAAATGCAAGTGATAAACTACACAGCATCCAGCTCTATTGTACCTTGCATTAGAAAGCATGTTTCCTTACCTTCTGCTCCACATGAGAAAAAAAAAAAAAGGATAATACATACAAATACTAAAAAATAAAAGTGAAATTATATAAAATTTTATACAATGACATCTCAACATTTGGAGCATAAAACAGCGAGTGTAAAGTTCAAATTTAGAAGAAAGTCTCCGGAACACAGTGCCATTTAAATATGCACTTAAATACCACCAACTTCAATAGCGCTTAAGTACATACTTTATTGCTGTCACAAATTGGGACCAGTTGATTTAATCCATCTACAGAGCAAGCAGACAACTGAAATTAATATATAAATCTGAATTCTTTACTTTTCATTGGAGGCAGAACTTCCAGGAGATGCACAGGCAAAAGAAAATTTCCTTAAGGATTAAGAATTGCACAGCATGTCATTTAACTGACATTTACAGCCCTTCTTGACACCTAAGTAGCATACAGCGACGAGCTTCACCCAGAATCTCCTCCTCTACAACTATTAACTATAGCCATAAATAGAAAAATTTTCAAAATGCAACATTTTATACAATATCTCTGTTTCCCAAAACAACAATAAAAATCCCACACTGTACGTATGAAATCTTACCTCCGATGGTATAAGTGTATCACAGGAAAATAAAAGAAATGCTTCTGCTTCCTGCATTTCCCTTGGTTCCACCAGCAATTTACAGCCACAAACAGCACCTGCAAAGCAGGTAAAAATTCACAGCTAAAGTACATTACTGTGACCTTCTTTAACGTGTATTTTTTCCAATCCATTCTATCTGCTATTTTCAGTCTTTTCAAGTCAGTATTCCATATCTGCTCCTCTTAATTCTACCACAGAAGACTTTTTTTGGGGGGGTGTCATTTTGCAACAGCAATCTTTTGGTCACTTTTCTTTCTAATTTTTAAGCTTCTTAATCTAAATTCTTCAAATTTACTAACTTAGTCATAGTCCATATTAATTACTTTTTCTGCAGAGTGGAGCTCAATGAGCGGAGATTTACAACAGCTGTAGCTGTGAAGCGTTTACAGGTAACCAACTGCTAGAAAGCAATGCTATGGCTGCAATCTTATAAGACTACCAGTGTCTCCAAGCATCCTGGAACTGCAAGCAAACTCCCTGTAATTTCTGTCTGAAGGCAGGTGAATAAATCTGAGAACACTTTACAAAAAGAAACTTGTAGACTTCCCCATTCAGCAGCAGAAATAACAGACAACTGAGCAGGAATCACAGGTTTTCCACATTTATTCTAACACTCCATATGTTAAATTAAAATTAAGATGACTGGCTGAGTTACCCTAAAATATGACCACTCAAGTCCTGCTGGTTCCCATGGGATGACAGAAATTAGCATCAGCTTGGAGATTAAAAAGCTATAAGGTCGTGTTTAAGATTCATATCTTCTCTGGAGTTACCTGGTCTGACAATCTGCTGGCCACATGTTCTATTTCTTCTCTTGCTGCAATGGACTGGCCACACCATGGCGCATAGAAGAAATACAGCACAATTTCTGAATCCTGACGAAGGTGATCTGCATAATCTAATTGTCCCCGAAAAAGATCAATGACTGGAGATCTTGTGGAGAAAAAATTCACTGGAAGCTTCGCTGGCATTGTTACATCTTTTGCTCGGCTGCAGGAAGAAAATTAAGAGTGGTTATTGAAAGTGTACAGCAGTAGTTAGAGAAGTGTGACCAAAACCCTAATTTTTAATCTTAGCAAAGGTCATGCAATGACAAAACTTTAGAAATTGATGCAAATGACTACAACTTACATTATCCAAGTTAGTTTCATGAAATACCATAAAAATCTAAAGATCACCCTTAACAAGCTTTAGAAAGTCACACTGTGATACCATGCACTATGTTTATGGGTATGTTAGCTTACACTCTTATTGCTGGTTGCTATAGAGCATAAAATTACCAGGAAGAGTGATTTCTTTGGATTTCTTCCCTGGCCTCATCCTCTTTTAACACTTGTACTTTAGGTAACAGCACCCTGATAAGAGAAGAGACACTGGTCATAAAGTTTTGTGATGTGATGTTTATATAAACAGAGACTATTACCATGCCTTACACTTTGCTTTAAAGTATTCTACACTTCTATTCTTTTATATTGTATTAGCAAAAAATATGTAAATGTGTGTTAGTTTATTTTACTGATTAGAGCAGGGACTGCAAACTGTTCAGGGCACATTTCCTCTTCAATGTAAGGACAATATCAATAAATAGTCTCGATTTAAACAAATTATAACACATTAAGTTTCTTAAGAGAAATTAGTTTGACCAGTAATACTAAGAATGTAAACTAAATACCGAGGAAACCATTTTCTGTCAAATTAGCAATCAAACAATCCAGAACTTGGCATTTCCAAGGTGTTCAAAAGTTGTTATGGTATAAACTGCCTTAAATGCAAATGTATGATCATATTCTCTTTTTTATATTCTCTTAATTCCAAAATTTTCCACTAGCTGTATTTACACTAAAGCAAGTCAGATTAAAAACTGAACCACACCACTATAATGCTCAATTTTGCCACGGTTCCTTATGTGACCAGAAGTTTTAGGAAAGACTGTGCATCCCTTTACCTTGTAACACAATAAAGAGCTAATACAAAATTCTTTTTACCCAATATTTGTTCCTTCTCAGGTTACAATTTTAGTAATTGCGATAAAAATATTGAGCCCCTAACGCTGTCAAACTCATATGTTAAGCAACCTCCTAAAACAACGCTGCCACATTTTCAAACTTTACAATCGTTCTGGTTTGTAAGAAGTACCTTTGTTTTTACAATACAGAGCCACAAAAGCCACAGCTCTTCTCTCATTTCCAGGTTAGTAAGCATAAAGCTCGACATTTAAGAATCACTCCCAGTATATTTTCTAAAAGTTATGGAAATTCTCAAATCGTACGTAAGAGACAATATTTGCTTCAAAATCCAGAATTTTGAAAATATTAACTGGTTCCTCATGTTTATAATTCATTAATTCCACTACTCACAAAATTCTGTTTTCACACAGATGGCCCAAAATCTGGTTTCTTCTACAGACTTCTACCTTTGTACCTTGCCTTTTCCCCCCTATCAGTAACCCAGCACCTCCTTCCCCAACCCTTAGGTTCTTATGTCACCGCACAATCAACACCTCTGGTTCCCTCCCATGCCTGCACCCTGTGCTTGTCCAAATTGCTAGCTTCTTCCTATGATTTCTCACTGCCAGCTGGACCAGCCACAACACTGATGTGCAAGGGCTCTAACTCACAGGTCAGCACACACACGCTGATCAGCTGCTGAAAGCAAAACATGGCAGCTAAGTGTTGATCTCGCACTAACACATACTTCTTCAGAGACATTAACTAGAATTTCTCCTCTTTAACCAGTTTAATGAAAATGGACAACCTAAATATGTTTAAAACCTCTGCTTCCTCTACTGAACTAAACAGAGCATGGACAACTAGTTCAAGAGCTAGAGCGTAAGCCTTAAAAATGTGGTATGAAATTGGCTTCAAATTGCAAGAAAGTATAAAACAGATCAACTGAAGTCCCATGACATGAATGAGTCAGGAACTACATGGCTACCTCCAAATATGAAAAAACCTCCAGTAATTATTAAAAACCAAAACACAATAAATCAATAGCTACCAGCTTCTTAAGCTGATTTGCTCAGTAGCATCTCCCTCTACAATATCAAAGGTGTAACATAGTACTTTTACATAATTTCCAGGTTTACAAAGAGAATAGTGCTCTGAACCCCTAAAAATTATACAAGTATAAACTGAGGATTACATAATAAGAAATTACACAAACATAATAATCACATACTGTTTATTAAAACACTGTACCTGCTACACAGAGCCTATAAAAACTTAAACTCATTTCAACAGAACAACCTGGTAATAAAGGAAAGCACAAGCAAGTGCCTGTAGGATCAGCCCCTTTGACTGGAAGGTCCTTAAGAGTGGGGTTGTCTCGAAAGACATTTGCACAGTGACCGAAATAACTCGGGTTCTAAACCACAGGACTTCCATAATAACACGTTAGTTCAGGCTTCGTTTGGCTATTCCTTGAGCCACTATAAACCTGCAATAGCTCAAACCCCACTAACAGATTGCCTTGTAGTAAAGGAATTTTCCCTTTCCATGCTTTTTATCCATTGGTCTCAAAAGTTACGTATTGTAAGTGTAGTGGTAGTAACTGTACTCTGGTGCCAAGACTTGCTTGCAAACCGTACTGATGTGTGGTGAGAAACTAAGTACTGTAGTCATAGTTAACATGCAATTAACCATCCTCCAAACTGCACGTGGATTTTCTGTTTCTGACAGCAACACAACAGGGAATGCTCTTCTGATATTAGTCTATTTAACTATAATGTGAAAAGCCAAACCCCTTTAATCAAACCTCCTGTACAGAGTACAAGGTGGTGAGAAGCACATTCCAAGCACATTCCATTTGTGAGCTTTCAAACACAGCTAGCAGTAAAATGAAAGGATCATGCAAGTTTTATGTAAAGGAGAGCAGGAAGAAAACAGAGGCATCATTGTAAGTGTAAAAAAAAAAAAAAGAATTTTTTTAGTAATGGACAGTAAAACAGGGAGGTGATTAAGTCTAGAAATCCTTCACCATACATTGGGTAATATAGCAAGAGCTTTAGACTTTCATCTAAACTATCTGGTTGCTATGAGATACAGGCTACTGGAACAGAAGCACTGCTGCTCACAGAGCAACTCATTCATAGACTTAAAATTCACTTTGATTCAAATAACACATCCTCCGTGGACAGGAGAGAAAAGAAGGCCTTAGTATTTTTCAGAGGCATTACCTGTGAATCAAGTGTTTACTGGAATAAAATTTGTGAGGTTCTGCAGAATAGGGAAGGAATCAGATCCTTGTAGCCTTCTCCCACTCCCAAAGTTAAACCCCAAACGCAGCAGATGTTCTTAAATTAATACAGTATGACTTGAAGCACGTAACAGTCACCTTGACCTAAAACCCATCCAGAACATTCAGATGCCAATTTAGGCTCCAGAAACAAGCTGCCTAGCTGCAGCGCATTTACGTGCCTACCGCACATCACCCAACCCTCCCCGCAATTCCAGCTACAGACATCATCTGGTTCCACGTACCCACGCGTACCAGGCTCTCAGCAAACAGGAACCAAAGAGACTTTTGCAATTAAGAGAGTGCCAGCTCCCAAGAGGAGAGCCACCAGATTGGGAGAAAAAACAAACCCACAAACCATCTTTCTGTCTGAAGCAGGTGCAGGTAATGGGGAGGGGGGGGGAAGCGTCAACACTAAGGCATGAGCCAGAAGAGACCCGTTTCCCCCCACTCTGTGCCCCCCCCCGTCCCCGATGCTGCCAGCCGAGCCCGCTGAAGAAAGGGTTTCAGCCCTGCGTCTCCTCAGTCCTTCTGTGGCAACGCGAGGGACGAGTTATTATTCTCTGGAGATGAGGAGAAAGAGCCTTCTCAACAAAGCGCCTGCCCCCAGGTGCGTCTGCACCCCCGTACCTACCGCCACACCCCGACGCCCTCCGGTGAAGGCGCCCGTGTCCCTAAAACACCGTCGCTTCTTCCCCACCCGTGTATTAGGGCGGGCAGAGGGGGCCCCGCGTCCCCCCGCCGCCACACCGCCGAGCTGGCGACGGTGTTCCCCCACGACACGAGAAGGGCCGCCGTCGCCATGGGGATCGCGTGTCGTCGGGCACGGGAGGAAGATGTCTGTCACCACCCCTGCCGCACGCGACCCGGCCCCGCGCGGCGCCTCACGGAGCCCCACCTCAGGGCGCAGGGAGACGCGCGGGCAGAGCGGGCGCAAGGGGTCGCGCCCCGGGA
>NW_010973072.1:5086321-5086628 GCF_000737465.1 Haliaeetus leucocephalus
CGCGCCCCGGGCCCGCCCGGCCGCCCCCGCCATTACCTGCAGGTGACTTTGAGGGCGACGAGGAAGGCGCAGCCCAGCACGATGGCAGCGCCGCACAGCAGCTCGGGCCGCCGCGCCATCTGGGCGGCGCGAGGCCGCAGCCGGGGGGCAGCCGCAGCGCCGGAGCCGCCGCATAACGACATCGCCCCCGGCCGAGGCAGGGGAGGGGTGCGGGCCGCCGGGCCGCTCCCGCTCGCACACGTCTCCCTACCGCCCGCCTGTCAGCCGCGCCGGGGCGGGCGGGCCGGCCCCCTCCGCCGGCGAACCC
>NW_010973072.1:5086972-5117393 GCF_000737465.1 Haliaeetus leucocephalus
GAAAGATTTCACACCGTCCTTACAGAACAAGGATTTCATGTTTAGTCTAGGATTACTTCCAATAATTTACAGAGCACTTACATTAAACAATGACAGCATAAAATTGAGAAAACAATTCAGAAAGGCACACGATACAATCAGGTTTTGTCACAGAAACAACAGTGTCCATAGTACTCTATTTCAAGCTCCGTTTATTACAAACAATGTAAAAAAATCAGCATTGCAGCAGGTGGTAGTTCAAGCACCAAGCTAATTTCGTATGCATACTGTACATCGTATTCAAATGTACTTCAGCCTAGCCTGTAAGGAACAGTTCTTTCCCAAGTTCCCCCAGCTATGGCTGAAGCAGAAGGTGGTGTTTTAATATTCCTTGTGCTTTTATTTTGTGAAGTGAAATGGACACAGCATCCACGCCTGTCATGTGTATGGGCATCACTGAACTTTGGTTCAACACTTTTTACATACACAATATATGGCCAATGAATACATTCAAACTACTGAAGTCATTCTTAAAGCTCTTCTAATTATATAAGGTCAGCCAATAACAAAGAAAAATACTCTCAAGAGGAGGGAAAGGTCATGGCAAAAAAAAAAAAAAAAAAAACCCAAACCCCCCCCCCAAAACCTAGCTGTAGCCATTTTGAATGAATGAAAAAAGCTTAGTTAAAGAAAAAAAAAAAAGGAATTAAGTGAACACACAAAGAAAGCTGAAAGCATGATCTGCAGAGAAACCAAAACGCAACAGAAGCTCCAGCAACGATAAAGCCAAAAGGCTCGTCAATCATCTCAGCCCATGAACGGTTTTCCATTTCCTGTGGTCTGCAGGAAATGCAATTTGAAGTACCATCCACCTTGCAGCCGAGATGGTGGTTCATGCCCAAGTCAAAAGGCTGAAAACACATCCCAGCACCACGTAGCTCCAAAATGCTTGTCTACTTTGCAAGTTAGTTGGCCATTTTTGTTACTTTAGTGATGTGATGAGCTAATGACAATACAGAAAACTGCAAACAAGCAGCTGGAGACACAAATACCAACTTACTAAATTTTTAGCTACAGGTGCTCAAGCTTTTGCTAATAGGCAAATCATTGTTTGCTTTTTTTTTTTTTTTTACAAAATCTCAGTCCTGAGAGGCTACATGCAGAAAACAGCTTTGTGTAAAGTTCTCTTTATTACAGGCAACATTAGTCCATACAATAATACACAATACTGACATACAAGTGTAATCTTTCAAAATCATCATTTAAACAGCAAAGACCAAGAAACAGAATTTTAACTACTTCATTTTCAAAAATTAATACTTTTTTCCTCCCAAGATCCTTTTTCAGTAAATTATATTGAAACATACAAATAGAGAAAAAATACCCATTCAACATATACTGTAGTTAAATGGTTATTTTGTTTAAAATCTTTAATAAGAAACCTTTTTTTTTAGCAACCTACATATAGATAAGTAGCAAACTTTGTTTTAAACAAATCCTCTCCATTAAAAGATCTGAAGAATTTTCATCCATCATTTTCTTCTTAGCCCATAACACTCTGTTTTGTAATACCTTGATACCTTAAAGTTTTTCAACTGAAGGACTGATACTAGGGGGCTTCCTAGATATTATAACCTCTCTTCCCCCCCCTTCTATTTCCTAACTTTCTGTCCAACAGAAGGTGAATAAGCACATAATACTTCAGATTTTTTTTTTTTAATCACCACTCTGTTTCATGAGAGCATAGACAGGTCTGCTCAATCCCCCTAAATCTACTATATTTTGCTGTTCAGGAGGAACAATATATGCCAATAAAAGCAGAAAACCTGCAGCTTTTCTGTCACATGCTTTTGATTATTGTCAAATTTTCTGGTTTATGCTTCCAGCTGATAACATGTATGTGTCATCTCAGTATTAGTTTAAATCTTTAAACAAAAAACTATATTTTCCAAAGTCATTATCACTGGGAGCAATCAAGTGGTCTTTCCTTGCTTTGCTGAGCTTCATTCTTAAAACTTGTCTTCGTTCTTCCCACTCATGGAGTTCAGCATTTCCATGGGCAAATTTACAGTTGTTTCCTTCAGTGCAAGTACCAGCCATATATCTGTTAAGACAGATTTCAAATAGTGTTTTCATAGAATTATCATGATCACTACTGTGTCTAGGTATTTTACTCTGGTCATGTTTTTCAAATACACTAAAATATTATGGACAAAAAAATAATTGGAAGAGTATTTACTTTTGAAGCAAGATGATACTAACTCTGTTTAGCATTCAATTATATTTTTCTTTCCCAGCTGTCAAGTATTTATAAAGGACAAGAGATGGCTCTTTTCTTTCTGTTCTTCATGCTCCTACTTTACCGAGTCATTTAATGCCCCAAACCTTTAATTTCATCAGATCAAATTATCATTTAACTCACTAAGCTAAAGAACTACTATTGTTAAAAAAAAATCCAACTAATTAATTACACTTTGTTAACTAAATTTGGGTTTTTAAGTACTCAGTATGACTTAAGAATCTATTTTATCCTAGTATTTTTGTATTAAGTTATAAGCATGCCAGTTTGTATTCACTTTATACTGCATATCTGAGGTCAATTGGCGTTCAAAACAAATACTTTTAGGGTGTTACTTAAAAGTTTAGTAAAGGGGGCATGTAAGCTTCCAATGCAAATACTGCAAACAAAAAATAACTTGCTTTATATGTTGTGCAATTTCTCAAGATCTCCAAGGCATTCAAAATCTTTAACTTGAAATGCAGTAACAAAGGTATCTGTACCAGCAAATTGAATCTTTAACTCCAGAATACAGATTCTGAAGTTTTTAGCCTTCCAAAAAGATTACAACAGTGAAAATAACTTTCAACATATTTACAATAAAAATCTACTGCAGTCAGGTAAGCATTTAAGAATTAAAGGGAGAAGCAAAACATACAACCAATGCTGGGGAAAACCAACAGTCTTGGAAGTTCTCTTCCACACGTTGCTAAACGACTTTCAGTAACAAATACTTGATTTTAACAAATTTGTTTTAATGCTAACAACATTTCTACTTGCCTTAAAGCTCCAATATCACTGTCCAGCTAGGTATTGTTCTTGTGTTCCACAGGTAATTAATATGCAGATGCCTAAGTAAACTTGTAATAATACCAACAATATTTCACACAGCTGCAATAAACTTGCAACCTTTATTAACATCACACAAGCAATTAATTTGGTTCCACAATTAGGCACCCTGAGATCTAACTCCCTGAGTTCTAACAGTACATGTTAAAATACTGTTATTTACTTAATTTCTTGTTGAAAGATGTATGCAAAGCAAGAAATACTAGAAACATTGTCCATCAAAACTAATAACTGCCTTAATTATTTACACTATGAACTGTCATTTTTCAGCATTTTTAACACCTCAAAAACCACATACCTATCACAAATGCTAAAATATCCAGTTGGAAAGCGATACTGCCAGCAGTTTTGATCGTCCTCAGTGTGGAAAACCTTCTCTTTATGCTTTTCAGAAGAAATGTGACCCTGCCATTGCTTCTCACTATTACAGTTCTTCCCACACATCCAACAGTGAAAATCCACCTGGTTTACAGGGAATTTGGAAACAAAACATTGAGAATTCAACACTGTAATCACAGAACTGCTCCTAATACATTTTGAATGTTTTCTTTATACTGGCCTGTAAATTGTTGTTTACCTAAACAGATATAGTTATTTAAATAATCACCTGAAGTTTATGATCTCCACTGGCTTTAGAGGATTCAGAGGAACTGCTTTACAGTGTCAGTTAAAGTTTGCATTTAGTGTAGCTAGCTATGATCTAAGGAAGCACCAAGAAAGTAAGGACAATATATGTTACTGACTGGGGAGTAGGAACAAAAACCCACATTTGAATTTAGAATTATACCTATGATTACTTACTGTAACTTCAGCATAGTCAGTTGGCATGTGAATTTGCTTCCCATTTTCTTTGTTTGCCTGAGCAGCTGTATCATCTCCTTTTTCTGGTTTTTGACTTTTTAGCCATATGTCATACAACTGCTCCAAGTCTTGAACTAATGAGAGCAGAAGCTAAAATAAGTAATTAGCAATTAAAGCAAGAGTTTGAGAATACTAGATAAACGACTGAGTTTGCAAGCATAATTCAGTCCCCACCAACTGTAAGAAGAAAAAAGGAAGGACACAATGTAGACAGTTACACAGTTTAAAGATAAGAGCCAAGAGCAATATGAACCTCTAGCCACTTACCAAGACCCATTTCTGCCTATCTAGGGGAAAGAAAGATGTTAAAAATTTCTGAACAGGCACCCAAAGTACAGATAACAACTGTGCTGCTGTGTATCAATATCTGAATTTCAAAGTACTAATATAAAGTGTGCTACACTTTTTGGTAAATTTAGCCTGCTTTCTTGCAGACCATGATATTATAATTTATGTCATTTATTACTTCCAATTTTCAATTATTTCTCCCCATTAACACTCTAATGGAATAACAAGTCAACAACAGAAAGTGAATAGTAATTCCCAGTAAATACACCGCAGGGGGTGGCGGATGGGGAATTCTTCCGCAAACAGCTTTCCCCCATATGTCATCAACAGAATCCTAGTGTGTGCACATGGCAATATGGAGTATAAACACCAAACAACATTGCTGCATGATCAATATACTATTTCCAAGACATCTAAATTAACTGATACAAACTACTTTATTGTTAAAAAACACATCAAGCAACAAATATATAATATAGTTATTTCTATTTAATACTGTTTTTGAATACCCAGTCTGGGCTTATTCAAATTAAAAGAAAAGGCACCTGCAAGGTTTACTACAGAAGACAGTGAAAGAAAGTAGATTAAAAAGTAACTGAGGAACAAGAAAGAAAAGCAGAACAATTAGATTTACAACATGTTAAATTTACTCCTCTACTTACTGCTGTTCTCCTTCATATAGGTCCACATCTCTCTTTCCTCAGGACTGTGAGCAAATGAGCAGTTTCCATCATACTGGCATTTCTTGCCTGAAGCAATATGATTGCACAACTGGAACATGAATTAAAAAAAATATCCTTATGAATATAAAGTAAAAATGGATGATAGTAGAAAGTGTTTTGGGTTTTTGTTTCCTCCCCCCCCGCCCTGCCCCAGGTCTTGGCTAGTGTTTCTCCTCCCAATTAGACATTAATATCACGTGAAAAATAAAATCATGTTTATTTTATAAAAAACTCATGTATTTTACTTAGAAAAAGCAAACTGCTGGAAGCAAGTACTATGACTGCTTTTTGCCTACCAGATTACCAGACCACAGATATGTTTAAACTATTTTTGAAATATTTACTGCAAATAGTAAGAACTTAGTTAAATCACTTAAAAAGTTACTAACTTCCACTGATGAAAAAGGGCTTCAGTAATAACATGTGAGATCAGTGCTTTTCTAAGGCTGAACTCTGTAGAAATGCTATGAACATATTCCCACCAACTCCCATGGGAATTTCTGCAGAACTGATGAAACCAGCCCAATTACTAGTATTTTCCAGTTACCTTATTTACTTAACTAAAATATTAGTTTTAGGTTAACATACATCAAATTGCAGAGGCACTTGTTTCTTTGCAGGAAGAGGACGAATGGTCATCCACTTCTTACGTTCATTAGACATTACTAGCACCACACGGCGATCTTTGGTCCAGCTAAAAAACAGATGCATTCACTGAAAGAAAATGCTATTAAAAAAAAGACACACTGTGTACACAGAAGCTGAACCAGAAAAGCCCAGAAAGGTTCTTTATAAAGCTTTCACCATATATTTGAGATTTAACTAAATTCTACTGAAACTTTACCATAACTGATTAAAAAAACCCCAAAACCCAGAGAGCCACCAAAGTGTTTCTCATTACCAATTATTAACATACTACAAAGACATGACAGTGTACTGCTTTAATATGGTTTGATTTTTTTAATTCCTTGTATGACTCTTTCCTAAGCAGTAACAAGGTTTCCCAAAAGAGGTTCTAAATGGCTGACAAAACAGTAAAATTTTCACTGTTTGGTCTTACTTACGGGTGTCTTGCCTTTGCACTACAGTATTTTTTGTTTCTGTCTGGCTCATTCACTTGACCATTTCTCCAGCACTGACCACAAACAAACTTCATCTTCAAATTAAGCGATCCATATTTCATTTGGTTCCCAAGGATCTTAAGCCAAAAAAACAACAACAACAATAAAAGGTATTTTGTATCTGCAAAGAAATCCATACATAATTATGAATTACCCCCTACAATAAACGTTTACAACACATGTCCGGAAGCAGATGTTACACTGCATGCGTTGTAATAGTTTAGCTTGTAATTTCAAACTAGACATTTCTTAACAAATGCATTTTTATTTAACTTATTTCTGATTTAGGTGTATGTAACAGAAGCTGTGGTAATATATACCAACTAAACACATAAAAGTCCTACATATTGAAAAGATAATTAATTGCCCTATGGCAGCTGACTTTGAAACCATATTTAGGTTTTATGTTCCACCTATGACAGAATAAGCAAAGCAGGCCTTTTAGTGTGAGCAAGCCGAAGAAAGCCTACAGTGAAAATGATTATTTGAAGAGAGCATTAAAAAAAGTGATTTCTAAAATAAGCTATATTATACACAGACATAGAAAAAGAATTACCATCAAAGTCACTGTAAAATTAGTTTAATAGAAAACAAAAAATACCTGTGATCCATGTGCACTAGCTTCCATGTTCTGCCAGTATTTCTTTGATTCTTGAACAATAGTATCATGTGAAATAGCTGTAAAGGAAGGGAAAAAGTTCTTGAGCACTTATGACTGTTGTAGAAGTACAGACATGCTCAAACTTGAATGCTGCTGAAGCCCCAGAGCTTTCATCTATTTCTCTTTTTATATATTGTATACATATACATAACACTCATGTATGGGTGTGTATATACATTTACATCCATACACACACAGGCACATGTATATACATACTTGAGAACCTCCTGAGGGCCTCCAAAACAGAAATATTGCATATATATCAAAAAGCATGTTGAAAAGCACACAGTTTTTCAAATTACAGATTGCTCAAATAAGTTAAGGTGCATCTTTGAGTATTTATTTAAACATAATGTACTAAACCTCTAATGACAATCTAATTAGAAAAGCTACATTGTATTATGGACCACAGAAAAACTATCCAAAATGCAAGCTGACAGACACTACACTGCCCCTGCCTTCTTTTCAAAGATTTTGAACAAGGCCTGTTAATTAAGTTTTGTTTCAGAAAAAAAACCAAAAACCAAACATTCTTATAAATACTTTGGCTAAGGTTCCTATGGGAGCTATACAGTGTTTACACATATGGTAACATTTACTGCTCTAATTCCACAAAAATATAGAGTGTCATCCATGTTTGGATTTGAGGGTCAGTAAAATGTTTCTTGCTTGAGGTAGCATTTACTTCCCACACCTTACATTCAGAAGAGGAACCTCATTCAAAGAGCAGAGACTGAACTTTAACTGACTTCAGCAAAGCATGAGGACAGCATGAACACATCATAAAATAAAAAATAATGCCTTCTGTGGTGAATCAAGTTTCTTGGAAAGCACAACCCTTACTTCAAAATAGAAATTATAGCGTAAGTATTTGCTATCCTTGATTTTGTAGGGGCAGCTGGTAAGAAAATAACTGTTTTACTTTCACACAGAAACTTCTAAAGGCTCATCCAAGGAGAGACAGAACAGGAAATCAGCAAAAAAAAGTCATCTCTTGTCTGTATTTGACTTCCTTCCTCCAAAATTTTCAGGTCAGTGTGACATCTCATGTCAGTATGCCTGTACAAGAATCTAGATAGAAAGCTGAAGTAACAAGGAGCCTCTTCTTCAAAGAACGGACAGGTGAGGATAAATCAGACATAAAAGGGCAAAAATGCCAGAAACACTGTAACACACTGGGATTGCCACACTTCCCTTTTTCCTCGGTGCATCACAATGATCCAACATGATTACTTAATATGTAAAGTACTGCTATCATACAGAGCAAAGTAGGAAGAATGAGCAACTGTTATGTGGTACCAATTATTTACTGCTAACAGTTCAATTGCTTTTTTAAAAGAGAGTGTCATGGAGAGTTTGGAACTCATGACCAAGGAAGAGACTGCAAGTACAGAAACACGTCATTCAAAAGCTGTCAGGTAGAACTGAAGTAGTAAAATTTGTTATCCTCAAAAAAACCAACAAAACCAAGCAATATCAACAAGAAGCAGCCTAAATGTCCTGTGTAAGCAAGAACAGAAAGTTTTATCAACACATACACTAATAAGAGACAGAGTAGTGAACTGGAAAGATTTATTTTCTGGCTCACTATGTAAGACTATCAGAATGGCACTAAGCTAAAAGAAAGGTTTAACTGTGTAAAAATTTGATTCTTGTACCGGGGGATGAAGGGAAACAATGGCATAAATAAAATATTTCAAGCTTTTCTTTCAGTGCTCTGTGAAAAAAATTTGATCAAGATCTTCCAAACTTCGAAGGTTTAGAAACAGAAACAAATCTAGTTTGACTTGGATAAAATATCTGCTCAAGACTTTTAGTTTTATTTCAAGAAAAAAAAAAAAATCTGATGAGTACTTTTGACAGTTTTTATTACTAAAAGCCTGCTGATTTTGAATAGCTAGTAGCCTACTCAATACTTGCCATCATATTTACATTACTGTTTATTGAATATGCTATATGAAAGATTCCAGCAAATTTAAGTGAATGCACTGATCCCAAGTTGCTAATTTCAGAAGGGAGTTGAGCCAAGGACAAAGTGGCATTATAATGAAGAGTAAAGCGAGCATTTTACCAAACATACCTGTTTCTTTTTGCATTATCCAGACTTTAAGCTCTACCAGACTGTGAGCATAAAAACATTTATCCTCTCGTAAACAGCCATAATGCACCTCATGTCTGCACAGGTCAAGCTGACATCGAACTTGAAAAGGGCGGATTTTGGAATATTTCACCATAGTTTCTCGCAAAATGTGGACAAGGCACCTGTTTTGAAAACAGTAAATGTTAGATATTCCTTAAAATGAGTTTGTTCCTGCGTAGAAAACCACGTAAATTAACCACTCCTCTTCACAGCTTATTCAAATGTCTGTTTAACAATTTTTACTTGAAATCAGAAAGTCAAAAAAGTTTCCAGAAGGAAGTAGCATCTAATTATTTCTAGGCTGAGTAAACGAACATCACAATATAGTACTCTTGTGAAATCCAGAGGTCCCTCTTCTGCAAAGCATTACTGATTTCAATCCAACTGGATCACTCATTTCCAAGAGGGAAAGCATATCATGTCCACTGCCAAGTATATATCCTGATCTAATTACAAATACAAGTACTTATTCTTTTGCAGAGCACCATTAAAGAAAGAGTTGATCCATCACAGTAACAGCCCAGCTCTTACAGCTGTAGTTTTTCCTCAATATAGGGAAGTAGAGTACAAACAAAGCCATTAAAATGCTCCCATTTATGTTTCCATCATATAAAAACTTAAGTCTATTAATTCTCCAAAACTTATTTAGCACTATTACCACTATGAAGTCTTTGTAACTTTCAAAGAATAAAGACACTTTCCTCACACTATTTTTTATCAACTGAATTAATAAGGACTATGGTCTATTTCAGACACTGTAATTAAGGTAAACCTGTTCTTAACCGAGTTAAAACTACAGCAAAATAAGCAAAACAGACCAAAGAGCAAACTTACAAATTCCTGTATTAATTTAACATCACACATCTGTTTACATCAATGCAGCTCACCAGGTAGATAAGCTATTAACAAGCTGACACCAAAACCGCTAAGATTCAAACACGAGTGTGGATACCACTAATTTGAATGCATTGATGAAGAAATAGTTCACTTTCAGTTTAGTCACGAGACAATCCTTGTTCTAAGTTCCTAAGTTTGTCTTACCCATGCCACCAAAGCATAACAGTCAGTTAGCAAGGAAGATAAGTTGATCAACAGGTAAGAAATGAAAGTCAATATTAAAAAATGCCCTGAAACCTTTGCTTTTAATTCAAAACTTAGAGAGATGGTATTTCAGACATACTTGTTATCTTCAAAGTCATGCATAGCAGGGTGAGAACAAGAGGATGAGTTATCCTTGTTCCTTTTGCTTATTATTCTGGGTTTGTGATCAAAACATTTCTGGAACACAAAAACAGGTAATTATAGAGTATGTATTTTATATATTTAAAAATATACCTTACCTTAAAGATTTTAGAGACTTCAACTAGTCTCTAACCTAAAGCTAGCCAAATTATTATTGAACATGCATTTCAAAATTTACAAAATAGTCATGCATGAACTAAAGCATTTCTTTCCAGGTAATTTTATTATTATCATTTTTACTGTGTCATTAGAAATAAAGCAGCACCTCACAAAGAAACATAAATAATCCATGGTGTTCTTGAAGAAGTCGGGACACAGTCAAGTTGATCTTTCCATTTCCGCCAAAAAGAGCTTCTCGACTAAGGGCTCCTTTGCGCTCCAGTGTCCACACATCAATCTCCTCTTGGCAATACGCAAACGTACAATGACCTGGATATCTGCATTCCTCTTCAGCAGCAACATCTAAAATGGCAACATTGATTATGACATTGTTTTTACACAACTTTTTTTGTAAATTCATCTTAACACTTCCTCTATCTCCACTTCAAATGTTTTTAATGAAGAAGCTACATCTGTTGTAAATGGGTCACTTAACTCTAGCGGACAGAAGCAAAACCTTATGCTGAATGACTTGCTGAAAATGTAAGACTCCTCAGAAAGGTTGATGCACACCTCCGTCAGCTATTCTTTTCTAGTCTAAGGCAACAATGCTGAGAACCCAAAATAGCCTTTGCTTAAATATAGCTGTTAATTAATCCACAAGTCATCTTGCTTGCATCGTAAGTAGAGCATCATACTGCAAAAGTGTAACAAGAGAATGCTTTTCTGTTTGTTTTGAACAGTAATAGCCCACCACTCAGAAGGGAAGTTATTCATGATGAAGAACAGAAGTACAGTGCGTGTTCCCTAAATAATCACATTAATGGTCAAAACACGGCTCCCCTTACAGCCTTTGAAAATGTAAACAACCCAGTGAACTTCCTTCACCTCCCATGAGCAAAAATAAAAACTCAATCTATACTTCACTGTAGAAAAGCTAAACTATATTACTTTGAGTGTAGGCATTAACATTTTACCATCTAGAACACATACCTTTACATATATAATATGGTCCCACATACTGTGTCTTTGTTGGTCTTGGACGTATTTTTTTCCATGATTTATCTTCAGAGTTTTTTATTCTACCAATTAGAATATCCTTCTTACATTTATGTTCTAAACTGGGATGGTAAGCATAATCCAATAATTTAGGACCTGAAACAATCACAGAAAATTGCTTATATTTGCATAAATTGCAACATACTTTTAACATTTCCATACCCAGACTGGCACATGAGCCCAAAAGCAAAGTACACGAACATACTGTATAGAATTCCTACTTGCACCAGCAACTCTAAAGAACCAAAAGTCATTAATAGCCATGTTGAGCAGAATAGAAAAAAACCCGAATACTTACAAAAGGACCAGTCTCAGCAAGAAAAAAACCACAGGTTATTTGGGGAGGGATGCTGTGTTACAACCTTAAGATTACTTTTGGAGAGCAATAAATTGCTGCATTTTTTCAAATTCCAAAGTATATGTTTCCATAACACTAACTTAAAACTTAAATTGTAAGTCAATGCAGACAAATTCCAAGGATCAGTAAATGGCTCTCTTAACCTTCAACTTCCATTGTATTAGAACAGTTACTACGTTTAGAGACAAAACACACTAGATAAGAAGTACACTTGTGCCAAAAATAAATGCCAATCCCAGAACTTTGTGATTTTGGAAACAAAAGTATGCCTAGCTTTAAACTCTGTGTTTAGGATGATACTAAAGTGAAGATTACATTATCACCAAAATGAAGAAATCAGGGAGAGTCTGAAGATGAGGAATGCTCAGTGAATGTCACTGTTTAAGGGACTACAAAAACTAGAGTGTGACGCAGTTCCCCTAGACACGAAGCTGATGGAACAGTACAATTTCAGAAGTAGGTAGTAAAAGCAGGAGACACTCCAAGGCTTTGATAGAGATGCAAAGAAACAGAAGAAATAGATGCTTTGATACAAAAAGTGAAGCTAGGAACATGCTAAGTACTTCCACCAATATTTTTATAGTTCCTGCTTTTAACAGAATGTGTTCTATGGTTTTTCAAACATCATTTCATGGATTTTTTTCTTGTAAAAATAATTTTAAACTAATAGAAAAGTTCTAAAAACTACAATAGTCATCCCCCAAATGTCTCGATACAATTCTTCATTAGTATATCAATATCGATAAAACCTATAACGTGAAACACAATGCTTATTTTTAAGATTAGTCTTAATAAAAGCTATTGCCTCTAGAATATGGCTCTATTTAACAGCAACAGCTCAGGCCTAGAAGATTAGTTATATTAAAGCCCAATACTGGTTAAGATCGTTTGAGTCAATACAGTGGAGTTAATTATTACTAAGGTTTGGAAGCCTCAGGATTATGATTTAGAATTAGTTTGAAAGAACAATAAAACAGATGGGATGTGAAGGTTACCAGGTACTTTGAACTGCGGTTCAATTCCCCATGGCCAATCAGAGAGAGTATTGCAAGTTTTTTTTTTTAGTCTTGAGCAAAGGTGTCATTCTTCACAGTACCCTGGGGGTTGGGAGGAAAGTGAATACAGAATGTGAACGACCTTACACAGTAAACCTACAGGTTGGGGAAAGCGTGTGGTGATTTGTGGTGGGTTTAGGAATCAAGAATCTATTAGGACACGAAATAAAGACAAGAAGAAAGATGATAAAATAGTTGTTGAAACATTTTACCAGTTCCTTAATCATAAGTTTGTACTACATCTGCAAAGAACAAGTCAGGATTAACACTGTTTAGAATCCAACAGTATTTTAACTTATGAACACTAAAATTTTAAATGTATGCTTTATAATTTTTTAAAAATCAACCCACTTGAATCCAAAAGCCCCTTACCTTTTTTGACAAAACATAACTGGCAGGCCTGTCTTAGCTCATGTGTACCTTCTAATGGGTTTCTTCCCACAAGTGCTGAAGATATAGGTATATTAGCAGTTGTGCTGCTAAAAACATTTGAAAAGTCATTTCTAGTTTGGCCTGCAATTCCCATGTAATTTTCAGACCCAAACAAACTACTGGGGCCATTTATCTGTTGGAAGAAAGCATATTTTATTTGATCCATATAATTTAATTTACCTACAGTTAAAATTTAACCTACTGAAATTGTTCTTCAAAGCGTAAGAAAGACTACATACAAAATTTGTAACACCCAGCACAGACTAAGCATATAACAAGATCCATCCAGGTACAGGGAGAACAGCAGCACTTGCCAGGCTAAGTATTACTCCATCCTGGCTCATAAAGATGCAATCCTTCATGCCACCCTTCCACACATAATCAATGGCCAGCAGCATAATTGAAAATATACAGCATGACCAGGGTACAGAGACCAGATGAATTCTCAGACACAAGGTGATCTCTGTTCTGTTCCTATACTAGGACAGGTTTCCAGGATTATTTGGCACTCAGATAAGAGATTTTCTCTCTTAGGTTGGTCATTTTACACTTCCACAGTATTTTACAGGAAGTTCCTCAGAATGGAAAAAGTGGCTATGACAGTAGTCAAAGTTTGAATACATAAAACACCCTTTGTACATTTTTCCTTGTGTTCGATTACTGTAGCTGTGAGCTATGGTACAAATGTTCTCCAACCCAGAATCATATTTTAATGGTAAAAGTGCCATTTTTTAAAAATAGAAACTTCTTCTGTAAAAATTAAGATCTATGTTAAGCTTTCAAGGTGTTAACATTTGAATTGACGTGAAAGAAAACATGAAAAATACTTACAAATAATGGGGAATTATTGCTGCTAAGTGTTGGTGTTCCATCTCTAGAAGCTGAACTTGAGAGGTCTAAAGAAATAAAAAGAAGTTTTAGTTATTTCGGTTCCCCAAAACATCCTATGCAAAAAATTATTTATCATTCCTGAGAAGTATCAAAGGTTTGGGGTTTTGACAAATACCAAAAGGTTTTTTTGTTTGCTATGATTACTTTTTTTTTTTTTCAATCATGTAAAAGCCCCTTGTAAACATCTGGGCTGAAAAATTACTAGGTAATCATCTATAATATAACCATCTGATTAACATCAGCAGTAGCTTCACAGGCATATAGTGAAGCAACATGAAGATACCTGTGCAGTACAAAAAGGGTAGCTAGATAAGCAATACCTGACTATCAAAAATGAGGACATGAAAGAGGGTTAAGAGGATGCTTTTATTTTTATTTTTATTTTGTAAATTTGGCTTTGTTCTAAAGAGAGCATGCTCCTGTAACACTGGTAATTAGAGACAAAACTTTATTTTATATTTTCTAGTTCACTGACTATCTATATCTTGTTAGTTCACATACCTGATTTCACTACGTAATTATAATCCCCAGAGTTTGAATCCAAACATGTAATACTGCTATCTTTTCAGGGTACACAGTTATATTAGCCTTTTAGAATTCTTGTTTATTGCCAAATCCTCAAAAATGGTTTCAGCTGTAAGAACACTTTTTTTTTTGGAAAAAAAAAAAGTTTGAAGGAACATGGCTCCTTCTTCATACTTATTCACCTGAAACAAGTAACTTACACAATAAATGCAGAAAAACTGAACAGAGGGAGCTTGGAGCATGCTTATGCAGACCCCAAGTAAACAAAAGCTTTATTTATAAATTCTTGTGTACAACCAATACTGATTATCAATACTTTCCAAAACTGTGAGCACACATGAAATATTATGTAAATGTTAATTATTACTGAAGAGTTGTGAAAACTCATTTGCTAAAAACGGAAGCCAGTTGGCTCATGCACAACTCTCATCATAAAAGGTTAAGACTCATTTCTTACCTCTTTTTGGGTCACTGATTGAGAAGGTGCTTAATGGTGAACAAAAATTTTCCAGTGAAGAAGCCAAAGGCTGTGAAAAGATTTCTGAAAGAGAAGGTGATGGAACAAATCCTGCAGTAACTGGCAGTGTCCCCAACAAAGAGGCAGAGAAAGGTACACTAGGAGCTACACTTCCTGCAGGAATAGGTCCTCGGGCTCCTGTAGTTTGCTGGAAAAAAGGAAATTTAAAAAGAATGTTCACACACTGCAAAAAAACTCTAAAGAACATAATATGCAATAGTATTTGTTTTAGTAAAGTTTTTGCCAAGTTTTTATAAACCTACTGAAAAACAACACTAAGAGGTACAGTACAGTACTACAGTACTGTACAGAGCTACAGTACACTTAGAGAACTACAGTAATCAAACCCTAAACAATGCCTTAATGCAAGGAATCATCCATGAATCAACCACTTTAAAGGTTCAGTTAGCTGAAGTTTATTACATTATTAACAGTTTTGGATTTTTTTTATGAATCAGATCAGAGCTGAATTTCCTAATTACGTTAGCAACATGAGATGACAGGGAAGAGTAGGAAGAGTCAGAAATCCACATTTTTTTTCTAAATAAAGAGAACATAATTAAAATTGCAGTACAGTAAAGAATTAAGAGTTAGCTTTGAAATAAATCTTCAGATACAATCAAATGATACCATGTTCTGCAAAGGCCAGATCACCTTTTTCTCCCCCATGGAAAACAACACATCCTTCTGTACTCCTTTGTTAAGGACATACCAAGTGGGGGAGTTCCTCTTCCTTCTCCCTGTCATCCCAAGAAACTCCCCCCTTGTCTGGAGGTTGACCAAATAGGTCTGCAAGGGGTTTGACCAACATGAAACTCCCTGTTCCCCAAGCTGTTAGCCTACAACTCACTCAAGATTCTATACGACACGAGACTGCAGTCTATTTTGGTAGGCTGTATTTCCTTCTGGCTTTCACTACGGTGTTGTGGTTTAACCCCAGCCAGCAACTAAGCACCACACAGCCACTCACTCCGTCCCTCCCCACCCAGTGGGATGGGGGAGAAATTCAGGAAAAGAAGTAAAACTCATGGGTTGAGATAAGAACGGTTTAACAGAACAGAAAAGAAGAAACCAATAATGATAACAACACTAATAAAGTGACAATAGTAATAATAAAAGGATTGAAATGTACAAATGATGTGCAGTGCAATTGCTCATCACCCGCTGATCGACACCCAGTTAGTCCCCAAGCGGCAATCCCCCCCCCCCACTTCCCCCAGTTTCTATACTAGATGTGGAAGTATGGAATACCCCGTTGGCCAGTTTGGGTCATCAGTCCTGGCTGTGTCCCCTCCCAACTTCTTGTGCCCCTCCAGCTTTCTAGCTGGCTGGGCTTGAGAAGCTGAAAAATCCTTGACTTTAGACTAAACACTACTGAGCAACAACTGAAAACATCAGTGTTATCAACATTCTTCACATACTGAACTCAAAACATAGCACTGTACCAGCTACTAGGATGACAATTAACTCTATCCCAGCTGAACCCAGGACATACGGCAATCCTCCTAGGATCTCTTAAAAATAATTACTTTCTACATTTCCAAAATACTTTCTACAAAACAAAGTGCATAAAACAGAAAATTAGAAGCCCAAGCATTTTTGATCTAAAGATTTACAGCTGCAGCCACAGCTGAAAAAGGAATTAAAATTACATCTCATTGAAAAATTAAGTATGCCACAGTCTCATTTAACATTGCAATACTAAGGGCTCCAAATGACTGGTAGGGCCACAGCAGAGTGTCAGTAAACTTGCTGATAAGTTCAGACATCTCTGCTGATCAATCATAGCTCTCATTCTGACTAATAGCTGAGAAACTCTGTATGCTTCACAGTCTGTTCTAGCTCTAGAATGATGGTGTAATTAAGAACAACTCTTCATGTGCCTTAATTTCTCTAATAATCTCTTCTAAAAAGTATAAAAAGTTAGACTCATGATGGTCTAACTATTTCTGGTTATCCAGGAGGTGGGTCTGGACAAAGCTCTGATTGCAGAGATATTAGTGAATGCACTAGAAGAGCACAGTGCAAGTACTACTGTCCTGCAAAGCTATAAGCGTATGTTTAACTATAGTTTCTGCAACTACAAGGTGGACACTCCAACACATTTTCAGGTTCTGAGAGGGTTTACTAGCACCACAAAAAAAAAAAAAAAAAGACTACACACCAGCCCAGACTTCTAAAGTCTACTTCACTTTTCATAGTACTTCCTGCAAATAATATCCCTCCCACTGTGGCAGTGTTGGTAGTAGTATAGCAGTATTTCTGAAGTAGTATCCCTCCCCTAGCAACCTCACTCAGGTTTTCCAACATGCAAAACCAATGTAATTGTCTTTGGAGCTCTTCTGGGTCCTGGTACCTTTACAGCCACATTTGCAACAATCTGCCCCTGAGAAAAAAAAAAATCAACTCAACTATGCACAAATACAGCTCAATGTAACTAGGAAAGCTAACTCACATTTTGCTACTAGCCCCTTTGATAAAAATACAAGATCCCACTCAAAGACAGTCTTTTGAGAAAGAAAATAAACAAAAAAGTCTTACCATTACACTTTCATCTGGATCAGGCACAGAATCAAGTAATTCATCAAGTTCTTCCCCAATAATTATATCTCCATCTCCACAATCTAAACATGCTTCTGGCATAGAGAAAGAAACATTCCCTCCATTTGCCAACACTGCAGAAGGCAAAGAAACCTTTTCCACTTGAAGAGGCATAACAGAAGATAAAGATGGTACAGGTACTGATGACACTTTAGACACTTCAGAAACAAAGTTTGATGAAGAAGCAGCAGAAACCATCTCTTGCTTCTGGTCAGATAAATCTGAAACAGGTAAGACGGGAATGACTGGAACTTTTGTTCAAAGATGTAAAAATATCTTGCATAACTTTTACCCTGACAATGTGGGGGGTGAGGGAGTGGAGAAACATGAAGAACATTGAATGTGATTTTACTTAAATGTTTTCAGTTTCCACTAGCTTCCAATTCATGCATACCTATATTTCAGCATTTATATATTACTCAAACTAAAAAAGAGAGGAGAAGTTACAGACCTAATACTTTACTAAATCTTCAGCATATTCTCCCCTCCATATTTTTCCAAGTTAAAGATAACAGTATGAGACAATCACTATAGGAGCAGTTGCAATCATATCAAGTTGAAGAGACGGAAAGGAAATTTGCTCAGCCACTTAAATACGTAGTTTTAGAGGTAGAGATCAGACTTTTTACCACAGATCTTTCAAATGACAAGATGAATTTTCTTAGGAAATTTCATAACAAATACAACAAGATGTGCATGGTATATCTAGCTTCCTACCATTAATACTGTAACACAACAAGACTCACCTAACTCAATATCTTCTACAGAAGAAGAATTCTGTAAGTGAGAAAAAAATACCTCTCAGCACTTTGCACAAGAGCCATTAAAAATTACAAATACATATTTACAGACTAAGAATGTAAGTCCTCAAATTCAGGTTTTATAAAATTTGAAATTTATGAAGTCTAATGGAATTTGAAGGTCAAATAATTTTTTAGATAAAGCATCCATTTGCAGACTGAAATCCACTCATGTTACCACTAAAAATCTGCAACCAACCAACAAAAGTGAGAATGATACTTCGGGGAATGAAAGAGTCTGAACAGTATCTTAAATGAGCTTTTGCTACGTTTCCTCACTTATTTACAGCTAAATTGTCTACATGCCCATGAAAAAAGTCTGTAAGATAGAGATGAACTTCTCATTACTGCTATTCAGACACATTACAAATAGCAAGACAAATGCAAGTTCAGCTGCTAGCAAAGGTCAAATTTGGAAAAATACATAAATTAAAAGAGATTTTATCCCAACACCCTTTACTTTGATAACTGTCAACAAAAAATAAGCACATTAACTATGCCCTTGCCTCAAGACATTAAAAGTAAATATATTCATCTCACTGAATTTAATGTTTTAGCTAACACTTATTCTACAAAGATAACTTGACTGATAGTCTTATGTCCTAGTCTGCCATAAATATACAGCAAAACTGAACACAAAGATTGATAGAACCCTAAAATCCAAAATAACAGCATCTTATATAAAATGTCAATTGCACCATTTCCACTTCATCATTGTGAAATTATGAAACAATTATTCCCTCTAGTTTCAAGTCAGCTTGCACTTGGAACATGTAAAACCTTACCTGAGCAGATACATCGCTAGAAACTGAATTTGAGGAGGGTGGCTGAAATGAAAAGATACCTTCATTAAATAAAAAATTGGTATCAAGAAAGGGAAACTTCAATGTAAATTGTTAAAATAAAATCTTACCTTTGCTCTTACATATGCTTTTCTTATTTTTAACCCTAGTTTTTGAGCTAGTTCTTGGGTAAGCTTAATCACACTTTCATCCTAAAAGACATAAATAAAATTTCATCATTTACATGTATTGTCATCTAGTCAAGACATCTGTTTACATCTCAGTCTATATTCTGCAAGATCCCTATATGCAAGATGTCTCATAATGCATCTTTATTCTTTCACAAACATCTGGGACTGCAAGCTAACGCTGAAAGATACAGCTGCCCTCAAGGAAAATTACTCTAATGTTTAGAGTTTTTTAAAAAGCAGAAAATACAGTATCCTTCTCTTCCATATATTTGAATTTAAAATAATATAAAGATTTTTCCAAAACCAGAGAAGTACAGAGAAGTGGGGTTTTTTGTGGGTGAGTATTTTTGTTTGTTTATTTGGGGAGGGTGTTTGTTCTTTGAGGGAATGGGGGGGGTTTGTTTTGTTTTTACACAAATTGAAGGCCACATTTCTGATTACCATAGTGTCAGCTACTACATAACACTGCTGAATATTTAATGAGAACTCTGTATTTTCACAGTAATTGCATCATACAACTAGAAAAGTTGAGTTAAAAACCTGGTTTCACTCTGTCCTATAGCTATAACAACTATCCATTTAAATTATTTTAAGATTTAGTTTTCAGAATGTGTTCTACAGCTAGAAAAAGCTTTTTATAAAACTTATATAAAGGCATATAAACCTTAAGCAAAAACATTCAGATCTGGAGGTGCAAAGTGAAGATCCAAAGTCCAACGTTACACATTCAGATAAACTGCTTGTGTCTTTGGAAACAGAACTGAAACCATCTCTGTATCAAGAGGTAAACCTACGCTCAACAGTTTGTCTAGCCATCTCACTTTAATTTTGATGTAGAAAGGCGAAAAAAATGCAACTCAGTATTCTGTCCTGTGATCAGTCTATTTTCAGCAAAGCATGTAAAGTTTCCATCAGCATTTTAGTTCAAATCAGGAATGTACTTCTGAAGTGAAATCTCTTAACCATCCTCACTCGCTGCATTTTAGTTTGCATTATGAAGGGTCTGAGAGCCAAATTAGATTCATTTTGGATTAAACTAAATTGAAAGTGCTGCAGGAGTCCACTTGGTGCACTCCAACTCTCTAAAAAAAAAAAAACAACCCAGGAACAAACCACAACACAAAAACACACCACCAAACAAAAAACCCACAAACAATCATGGAAATCAGATCCTCAGGACCAGCATTTCAGTCTACAGATCCTATCCTATACCACGCACTGCTTGCTCATATAGATATAGCCTAAGATTAGAGATGCATAATAAGTGATTCAGATGGAGGACAATGCACAGATAAGAATGTTACTAAAAGCCTGGAAAACTAAAATACAATTATCAAACCAATCAATATTGTACATTATAATTATGGGTGTTTGTTCACTTCACGTCCCAAGTATAATTCTGACTGCAGAGAATTTTAAACAATTAATTCAGTAGTTGTAGTGTTCATTGCAAACATTCATAGCACTTCACTCCCACTGCAAAGTGACTATTTCTTTTGTTGAAAGTTAACTCAACAAACTGAGCTTGGGGACTACAATGTCTGCTGTCAGACTTCACTTCCACAACAAAAAAATAATTCTCAAAGGAATAAGAAATATTTTACTGCATTAAAAAATACCCAAACCAACCAAAAAACTTTCAATGGTCTTGAGGATGGTATATGTTCTCTGTATTAAATTTTTAAAAATAATCATCAATATATGATTTGCCTACCTGTGGCACAGCAAGAGAACATTTTGCTACAGCATCATAAGCCTTCTTATATCTTCCCAATTCGTTCAAAGCTTTTGCTTTCCGATAGAGAGCTCTGAAATTGTTTTCATTCAATCTTAATGCTATCTCACAGTCTTCTAGAACTTCTTCATGCAGTCCCTATGAGGAGAAAAAAGAAAAAAAGGCACTAATCAGAACTATTATAATCAAAATATCAAATTTAAACTATATTAGATGAAGGTATTAAAACACTATAAAACATTCACCAAGGTCACTGCACTCTGCATGTATGAGTTTTGCTAAGTCACCAACTTAGGCAACTAAAACCAAGCAGGGCCATCATTCATGTAAAATACAGTAATAGTTATGAAGACAATTTAGCTCTTTCACAACAGCCATCTTATTCCACAGAGAAAGCAGCAGACTCAGGTGCAATCAGCAGCATAAATGGATAAAAATACTGTTCCATCAACTTCCAAGCCTAGTATGACTCTTTTATGTTAATATTCTAGTATTAGTAACTAAAAATATCTCAATTATTATACTTATAAAAAGAATATATTAAAGAATATGCCCAAATAATGATTTGAAACATGCCAATTCTCAAACCAACACCAAGAGCTTTTCACTTACTAGGAAACTTTCCGTGTCTTTATACTTTGTTAGCACATTGTTCTTGAGAAATCATCCAGTTTAAACAGAAGCTTACCATATTTGAAAAACATGCTATCCTGTTCACGTGCAGCTTCTCTAAAATATCATCAGAAACATGGATTTCTTCAGAATTAGCATAATCAGCTATGTTTATAGCTTCTGTATAATGACTCAGTGATCCTCTCCAATCACCTTCTCGATATACATCATTCCCTTCATTAAAAAGATTTCTAACAAGCTCTCGTATAAATAACTGGAACAAAGAAAAGAAACACTCATCAACAGCAGTTTTGTTGTTTGCCTTCTATATTTCCAAATACATTTTTAAATAGAAAATTTATACTTGTAAATTCACAGAATCAAAATGAAAAGCAGAACTTTTGTCTATATTAGTAGTTTTCTTCCAACATTTTTCCAAGACTATCTCTAATATTCAACACCACAATACATGTAAATAAAAGAGAGGCTGAACTACTGATAAAAGAATTACTTTATATAAGTAACTTAAAAAAGACATATATATTCCATTCTTTTAGCAAGCAGCAGCCATAGCAACTAGCAAACCAGTAGTACACAAAGGCTGCTTTTGCAGAGCAAAAGATTTTTTTTAATCTAAAATATGAACAATTGCGTTTTTATCTACTATATTCTCAAATCCAATGAAACCACCTACCACTGGAAAAAAAGCTAAAAAAATAAGTCTGAAAATAGAAGTCAAATATTATGCAAAATAGTAACACGTGCAAAATCAAAACATATTACGAAGATTTATGTGACTGAGGTCCTTTCATCTCACTTTTGCTGTGCTACTCTAAACTTTAGTTGGAGTAGCACATTGTTTTATCCAGTGAATGCCCCAAATTCATGCCTAATACTAGTAGAGAAAGAGTTAACCTGAACTGCTATATGAGTGAATTCCAGGCATCCAAATATCTGAACACCCATATCACAATGTAAGTAGTCCTCCAGTTCCAATATTGAGACATTGTAAATTACCATTCATACTATATCATTACTTAAATGATGATTAAAGTCAAGAATAAATATAATAAGATAGGTCCATGTTAAAAACTCTTCTGGAAATGCAAAAGTAATTTCATTACCTCATATTGTTCTTGTGTCCCTGGATAGGGCAAAGTAGATCTAGAAAAAGAAATTACCGTATTTACTTATTATACATACTACTCAAAAGACGATCACATTGGAGAATACTGGTTCTTACTGAAAGCAGTCTCACTTGCTGCAACAGTCAAAACTCTAAATATTGTCTATTGCCTTCACTGAACAAGGCCAGAGTGCTGTAGATTAGTTTGTATTAAACAACTGTGTTTTCTTATTACTAATGACTCATTTTCATTTAAAGTTACATAGCCAATCTTAACTCTGCTGTTCAAAATGTATTAAGGTTCTGAATGCTTTGAGTTTAAAACCTCAATGTGGTTTATTTAAAAACAATTTCCTTCCTCTCCTTCACTGTGCAGAAACAGATTATACATGAGGAGAACTGCAATCTTCTTGTAAGTATTATAAAATGACAAATTATCTGTCAAAAGAACACATCAATTTTAATTAAGTCATACCAATGACACTACAGGAATTTTAAGAGTTCTTTTGTATGACACACAACAGAGATCTTCTCTAGCAGAGAACAGAGGAAGAAAATTAGGAACCCTTTCCCTTCCCATATAGGTTATCTGAGAATCTATTTCTAAATAATTCTTAGAAGGGCAGTTTTCTTTTTCTTTCCCTTTTTTTTTTTTTTAAGAATGCCTTATGCGAGCAGTGAACTAGTGTGAAATTTCACAACGATTTTAAGCTAGCCAAGATCTTCTAGAGAAGAATCTGACATTGATCCAAATGAAAATTAACTACTAAGATGATTTTTCATTAGGTTAAATTTTAGCTCCAGAGAGTTGAAACATTTAGGTAGTGGTGAGCAAACCCATCCCTTTCAGTAGCAACCTAGTCTTAGGTGTAACTGTCCATAAGTGTAAGGTGGATTTTCAGGCTATCAACATTTTCCACCCACCAAAGAAATTCAATGCTGATTTTTCTTAAAGGCAGAAAAGGAATACCCTCCCACCTTCAATCTGCTCTGTTTGGGAACAAAGAGGGGTTCTCTCTTTTCTTTAAGACTGCTCCGCATTTCCATGTTAGTGTTAGCAAATATTCTGAGGAGAAACACAGGTCCTCCTCCTTCCTCCACTGGTGCTATATTAAAATGACTTTCCCAGGGCTACTCATCTCATACACACACACATACAAGCATACAAGAACAAAACAACAAAACCATACTCTATAAACTGGAGTCCTTTCTTAATGTCCTGTTGTCTAGTGCTTCTCTCTTCCGACACATTGGACATGTTATCCTGAACATCCACTTTTCGGATATGCCACTCCTCAAAAAGGAAGAAAGGTAAATGGTTGTTAATATATAGCAGCTTGCATTTGGACCAGAAGGATCCAATCTCACATCAACACTAAGTCCATCATACAAAGATGATACTGCACCGCACCTTCAGAGAATACACTCTGAAGAAACTTCAGACAAACGCTGAAGTGCCCACAGAGATATAGGTAGAAGCTCCAGGTCAGAACCAACACCCCCTCTGCCAGTGCCCAGTTACACAACACTTCTACAGAAAAACTTTCTTCCAATTTCTACTTCACCTTTGGTTTTCCACTTATTTACTCTACATGATGCAGAGTCAAATTAGTGGAACTAAACCAAACTAGAAGCGCAGCTTGCATGCATTAGTGCTAAACCAAGATAAGGTTCCACATTGTCCCCTTTTAATAGCTTTGTACTTCTTTTATTTGTTTGTTGAAGCACAAATAAACTCAAGACCCTAGTATATTTATTAATAAAACCCAAACTGATTAGAAAACCACCATAAAGTCTAATTCTGGAGTCTCTCATCATCACCCAACCACTAAGGTGTAATTAGAAGCAAAATACTACTGCTTTAATGTCTACCCATTGACCAAAGTGAAAATCATGGAAACTTTACCACTAGCAAAGACTACCTACTTAATTTGAAAAGCTGAATTACTTCAATGTAATTCCACATCATCAGCTTGACATTTCAATCCAATTTAACTAGTCTGAATCAGTGATTTTTTTTTTTTTTTTTTTAATTCATGTCTTTCATTTACTGGATTTACAAATATTCAAGTTAAACAGGCAAAAATGATCTGTATAACCTTCATGATAAGGCTATTTAAAGTATGGTTTCACAGCTGCATACAGTTGTGACTAAATGCAATATACCAATACAACTTATTTTTACAAAGGATCAGCAGGTCAAAGTCTTATTCTGAAAATACTGACATTCAGAAAAAGGCTTTTAGCTTGAAGAAATACATATTTTTTGTGAAGAAAATTACTTTTTGTAGGAATTCATAGTTTAAAAAAAATTTAAAAAAATCAAACTGCCTGCAGTGCATTTCTGTTAAGTCTTGAAGCTAAGCTAAAAAATGCAGTATTTTGTGCCAGTTTACCACTTCACATCAATAATGGACAAATGGAAACAAAGTAAAACAAAACCCAAAATAACCCCCAGCAAACTCAACAAAATCTCAACTGGGAATAGAAACCAGCTGGAGAAGATGCCCTACTTTCTCTGAACAATTTGGAATAATGAAAAAATCTGAAGAGCTTTCAGCTCTAATAATGTTTACAAACCTTCCCAAAGCATCTTAAATGAATGTATGAAGTCTACACCATTTCAAGTCATTAAGAGTTAGTCCTATTGAAACACAATCCTAAAACAAGCATAAGAAACTGAGTACCTTCCTTAAGGTCACTAAACAAATTAATGGAAGCACTCCAAAGTCCCCTTTCACCTCACTTCCCACTGTGACTTCTAATATCAGCAAGCTTAACAAAAATAAAAATAAAAATCAGCCTGTAGATAAGTTTCATGGATAGCTACAATACTTCACTGACATGAATTGTTCAGCTATTGCTTGTTTAGGTATATAAATAGCACTCAGTAATCTACTCTCCAGAGAGGAAATAACCATGAACACCTTTTTAAACTGTTTTTCATGTTATTTTATGCATCATCTTTTCTTCCACAAGTTAGTAACTTATACTGTGCTTTTGGCATATATATTAAAGACTTTTATTATAAATGTTTTAATGAATAACAATAGCCTATCTATGAAGAAATCTAAATATAAATGCCAAAAAGGAAATTTACTGGGCATCTGAATATTTTTTATTTTCTCATTCATGGTTTAGGTTTTAGAGTTCAAATGAGGGCTAGTAAGAATAAGAAATTCTCATACTAACCAAAGACAGCAGCAATATCAGCCTATGCTTTCCCACAAAAATGAGTAAGCTATGTAAAACATACTTTAATCCCCTGAATTAACAACTGACAAAGTAATACCTTGCCAGCACAAGAGTCTTGCATATGTCAAGATCTGGGCAAGTATTAAGATCAGCTTCACTCTGCTACTTTTAAGCAACCCCAATACTGCACACCAACAACTTGCAAAAAGATGAAAAAAAAAAAGTCCACAGTAACAATCCACTTATTTATCACCTCTAGCAAAAATATTAAAGAATAAATGATATATGGAAACTTCAGGATGTGCAGATCCAATTTCTCCATAACAATAAAGTTAATGGGAACGTTACAAACTGGCATCACAGACAAAAGAATAGCTAGCAAGTGATGAACATATGCGAATGGTGTAATTTATTATTCAAAGCAGTTTTCTATTTTTTTCCTACTTACTCATTTACATCCCTAAGAAGTTCAGGCAGAAATTACCTTTCCTTAACATACTTTGACCATCACATTGCCCCAGTATTTGATGATTTTGCAGAGGATTTAGAATTGTTTCAGATAGCACCTCTAACAGATCTCTCCCATCCAAATTATCCTTAGCTCCTCTTGAGCAACCAGAAACACCTTAGACTCAGTTATATACAAGGCAAATAACAATCATGACTTTTAATGTCATCCATCCACTTTCAAAGTTTAAAAACGCCCACCTATTTAGCAACAGCTTTTCTCCTCTATTTGCAGGGACAGAATTTAACATAAATATACATATGTACATACATTAAAAAGTCAAAATGTTGCTTTGTTGCTTGTAACTATTACTAGAAAAACAAAGCCTATACTGTTGCTTTACTCTTTGTGTAATTCACTGAAAGAGACAAGCTAAAGGAAAAAAAAACCAAACAGTATGGGATCTAAAAAAAAAAGCAGACTAATGTATCACTAATTAAGGTCATAGGCAGAACTGATTGTTGCATTAAATATAATATTTCTACAACTGCTGCTACATGACCAATACAAGCCCAATTTA
Organism: Haliaeetus leucocephalus; assembly: GCF_000737465.1. Classification (NCBI taxonomy): domain Eukaryota; kingdom Metazoa; phylum Chordata; class Aves; order Accipitriformes; family Accipitridae; genus Haliaeetus; species Haliaeetus leucocephalus. The sequence goes on from NW_010973072.1 coordinate 5,114,120, forward strand.
CTAACTCTAGTAAAGCAAAAAAAAAGCTGCCTTAAACCCCAACAAGTTAAAGACAATTCATACTGTTTTCTCTTTATCACAGGCTTCAACTCATCCTGTTTCACAAAAGTAGAAGCCAAGTGACAGAAAGTACACTGCCAGTTGCCAATGTCACCTTTTCTGATAGATGCTGGTCCAGTTACACAAATAGGAGTTACGGAGGAAAACAGGTTTGTGCCAGCTCTGGCAGATAGGAATACCCACACTGTTCTCTTCTACAAAGCCACTTATGCCTCTTACTGGTTATTTACTTTCCTTCCAGCACTCGGCACGATAATTTTCTTGTTTTCTGTATTTTGGCACTTCTAAGGCATTCAAGATAAGTTTTAAAGGACATTCACAATATTTAGGATATGCCTGGGATAATTCTTCAGGCACAAAGGTTTTGAACACAACAATTGCTAGAGTATCTTGCAAAGCAAAATTGATCTTTGGAATGCAAGTCAATAAATTAATACAGAATGCAGAGAATTGAGTTTTTCTGTAGAAGGAATACAGACCTTGGTTATTCTGAAAAGGAAGGTCACACTGCTTAAAACTTTGGACACTCTAGCCTTTCCATTTCTAAATTGCAAATCCAGGGAGCAAGTATCTATAGTTTGCCATGCACACAAGTTACCCCACAGTTGAAAATTCAGTCCCAAGGGACAGGGAACTGGGCAGGACTAATCCTTTCTCCTGCTGCATACAGTCATGCAGACAGCTTATTTAGAAGTGAATGAAAAATAAAGGAAAAATGCATAACATCATTTTGGGACCAGAACTACTACCACTATGAATTAATGACCTTCAGCTGACCAAATAACTCTGTTATTGTTTGTTATTGACATTAATGGCTCCAGCTATTATAAATACTTCAAGTAAGCATTCTCTGCACCTTCAGACCTAAATGCTGAAAACAACTGGAAGTCAGTGGTCCCCGCTGCACTTCACAGACCTAAAACTTAAAAACTAAGTGCAGTTTATAGATGAGTTCTTTTAAGATACAGAAGCATATCCTCTTGCCATGCATCGAATTCACTATTAATGCAATTACTGGGTTACAGGAATCCCAAATTAGATCTTTGTACAGTACAAAGCACATGGAAAATTTTATCATGATTGCTGCTGATTGATCTCTATCAGCCTCAGTGGTTCAGCTGAATTATGAACCTTGACTGGGGTGCAAGTCTAGTGAAAATCACACTAAGTGAAGAGACACCCTTTTGTATTGTAGCATCAGCCTTTTCCCCCTCTTTATGACACAGGCAGGAGAGAAGGTAACAAATCCAAAATATGCAATCAATTCAGTCAAAAATTAACCCATCATCTATACCATCATATGCCAAAACTTTGATCAGCAATCAAGCTGTGAAACCAGAAGTCTGTGTATAAAATGAAAACATGAACAGTTCACCAATGTTTCCATATAGGAAAACTGTACTCCAGAAGAGAGACATTACACCCTGGGTCCTAGAGTAAAGGGAATACTGCAAAGAGAACAGGGAAGACTGAAACAGAACAGTAGGAGTGAATATATGACTAAAAGGCAGGCAGTATAAATCCCTTTCACCTATAAGAAGCGAAAGCCCATCTGTGCTGCTACCTCCTGCACCACTAACAGCAGCAACAGGCATAATGTGTTGAGGCATCTGGATCTAAAAAGCTATATACATATAATTCCCACCGCAGGGGCGCAAGAAAGCAGGCCCTTATCTCAACAGAGACAAGTGAGAAAAGGAAGTGGCACACACACAGCTATACCCTAACTGCTTCTTAGGGAGGTGTCACTGACAAAAATATCTCCACTAAACCCAGTTCAAACCCAGCCAAGAAAGAATCAAACGGGACATGAAGCACCTACCCAACATAGAATAAGCCTGACCCAAAGCAGACTTCTCAAAGCAATTTTATTGCCCATCCTAACCATCTGACAGTTTAAATGAATAATTACAAAGTACAGTGCAAAGTAATGCATGACTTAGAGAAATTGTCAGCTGCTCAACAGACTTGGACAGGCATCAAAAGGAGGAAGGGAAAATAGAAATCTTAATACAAAACCTTTTTAGAAGTGTCCTCCTCAGATAGCAAAGGCACAAAAGATTTAATATTCATGCTCATGCATCACTAGGCTGTTACATAAGACATTTCCAACATGTAACATGCTGAGGGGGAAACACGGAAAACAATACACAACACATTTCAATAGTTTTGTGTTAATTCCTCTGCTTAATCTAACAATTCTGGTCACAATCACAGAATTCTGTTGTGTGAACTGAAAAAGCCACTTAACACAGACATAACTCAGTTTCAGTTTTTATTTCTGTAAAGAGAAATGAACATATTTATCAAAATGAAATATCCAGATAAAACAAATGAAACCGACTTTACAGCAACAGTTTAACACCTATTCAGTCCACATTCTTTATTTACCTTAAGTATTTAGTTGCATCTCCTCCCACTTGTTCCCCATGCACAAAAAAGATACTGTTCAAGGTTTGTTTTCTATTTTCATAGCTTTCCTACATTTTTTTAAATCCATGAAGGAAACGGGAGAGAACAAAGATGCTTTGTAAAGTCGCTTCATTTCCCTCGGAAATTAAGGAGTAAGGCTGGAAGACTTTGGTTTACCGTTCCCTTAGACACCTCAGTAAAGAACAGATCCAAAATTTCAAGCTGAAGAAGGAGCTTCTTATCAATAAATCCAGATTTATCAACAGAATTTACACCGAGATAAGCTTTGGTAATTGATTTCGATGACTGCAATTGACACGTCTTCGGGTTTTTTTTTTTTTCCCTCTGGTGTTTCCCCCCCCCCACTTCCTGTAATACAGTTATGACTTTCTGTAACAAAACAATAACAGTGCTGCCTAACCGAGCGCACCGTCTCAACAAATCAAAGAAGCGGAAAACGGACATTGTTTATCCCTTTACTTGGATGCACGAGAGCACAGCGTACAGCCCGCGCTTCTTCCCGCAGAAAGCCCGAAAAACTCGTCAGGCGCGAAAGGCGACGGCCCGGCGGGACCCGGGGGCCCAGGGCGGAGACCGTCCCCTCCCGCTCCCGGCCGCTGTCAGCCCTTCGCTCTCCGCTTTTCCTGTCAGACGCCGGGGTTTTGTTCCAGTCGCGATGCAACAGGAGACCTCTCAACACGCCGGTTTTCCTGGAGAGCGGCCGCGGCAAACCCGCCAGCCCCACGGAGCGCCCCCACCCGCCGGGACCGGCTCAGGCCGCGGCTGAGCGGGCCCCGGGCCC
>NW_010973072.1:5117796-5118298 GCF_000737465.1 Haliaeetus leucocephalus
GGCGGCCTGGCTCGATTGGCCGGAGCTCTAGCAGGACGGGCTTTCCCATTGGCTCGCTACCCTTGTTTTGGAAACCGGCACTTCTGGTTGGTGGCGGCTGGGAAACGCTTCGCTGCTGATTGGCTGGCTGCCTAGCGCACTCCGCCCCCTCCGCTCCTTTTTCCTTCCAGCTGGCTACAGAGCAGAGCCCGCCCCTAGGCCTCTCCATCGCCCTGTGCGAGCTGGTGGCGTATGGCTGGTTGAAGAGACAGCGCCCGCGCCGCGAATGAGCCCGTCAGCTGCCATCGCCCGGAGACGCCGCTGCGGGCAGCCCGACGCTGCGGTCCTTTAAGGCTCCCGTTAATTCTCCCGGAAGCAGCCCGACGTGGGCAGCTTGCTCGCGGCGCCCCATGGGAGTCCTCGTGCCCAGCGCCGTCGCCCTCCTTCCGCTCCGGCGCTGGGCTTACTGCGCATGCTCCGGGCTGGCGCGGGGGGCCGCTCCTCCCGCCTCGCGCGCGCGCCG
>NW_010973072.1:5118308-5141491 GCF_000737465.1 Haliaeetus leucocephalus
GGACCGGCAGTGAGCGGGGGGGGGACCCCGAGGACCGGCGTTGGGCGCCGCGCCGTCTGCCGCCTCGGAAGGAAGGCGGAGCGAGGCGGCGGGCGTGAGGCCGGCGGGAACGGCCCTCGGTTCTGGGAGCGCAGCCTGGACGCTGCCGTGCGGCGTTCGGCCTCTTCCGTTCCCCTGCACCGGCACGGCCCGAGGTGTTCTCCGTCACTCGCCTGGGACGAGCGTTCGCGGACCTGGGAACTCGTCCTGTCTTTGGGCTCTTTATATTGGAACTCACGAAAGACGTTTGTGAAAGCTCTTTTGCCAAGTCGTAAAACGTGAAGAAGCGGGAGGCTTAAGGAACGTTGTTTTGTCATCGCTTTCTCAGCCACGGCAGTGGCTGATCTCAGGGGTGGCAGGTGAAGGCGGGAACACCTTCCTTTGTGACAGGCCGCTTCTGCCGGCACATGTACCGTGCCGAGGGAATTGCTGAATTACGGATCTCTTGAATGCTCTCTTAAATGTGAGGGGTTGGGTTTGTTCCCCTCTCTTACAGTGGACATAACTGATGTTCTAATAATACTATTTCCTTTTTTCCAGTAGCATTAGTGATGGCGATGTCAGTAGTGCAGCTGACCAGTCCCCACAAATAACGTGATAAGAAAAACATTTGAGACGCTGATGTGGCCTGCATGGTAGAACTTTGTATAAAGAAAAGCTTTACAGGTTTTAACAAGTGTAGTATAGAAATTATACTACTGTTAATTGAGACTGAAAGGAATACAGCCAATTAGTAGTTTAGCGGGTGAAGTTACACTGATAGAAGGTTCCCTGACCTGGTGAAGCATACCTCTTATTAAACATTGTTCCAGTCTAATTGCTGGGGTGGGACTGTAAGAATAAATTGTTGAAGCTTTGCCTAGAGGCTTTTCCCAGCTCCAAAGGGTGAATTACCTTCAGCTGATCTCGGTCATGTCGATTCTTGAGACTAAGTGTGACAATTCAGCGGTAACAGTCTGATATTAAATAGTTAATGCTTAAGTGTATAGAATGACATTTAAAAGTCCTGTAGGACTCAATGCAAAATTGGGCTTTTGGTTACTGCAAGAACTAAAGGCAGGCGAGAGAAAACAAAAAGAGTAAAAAAACCCATGCCTAGAACAATAATTACACCCATGGATCATAAACTATGAAAGAGGCCATAAAAATGGTAAGAAGGCTTAACCAATTCTAAATTACAAGTATTTGAACACTGAGCAGCTTAAGAAAACAAACAGTATGATCATTCTCATCCAGAACAACAAACCACTGCTGAGGTAAAATCTTTTGGCTGGTAGTAGCAGGATGCGAATGCTAACCCTCGTGGTTAATCCTTTTGATTTATAGGTATCGCATAAATCATGTTGCTGATTTTTCTAAGCCTGCTGTTAGGATTGCTTACATACTGTTTACATTTAGAGAATGGCTTGTTGAGAACTCCACCGATGGGCTGGCTACTTTGGGAATATTTCAGATGTAATACAGACTGCAAAAGTGAGCCTGAAAATTGCATCAGGTAAAGTTAAATTACTAAAACTATCTATACAAATACACTACCTATCAAACACTTAGAAAACAAAGTAAATTTTGTGTTAGAATTAAGAGGTTATTGAAAAAACTGTTTGGGTGTTACAACAAATTGTACCCTATAAAGCAGCTTTAGAAGCACAGCTGCGTATAGCTTGGCACTGTGTTACAGTGGGAGCTGTGGAGTCGTGATTTCAATGATAGGTACAAGGTGTGCAGAATACCTTGAGAATGTGGCAAGATAAATAATATAAATGTCTGACCAAGTAAGTTTTTGTGGAAGTAATATGTTTAGCTTTTATAAAAATTAAATGGGAAGAGGGCAACAAGTAATTATCTTCCTTCCTTGTTTAAATTAATTACATGATATAACAACTACTCGGAGAAAAAGAGTAGTAGTTAAACTATCTTGAACTAACTTGTCATGAGTTAACTGCTGAGAATTAATCCTGTTACATAAACTCAATACCTTTCATTTTAAAATATTACTTGTGGAAGCCTACATAAACCTACCCAATTATTTTTTTCACAATTTCAACTGTTGATGTAGTTATACTGAGATGAAAAATGGAACTTGATTACTGTTGTGTGTGAGAGAGCTTAAAATACTCTTTAAAAGGAATGTGGAGACATCATATTTCTGTATCAAGAAGGACTTACCTCTGTATACTGCTAGAACATCTCTAAAGTCAGCTAGAAAATCTTGCAGTTGCCGTGTTGGAGAATTACTCTTCTGCCATCTTAAAAGCAGTTTTAAGATGACAGATGTTTCGTTGCTATTTGTACTGATGATTTTGAACAAACAAACTAGGTTAATTATTTGACACTAAAAGGAAAAACTTAATGTACTAGATATAGCTAGGAAGTTATAGAGCTTTTCCATGCTTTGGAGAACAATAGATGTTCTGTGATAAACTTAGCCACTGTGGTAGACTCGTTAATAAGAAGCATATGTTTTAGTTGATTTTATAAGACTGACCAAGAACCTAGTGGAAGTTGAATTAAAGGAATTCTATATCCCAAGTTTCAAGCTGAAAAATAGAACAAATAATGTATTGTAGGACAGGCTATAGTGAAATCATAATATATATCACTATATTTAAAGTATTTTAGTTTCTGATATGTTTATTTTAAAGTCCCAGGGAAATTTTGTCATCTTCTATTTGTGTTTTTGCTATCATAGTCTAAATTTTAGATTTAGAATGCCATATATTTAGGAGAATCTCCTTTAAAAGTTACATTCCTATAACATCTTGAAAGATACAGTCTGAACAACAGTTGTTACCTGTGTCCCATTATTTGCAGGATGCTTTGAAAAACAAGCATGAGCAATTCCTTTTTTCATTACTTTTACCTTAAATCCAGACTAGCTATTGCAACTCTCTTTTTTTTGGAATCAGAAATGAGAATTTCTCAGGTCATGATGGGATATTTGGCAGTAGAAGTGGTGACGCAGCTTCTCCATCATAAATACCTCCCATGTTCCTACACTTCTATTGCCCCCTTCCTTTCATGAGTGCTAGAATTTGTGGGGGGGTGCAATGGAGTCGGGAATTGACACAGGAGAAAAGCAGTGGCAGTGTTTCAGCTGAAAGACTCCCTGATCTGGTTCACCTTGCAGCCACACAAACAGCTGCGTTGGCAACAGCAAAATGCACTTTGAACAGTGTCGTGAAATTGTTATCACTCAAGGAGACAAAGATCTCAGAAGAAAATACATGAGAGCAATAACCTGAGTTACGCAGCACCTTAAGTGGCAGAAGTTGCAGTGTTAAGTATCAAGATGAAAACAGAAGAAACCAAGACCATCTTATTTAAATAGGCACATTACAAAGGACTAAAACTTGCTGTTTATAAGCACTGCAGTTGTAATCCCTTATGTTATCCTGCAGACAGCGCTAAACTTCATTCATATTGATGTCAGAACATTTGCTGAATGGGAGACTGACATGCTAAAGACATGCTTGATGGCTGCTGTTTCAACACATTGGTTAGAGCAATAGGTTTGTTGATTAAGGCTAGCCTAAGGGAAAATGAAAAGCTGCCATGAGCAGCTTTATTCCCTGTTAAGCAAATTAAATGTGGATTATTCTCTTTAAAAAAGACAAAAATTCTGTAAGATTGTCAGTGTTACTAAGTAATAGCTGTGTCTTTCATCTTGATGCTTTTTACCATTCTATCATGTCTGTCTGTATATTTATTAGCTTCAGGTGAATGACAATAGTTAATGATTTTATAATGATTTTCTGACAAATTTGTTAGGGTAGTAGAGTTTTTAACCTATTAGTTAGTTATTCAAGGAAGTGTTTAAACAAGAACTGAGTCCTGCACTCCAAGAACACCCAAACTGCACTCCAAGATTCAGTCACTGAAATACACCCTTGTTGCTCTGCCACTGGTTCATCATATCTTCCAGGCTTGCTATGTTTGTGTCTGTTTTCAGATTTGGCCAAGCTACAGCCTGAAAAACATGCAATCATAGATTTTTTTTAAATAGTAGTTATTAAGGCAGAAGAAAATACATATTCTATTCTTTCCACTGCTTTACAAGTAGATGTGTTCCTTGTTGTTAATCTTAAATTATGATAATATCTTAAGATTTATGATTGAGTAGTTAATTTAAAAAAATGCCTCATGAACTCCCTTGTTTAAGTAAAGTGATTTTCTGAGCTAAGGAACAGTTGGCACTTACAGAAAATGGAAATTAAGGCATTTATGCAGCTGCCTTTTTCAAAAACATGGCCAGCTTTTTAAACATTTTTTTTTCCCCACAATAAGCTTATAAAGCAAAACAAGCAAAGGGACTTCTCTTGAACTCTAAAAAAACTTTTGGAGAGGAAACAAAACAAAAGCTGTCTGACTTTTGTAATTCAAATGTTATAAAGTAAATTGCTTTGGAACCCATGTTTATTATGTGCTCACTGATCAGGAGAATTACATAGCTGTGAATGATACTTTTAGATAAGTGGAAGACAAGTTTTTTCAGTGTATTCCTTTTTCTGCAGCAACTGAAGTCCTTCATGCAACATTTTCTGACATTAGGATTACAGTTCACTGGAATTTCTGGCATAAGTTAGTTATGTGTAGAGATAATTCCAGGAATCCATTCCCTTCAAAACTGTTTTGGTTTTCCTGTTTTGAAAGAGTCCTTGATTCTTTCCCAGACCCAGAATTCTATCATGTATATATGTATGTATGATGACATTGCTCTCTTTCCTTAAACAGTGGTTATGGCGTATAACTACATATGGAATATATGGTTATTCCAACTCCTCGTGTATTTTGGGAAGGAAAAAAAATATCTCTCCCTGAATAATTCAAACAGGAAATTTCAAAAAAGATATTTTTTTAACATCTGTAAAAACACTCAGTTTTGGTTGGACATTAATACATGTTTTAACTACTACCAAAGGAAATATTCAACAACAAAGAATGTATACTTAAGTTCTATAAATACTTCACCAACATAGAGCTTTATACAAAACAAGAGTATGAAATATAGAACTCCTTCAGTGAAAGCATGCTCAGGAGTATTGACCTGAATTAACCAGGCTGAAACAGTTAAGCCATCTTTATGAGAAGAGAAGCCTGCAGAATTTAACTGAACTAAACTAGCTTATGAACAATTCCCTTCCAAAGGCAAGTGACTTAACCAAAAAAATGCCCTTTATTTTAAATAATCATGTGTAGATTAAATATAGTTTAATGTAATCCATTCTAAAAGTCAGTTTGCAATTGGTGGGTTTTTTGCTTGCTTTTCCAGGGTGCCCACACTATTATTCTATTTTCTGCCACTACTTGACATCCCTCTTTTGCTTAGGATACCCAGAGATGAGTGGGCATTGCTCTGACCAAAATAGGAAGACCTGTTGCACATTTTTGTAGCTGGCCAGCACTTGAAGGAGGACTCCCACCAAAGGTATTGGCAATATTAGATTTTGTTTTGGCTTTTTTGTTGGTAGTAATGGATTTTTAATATCTCCATGATAAAACATTGAGTATTGCATGCAAGTATGCTCTCTGTGGTATTTTATCTGTTCTGTTATGTGCATACCATGCTGTTGAAAACCCCAACTCACTGCATTACTGAAACAGCAAAAGTTTTTCTTTTTTAAATGCTGATGAAATTGTACATTGTCATTTTCAGCAGTTACTGGTCAAATTATGGGCTTGACCCTTGAAAATAAGATGAACTTTTTTTTTTTTTAGCAGCAACTACATCAGTCTGTACCCTTTTTTGAAAGCCATGCAATAAGAGAGTATCCTATACTGGACAACACCTCAGAGTTTTTTGACTTTTTTTTTGTATATTCTCTCTTAAACATATATATATATTATTATTTAGTTGCCCTTAGACTTGAGCTAAACAGCATAACAGTATCTTCCTACACAAATGACATGTTGCAAAGTTGTGTGACTTGGTACTCTAACAACTATGTTTCAGATACAGTTCATTTACTTTTTGCATACAGTGGTAATGCCCTAGCAGAAAAGTGTTTTCTGCTAGCACTAAGAAATTGATGGGGGTGGAGGGGCAACAGTGTATTTGGAGAACAACTACCAGGCAACTTGAACTGTAACTTTTATGATATGAGCCTGATGTTAGCTAGGAACATTTTTAATTTCCTTAGGAAACTTAGCATTCTTTAAATTAATTTAAGATTCTTTCTTGTTAAAACATTGTTGGAAATTGTTTAAGCCAGTGAAACACCTACGGGGTTTTGCGTAGGAATGGGTTAGTATAGAAATCCATCAGTCATATGCTTTACATAAAAATTTAGTATACAGCAGAGAGTATCTTGGTTTTGTTTCAATGTCTCAGTCGTAATCTGCAGCAAAAATTAAAAGCTAGCGAACAGTCATTCTGTAATGCCTGGCCCTAACTTCTAGATTACTTACTCAATCGAAGATGGATTTTGCCTTCCGGAGTAGCGGGGTGGTGGTCCGCCAGACCAGCAGGGGGCGCAAGCCCCTCTCCGGCCCCTCCGGGGGGTGGCCAGGCCCCAGTGGGGCTGAATCCCAGGGGGTAGCTACCAGGTGGTATCTGACCTGAATCCACAAAAAGTAGAAAGATAACAATTCTGTTAGGTTGAAAGGTTCAAAATTGGAAAGGCCTTCTCGAATTTAACAAAAGGTCAAGCAATTTCCGTGCAGTATTTTAGCACACGGAAAACGAATGTATTAAGTGGGGCTAGTTGAAATTTGTCAATGCCAGCCACCATCGTAAGCATTAGCTTCAGGCCTCTGAGTAGCCTCAGAGGATAATGGTGAGTAAAATATGTTGCAGTGCGACAAAGTAACAGATGACTGGTCTAATGAGGATGTGAACAGAAAAGATAACCATTTTTCAAAATGGGTGACCTGAGGTCTGCTGTTAGCCAGAAAAAAAAAAAGGCGGGGAGGAAAGGGCCAGTCTGTGCTTTTAACCGTCTCTTAAGAGTAGTAAGAGTTATAATCGGCAGGTGGGACGTGGATCTAGAGGTTTCTTCCCCAGCTAGCTTTACTCCCTAAGGTATCCAAATTACTCATACCTCTTAGTATGTTTGGAAACAAATCAAAATGCACCACCTTGCTTTGGCAGGGGGAAGAAAAAGGAACAAAAAAGAGACATGCTTGTTAGGCTATCAGTGGTATTACAGTTTAGACTGTCTCCTGATGTTGTCATACACATTTAAACAGGAAGAGTGGCAAAACTGGAACCATGTGAAGCTATACCTGAAAGTGCCCCTACAGCAATGACCCAAACCCACTCTTCATGCACACTGTCCCAAAAATGCAGTAGTTAAATTTTTAATCGTTACAATCAAGATGCCTAGCTAAGATATCCTTCCTAAGTGTTAGTTGTTCAAAGTATGTAAAGATATGCAAATAAAAATTTTTTCTGGACTAGAAAATTCAAGATTCATTTGCAGAGCCACACAGAGAGCTTTGAAAATGTGACTTAAAAATTAAATGGAAGGTGTAGGGCATTTGGATTAATTCAGACAGAAATACTAGGATTACATAAATTTGAGAGACTGATACAAATGAAAGTTATGCTCTGTAAGCTCTCAGTAGATTAACTTCAGTTTTCCATTTTACTGGGCCTTGACACTGCATACCCTTAAGATCTGTAAATGTTTTAAGGTGCTTTACCATTTTCTTAAGAGAGTCACACATTTGTAAAATTTCTTATGATCAGACAAATGTATCTGTCTGGACATAAAGGCTGTATTTCAGTAGGAATCATATACATTGCTTCAATTCTTGATTTAATGATATCTGGTCTATTCTGGCTGATTATAGGTAATTTTGGCCAGGGTAATGAGCTGTCAGAAGCTCAGATAGTTCTGTGGGCAGTTCTTACAGCACCTCACTTCACGTCCAGTGAGCTAAGAACACTTTCTGAGAGTGCAGAATATACCTTGAAAAATGAGGTACTGATTTATATATCTCAAGATACTTTAGGGATTCAAGGAAAGCATATCATGAAGGTATTAATTTGTCAACTCTCTTCTTTCTGAGAAGCTTTTAATTTTCATTTTGTTAACATTATGTTAGTCTTTACAGTTTCCCTAAAGAAAAGAATATCAGACCTTTTCCTACCCTTTAGAAATAATCTTTTTCTTAGTGTATATTGTGGTTAAGAAGGTTTAAATGTAGCAATCCATGCCCACTTAATTTATTAGATTATTTTATTCCATTTTCTCTATACTGTTGTCTTACTCATTTGTATGTTATAAACAGGCATTGGAGATTAAGCTGAGGAATACTACGCCTATTTTCTGACCTATTTGCTAATATAATATTTACATCACTGTTTTAACTAGCTAAGCCATTATCATGAGCTTCAGCTGTTTACATCAGGTCTTAATTTTATCATTTTCTTTTCTGTAACTATGGCTACGCTGATTAATTTAACAATGTAAGGTGTGTCTGATTCCTTCCTTTGGAAGACAGAGAATGTCACTGCCTCCACTGTTAGCATGAATCTCAGGAAGTGTTTTATTCAAGGTATAATGCTTTGTAGCTGTACATTTTTGTTAGATTCAATATCTTGATTTTTTACCCCAGTAGTCCTGTCCTTATTTGCTTGGCTTTATATTTAGAGGTTAACTACAACAGATATTTAATGCTAGAGAACTCTAGTGTAACTGAAAAGGTAGAATATGGGTAAAGTGAATTGATCTCTTTTCTATCACAGGTTATATATGAGGTTTAAATCTGCCCGTAAAGAAGATGCGGGAGGGGAAAACAGTGGTTTATAATCTAACTCGGTTAAAGAATTGTGCTTTAGCAAATAACACAGGCAGAACTGAAGAATACCTCTTTACACAGGGAGAGTTCCCTGCCTGAATAGCAAAACCCCACCTTTTTCTTAGCTTTGCCAAGATCTAGAAGGTCTCAATCTCACAGTAATGTAAAAGCCAAACTAGTGTGACTTCTACGAGAGTCAAGAGAGCCCAGGGAGTGAGGTGTATGCTGACTCTGCTGTCTTTGCACATACTCATGCTACCTTAGCAAGTAGACTAGTCCAAAAGAAGCCCATTTGTAGAGCGAAAGTTGTGTGGATGTGAAATGCTCAGCACCAATGCACATTTCAGGGGTTTCATTTTGGAATAGCTTTAGTCTGAACACATTGGTTGAATGTAGTGGTTGGAGCCACCTTCCCAGAGGAATCCAGGTCACATGCTCTGAGACAACTATAAAATGAACCAAAGCACGGTACATGGAGACGATCAATTTGGCTCACTTCTGAGCCAAACTAAAATGCTAACACACACACACTTTGCCAGTTAGATTGTTCTTAGAACGAATAATCTCTCTGAAGAAAGTTTTGCTGGAGACCTTTGCATAAACAAGCAGGGGTCAAGCCAGATTTTCTCTTTTTGCAGTCAGGTATCCTAATCACAAGCTAGGGTCACTGGTGTATGTTCCTTTCTCTGTCACTAAAGAGACACTCTAATTCTTTTCACAATTTCAACAGAAAGAGTAGAGGCAGTAGTTGCTTACAAATCTTTTTAAGCTGGCAATCAGATTATCCTCTTTGTAGGTGAGCTAAGTAGGTTAAATATCTTCAAAGCCTCTAAACTCTATCTCTCATATCCTGAAAGCTATTAACACACCGGCACTATCTGCTTCCCTGCAGTCCTAGGTCAAAACGGCGAGATGTTATGCCTCTGCCTTGCTTAATCATATCCATGTGGCTAAAATAGAAAGTCCCCAATCATCATATTGGCTCTTATGAATTCTCAGTTCTCTCCATATACTATGGAGGAAGCTCAGGCCCTTCACATAGAGAACCAGCCACCACAATGCTCAGTTATAGACCAATACCTTAATTCCTGCAAACAGTATAAGCAGATATTCATCAGCTGATCTTAACTGTCATCCTTATTCTGAAAGGTCAAGCAGTCATCCAAAACTCGGGTTTATAAGCACTAGTAAAAATGGCAAAGTATTTTCAAGCTGAGTATAAAAACATACTTAAGGAATTCTTCAGGTTTACCTCTGACACATTCCAAAGAATTGGAGTTTCAAGTCCTTAACAGTAGTGTTCACTTTTTGCTTTATATCATTCTACTTCATGTTGGAGAACATACTGAAAACCAAAATCATTTTAATACTGTCTCCTAAAACATAGTAAAACAAAAGCCACATTAAAAAACCAACAATTTTACATATATACTGAAAAACTCTGACTGAATTTAAATAAAACTTTAAATAAGGAGTGGCCAGAGTTGACTAGGTTCTTTCAAAGAAAATACTTTTGACAGAAAAACAAAGGAGAATGAAATTGGCTGATGCATTCGATCTAGCTTATTTCTGGTTTTATATTGCTGAACATCAAACTGATGAGAGGATTTTTTTGTTTTCTTTACAATCATTACTGAAATACAGGATTCAAAATACAACTTCTTCAGAGGGCAAGGGAGAGAAGGGTCTTCCCACCCTCCCAAAACACACACACACTTTTCTGGATAAAATTTGCATGTTGAATTCGCCTTTTATTCCTTCCTGGCAATCTCCATTTCAATTCTTGACTTTTCTTGAGCAACAAACAAACTGTTTTAAAATACAAAAAGGATAAATAAATATAGCAATTTCTTTTTTTTTTTTTTTAATTGCAGAAATTACTGGTAAGTAATGCTGCTGTGTATTAAGAATTATAAATGGATACGGGAATGTTTTGGCAATGTGTAGATCAGTCATCATCAACAGTCATTTCATTAAGTGATCTAGCAAGCAACTGAAACTTTAAAAATGTGTTAAAACTAGGTCCTATAAACTTGAACATTTTCCTTTCAGTTCTCTCTTCTGTGGAGAAGTAGATTCTTTGAAATTAGAAAAAAAAAACAGAATACTTCATAATTGAGATTCTATCAAAAGAGAAATATTTTAGAACAGTATTTTAATTGTTGTTTGTCAAACTAGAAGGATTAGCATTTTAAGGAAATCATAGAAGTAGAGCAGAAAAGCATGAGAATGCTTTGGATGGGGCTTTGAGCAACCTAATCTAGTGGGAGGTGTCCCTGCCCACGGCAGAGGGGTTGAATTAGATGATCTTCAAGGTTCGTTCCAAACCAAACCAGTCTATGATCCTATGAATGCTGCCATAGACACCCTAGGAAATTATTTTCTTTGAAGTATCATACATGGCATCCGTCTGTCCAGCATCTTGGTATTCAAGCCAGTATGACTCTAAAATTATAAAATCTCAGAGATTTAATTGATTTACCACTGAAGTTGCTATATAAACAACACAATCATTGGAAGCTAGTGATTCCACAGGGAATTATTCTGAAGAAATTAATATGTGGAAAAATAAGGTTAGTACATTTTCTTCTTATCTGACAGTGTCAGTATTCCCCAGTATGCATACTGCTCAAGAATTCTGGGAAGCAAGTGTAAACTACTGTGCTACTGCTGCCTATTTTAGTAGTGCTGACATAACTGTAGCTGTGAGCTGTATTGTAACCATCTAGGTATATACAAATTAATCCTATAAATATAGGGAATTTCAGAAGTGATAAGAGTTCCATGACAGTGGACTAACACAATATACTTAGTTTCACAGAGTTCTAATTCTGAAGTATGGAAGAGAATCCAGAAGAACAGGCAGTTTACAGTGGCCATTACAAATAATGGCACTGATGGAGCAGCAAGACCTTTCACAACAATCTTAGTCCACATGGGTATTATAAGGCAGGATATAGGATAGATGAAGTAATGGAGGAGTGTTTTTAGGAAACAATTGCAATTGCAACAGAATTGCACTGCCATTAACATAGAAGTTGCTACAACAGGCAGAGTCGTGCTGTTTCTCATACCTTTGCGCTCATCAACTTTTTGTTTATTTCATGCTCTTTTAATCTGTTTTATAAATCCAGTTTTGTGTTTCTAACCACTTGTGCTTCTACAAAATTTGAGTTCTGAGCTTGTATGCTGTAAGGCTCAAAACAAACCTTAGATGGTTGGGTTTTTAACTTAAATGCTGTGCTCTAAAATGTGGCACCCCACCCATTGGCTGTATACAAAAGGAGGTTTTAAATTGACAGGAGAGTTAACATTCTTCCAAACCTCAGTCTGGAGCATACTGTATAATTATGCTAAGTCACTGTTAGAAGCTATTTTAAAAGGAAATGTTGCCTGCCTTCTGAGGTTTTTCTGTATACATGTAGTTCGGGCATGTCAGCCTTTCTTTAAAACTACAGCATTATTATTCTTGATAGAATAAGCAGTACTAGCATACTTCAAAGCACAGAAAATAAGACAAGCAGCTAGGCTTTTCCAAGTTTGTATCTCCACCTTGCCACTGAGTTTGTACAGAGCTTCAGTTATCCTGGGTCTCATAATTTAAATTTGTAAAATTGAGCTTTGAGTTTTTAAACGTATGTAGTTGTTGCAGTGATTATTTGTTACATAAAAATGTACTTTCTTTTGTAAACTGCTGAATCTCAGGTATTAGATAGTTTTATACATTTTTCTGTGTTATCTTTTAGAAATAGTAGAAATGTACTGGTCTAACTGAGGGCAGAACCTAGCCTGTAGTAAATATTGTTTACACTTTATTTATATTTTCTCAAGACTAAAGTTTCTCTGGCTGTCAGTTGAAACATTTTAGTATTGAACTTACTGCCACTCCTTCCTTTTCTCAAAGGCTCTCCCAAATTATCACCTCTAACAAATATTTTAATGAATAAACCACCTTTTTCTTGCTGAGAAAAAAGGTTATCTTTATTAAATTTTATTTTTACTATAAAAATATGATCCACTTCAAATGTGCATAGTGCCTTCTTACTGTAAGTCAACTGGTTTTAAATAAACCCTCCCCTAACTAGGCTGTCCCATCTCTACTTCTGGTGCCTACTCTTGATTCAACTTTTTTCCAGCCACAGGGCCCTTACAAGACATTCTTTTGTTAACAGAACAGGAAGTTCCTTATCTTCTAAAATTGTGTGACTCCAAATTTAATTATATGCTTTAAGCAAATAGAAAATATGTCTTGCTCAAAGAGAACTTACTTGGGCTGGTGCAAGAAATTTCAGGGCCTATGGCATACAAGGCAGATAAGATGATCTGACCTTCAGCTCTTTGACAAGTGACTTAAGAAGCTGAAGAAGAAAAGATGATGGGCAGAGGCCAAAACAAAAGGATGAAGAACAAAATTCAAAGACCAAAAAAAATTCAAAGAAGCAGTCTACCAGTAAGCAGTTACACTTACTGGTGACCTTTCTCTAAGGGACTGTACTGCTCAGTGTTCTTACAAAGGTTCCTAAGTCCAGTATTTCAAGTAAAATTAGGACAGCTGCAGCTCCTCCTCTTCCTTCAACTTGCAGTCATAATGACCATAAAAGGACCCACCTAATTCCAGTCCTTCCAGTTGTGGGGTAATCAGCTAATTATGGAGATTACAGAAAACTGAAGGGGGCAGGGGAGATGCCATATATGTGCTATGGTACAAAATCTTTCTTTCTTTCTATGAAAGAAAGTGATCCTTTAGTGCTTGTATTGTTTAGTGCTTGCTTTCTGTCCAAAGGAAGATGCATTCCCTTCCCTAGGATCAAGGATGAAGTCATTACAGAGAATTAACTACTTTGCTTTACATTTTAATTCTATGTCATTGCCTGCATATGCAAAACACCTTTGCACACATCTGTAGGCAAACTACTTGTTGCTTCAACAAAAATTAATAAATGAAAAATACTACGTGATTGGAAGTGAAGATAATGAACCTTCAGCAACATCTCGACGCACAATTATCTTTGAACATCCATGGATTTGAAAGAGTGATGTTAAGTATTGACTTTTGCTTATTAAAATAAATACTATACAGATATTTTATTTGGTGGCTATCAGAAAGAACAAATCTAAACAAAAATTCAGTATAGTATTTTACAGAATAAGTATTAATTAGAATTGCTTATGTAATTAAGTTTGGCTATGGCTCCCCTTGACCCTCCATTCTAAATAAGACTTGGACACAAGCAAAGATTATCTGTTCCTGGCAAATCCTTCCTAGGGATTACACGCTGCATAAACTAATAAGGGTTTATCTTTTCTTCTTTCTGAGAGAGGAAATAACTAGAGCAACATTAAAACATTAATGTGGCATTAAAGAATTCCAAACAGAATTAGGAAATTAAAAGGTTAGGATTCTCACAGTAGTATCAAATTACCATTAAGTATGCAGATCTTATGTGCAGACCACATAAAATTCAGAATACTCTGTGTATGCAGTACTGTTCTGCTCTGTGAAGTAAAAATGTCAAGTATGTATAAGCTGTTTATTTTAAAAGATAATCTGAATATGGTCGGCATAAAATTTTGTATGCAGCACCATATTATTGCTGGTTCTTGAGGTGCCATAGTCACAAAACAAAGCTAGACAAAATTTCTACCATTCAACATAATTTAAATTAAAATATTTATGGTAAAGTAATGGAGACACAATTAGAATGTGCTAAGTTTTACACCATAAAAAGGTAAAAATGTATTTAGTACTTGCCATCTGAAAGAGTTTCATAATCACTGTAAAATGGCTATTTGGGAGTAAGTCTGTTTATTTCTGCAAACTTTGAAAGGCTAATCAGTGAAAGCAACAACATAAATCTGAAACTAGGAAGTTACCAAAGAAGGCCTCAGAGGAATGAACTACTTTTTTACTAGTCACCTTTCGACTGCTGGTTCTTGAGATCACCTGTGACTTGATGCTATGTATATTTTAGGGTAAGTGCCTTAAAGAATTTAAATCCATTTAGCAAGATTCACACCTCTAATAGTTGAAAAGAAAACTATTTTTTCTAAAGGTTTACTATAACTGATTCCTTGCTCCTATTTTTCCTTGCTATCTTGCACATCCTGATGCCAGTTCGCAAGGCCTATTACACACAGTATAGCAAACTCCCTTGTTCTGTATAGTAAATGCAAAGAGAATGATGGTTCCATCACTGCTAGTACAAATGGGGTAGTTCATGGCATTTGATGTATTAATTTTATGATGGCATCTCATATGCACTTAAGATTTTTTCTCCTTTATACATAGGAACAAGATTCTTCATACATGTTATTTTAAAGCGTACAGCCCCTCTATGTGTTTAGGATGGTATGAACTTTATTAGGTACAGGACCTGTAGACAAGAGTTTTTCTAGATGGCTTTCTATGAAGTTCAGTAAATGAAGTATCACCATTAGGAATTTGTTTTATTTTAAACCAAGGAAGCAATTTATGTATTTGGATCAGGTCATCTTCCTTGTATTAAAACCAAAAAGAACAACCAAGGCTTAAGACTGCCAAACTCACTGGTGTCCTAGTTTGCAATTTGTACAATGGAAATTATGCAACATTTCTATATGCCTTTGAAGAGTCAGTGAATTCTCTAAGAGTTAAGTATCATCATCTTCCCTGAGCACTGTCATATTTACAAGGTACTGGGATTTCACTTCAGCAGCTACCTTCAGACTCACCTGTTTTCTTACTTTTTTTCTGACCACGAGTCTACAAGTCTGCTTGTAAGTGTCCTGAACATGTCTTCTCTGTTCATAACTGATCACTTTTAAAGAAATATAAAGCCTACAGAATCATAAACTCTTTCTTAGTTTCAGGAAAAAGTATTCTTAAGCCAGTAATTGATACTACAAAGAAGCATAAGCTTAAGTCTTTATAATTACAGGTTAAATAAATTGTTCTAAATTGTTTATATTATATAGTACATGGCATTTGTTGCCTTCCAAATGCAGTGGAAAATAGGCCTACATAGAAAACTTAATAATACGTTTGTCATGATGGCCCAGATTTGAGAATGCATTTAAACTCTTACCTTCTATTGAGATGAGAGTCCTCGCTTCTCACTGGAAATCATAACAGCTGCTAGCGGCTAAACAATAGTAGCCAAGCAAACATTCTACTGAACATAGACCTGCATGTTGTGCGCTTTATGCATACTCCTCAGCAAATGACTATTACATTGTTTGAGTGATTTGGAAGTGTCTGGTTTATTTCAGGTATAGCAAATCATGATGTTAGTGCTGACAGTTCTCCGGTTCAATTACTCCTCATCCCAACCACACTGCAAAAGCAGAGAGTAAACATGGGAGACAATCCAACAGCAAATAAAGATATCCAGAGCCTGCTTGTCAAGTGACACATACTCAGTTCTTCAGCACTACTGAGCCCCTTTTTGATTCCATGTGTCTTAAGATACCAGATTTCTGGTATTCATTTCTTTGCTACTCATAAGTTCCCTAGCTAATCCCAACGTTCCCCATCCCTCAGTACTTCCAGGGTTTTTTTGTCTCTCAACAATACATTCAGTAACTTCCCAGTTCCCAAAGCAGGCTGGATGGCATTATTATCTATCTAAAGATAGATAGGTCTTGTGCTGATTAGCCTGAAACAGACAAGGGCTACATTCTGCTCACCTTTCCTTTGATGGACACATAACTTGGGGGTTTTATCCTCTGCCAAGTGTCCAATTGCCATAAAACTCTTCACAGCTGAGGAAGCAGACATCATGAACAGAAAGGTCATGAAAGCAAGCTGTAATGCAAGCAGACCAGACCAATAGGGCATTGTACCATTGACAGGATGAAGAACAAAACAATAAGAGGTGAACAAATAATAAACAGGTAAGAAAAATCTGCATTTTATTTTTAAGCAATTTAAAACATTTAGAGACAACAAAGAGTCAGCAGATGTACTAAAAGGAAAAGTTACACAAAATCATAATATGTGCATTTCTGTCTCTTCCCTCTTAGTGGAACGTAGTCTGCACAGTCTCTATAAATCCATGTTCTAGCTTCACCGTGAATACTGCATACAATTCTGCAGCTTCCCCCTCATCTCAGTGAAAATAGAACTGGAAGAAGATTCAGAAATGGTCAACAAGGACAAAGGCATAGAAATGGAATTTCAGAACAGTGAGTTAAAATGGTAGGAAAGTAGTTCTTAATGAAAAGGGCACTGCTTCTGTTTATGACAAAGCTGTCTTACAGATAATAAAAGTAGGCAAACAAAGTCTCAACCCTCTTTTAATTTAGCACAGATGATTTCCCCTGTGCATTTGCATAGCTTAGTTGGTGATACATGGAAAAAATAATCATCAATGAATTTGTTATTGCAGTAGAACAGGCCTACTGCCTTCCCTGCCTGCAGGGCATAGTTTCATGAAAACCTTTAGGCAAAAGAAAAAGTGGTATTGGAGTCTCTTTCCCTGGCAGGGTGGAACTGCTAGTTTGAAGCTATCTGCTATCACATCACAAAATCATAGACTCACGTAGGTGGTAAGGGACTTCTGCAAGTCTGCAGCCCAACTATCTGCTCAAGGCAGGTTCCATTAAAGCAGGTTGCTTTGGGCCATGTCCAGTTGAGCTATGACTATCTGCAAGGATGGAGTTTCCGTAGCGTCTCTGGGCAAGCTGTTTCAGTGCTTGACGACCCTTTGTAGGGAAAAAAAAAAAAAGAGTCGTTTCCTATATTGAATTTCTCATGTTGTGCCTTGTGCTCATTGCCTTTTGTGCACCACTGGGAAGAATCTGGCTCCATCTTTTCTATGTCATTCCATTAGGAAGCAGTAGACAGCAGTACAACCTCCCTTCACCATCATCTTCTTTAAACCTGAGCAAATCCAGCTCTCTCAGCTTCTTCTTGTGTGTCGTGAGCTGCAGCCCCCTGAACAGTTTGGTGGCCTTCACTAGCCTTGCTTTAGTATATCCATGCCTTTCTTAAAATGAGACACAGAACTCCAGATGTAGTCTCACAAGTGTCAAATAGAGGGGAAGAATCAATTCCCTTCAAACCTACCAGTTATACTCAGCCCAGTATGCAGCTGGACACATTTGCTGCAAGAGCACACTGTTGACTCACATTCAACTTGTCCACCACGACACCCAGCTTCTTTTTTACAAAGCTGCTCTCTATTCAGTCAGTTCCCAACCTGTCCTTCTGCATGGGGTTATGCCAACCCAGATGCAAGGCTTTGCGTTTGCCTTTGCTGAACTTCATGAGGTCCCCAACAGCTCATTTTTGCAGTCCGACTAGGTCCATCTGAGTAGCAGCCCTGCCCGTCAGTGTATGAAGCACTCCCCTCAATCACCCACAAACTTGCTGAGAGGTCAGTCTATTCCATCATCCTGGTCATTACATCAGCCATTTCAAGAATCCAAGTTGTAAACTATATAGAAGAAAGCAAGTCTAACATCCATCCAGAGATATGCTGGAGATTTCAAATTTTGTTTTACAAAAATGCAAGAGATGCATTGCTAAGGATCTTCTTCTCTAGATATAAAAATAAAAAGTAGCCCTAGGT
Organism: Haliaeetus leucocephalus; assembly: GCF_000737465.1. Lineage (NCBI taxonomy): Eukaryota > Metazoa > Chordata > Aves > Accipitriformes > Accipitridae > Haliaeetus > Haliaeetus leucocephalus. The sequence continues at coordinate 5,136,641 of NW_010973072.1, forward strand.
TCCACAAGCAGCAGGTCCTGGGTCTTTTTTTGGGTGCAAATGCTGAAATGCAGAACTTGACTTACAGTGTGTAAGAAATCTACTGGAAGGCAGAGATGACTGTCAAAACTTAACAGCTAAGCAAGCCAGAAATTATAGAGTCCTTCCCCAGAATCTTCCAGTCTGTGGCTTTGCTCAAAGACAGAGCATGTATTTCCATATCATAAAAATGGACAGAGTTGCATCAGTATATACATGGTACAAGAACATACTTGCAGTCTTGTTATTTGCCTGGATGATTGTATGCACAGGAAGGACTTTGTGCTAGCAGCCATTATACTTCAGGAGCAGAGGGTAGAAGCTGGAACAGAACAAAGCCAAAAAAAAGACAGATGAAAAAACTGTAGGAGTAATTTAGCTCGTCTGCATACATTATAACTGTAAACCAGTTTCAAGAACATTTATGTAATAACAGCCTTTCCAGCACACAACTGTCTGTTAAGGGCAGCTACACACTAGCACAGTATTTTTGCAGAATGGACAGAGTAACATTGCTGCCAAAGGGCATATAAAGGACAACGCTACAAACATGGTGCCCCAAATTGTTTCAGAACATACTATGCTACTCATAGGCTTACTATTACCAAAGACATTACAAGTTATAGTATAGGATGGTATAGTCTTAAAGTCGGATTTTGTTCTGTATGCTAGAAATAGATTTGAGATAATACCAAATACATTGGAAAATACTATAAAATGGCTTAACAGAATGTTTTCTAATCTTCCACATGGAGCTTGTCTCTCCAAACTACACTTTATAACTCTCGTAGTTTTTGGAACAACATCTCCAACAACACGAGCTGAAGAAAACATTGGTAAACAGGAAGCATTGGTTGTGGAAAGGAACTAAGAGAAGATGCAAGGACATGAAAGAGGAAGGCAGCCAGCCAAACCTCTAAAAATAGGAATAAAGTCACTGAATGTTTCCAGACAAATACTTGAATAAGTGAGGCTGGTTTTTGTTGTTTTGTTTTGGTTTTTTTGTTTTTTTTTAAATGAAGATAACAGTGATAAAGAATTTGATGGTGTACTACTTGGATGTTCAATATCTGAAGGAACACAGACTTGTAAGGGATGTATTCCAGGCCAAATCTGTGTCCCAATCTGATGTTTAAGAAAATGTGGGGTAACTTAGCGACATTTGCCAAGTATAGCAATCAAGTAAATACAGTCAGTTGACTTACTGCTGGGAAACAGCTTTTCAATTCTAATTATTCTGATACCTTCACAGTGAAGCATGTGTTTTCCTTCCTTATTTTCCTCCAGGTGTCAGTGCCACAGAAGAACCCAGTCTGGGACTTAAGCTGGGAAGCAGAACACCAAGGTGCAGTTTCCTAGCTCTGCTACAGCCATCATATAGCACCTTGAGCAAATCACCCTGCCTCCATTTCCATCTCTAACAATGGGAAAATAACTTATTTCACCATTCTTTAGTAGTTCATTAATTCAGTGGGGCAGCAAATATGTCATATAGCTTAATTGTCACATACTTAATGCAGTAGGATCCTAATTTTGTAGGACTTCACTTAGATACCTACAGACCCTAGTAATTCTATACTCGTCATCATTACTACAGATCTTTGTAACAGTTAAATGCAGAGTATATATAAATTTGACCAAGGTAGGTGGTCAATGCTTTTTCATTTCTCAGTAAAAATAACTGTTCTTAGTAAATAAAAAGTGTTAATGGAACCAACTTCTATTACTAGAAAAATACAGCTTTGCAGCTGTTTTAGTCAGGAGTAAATATACTGTTATGCTGCTCTCAAAATCACTACCTTCACCTGCTCACAGGGAAGTGGATAACTTGCACTTACATTAGCCATATTGTAGACCATTCTAGCGCTTTATCATCTTCCTGCATGTACAGAATCACAGCCACTGAGAAATGAGGCTTTTACAACTAACTTAACAAGTCTGCCCATAATATTGTTATGCTGTGAGAATGTTCCTCAGTACAGCTATGTGTCTCCATTATATTAATCTATTCTTCAGATTTAAAACCAACTTTAATTAAGCAACGATTGAGCACATGCAACCTTGTTTGAGAAAGTATATTTGAAAAGTAAATGCTTCTCCCTGCCCCTGCAACAGCTCCAGTGGACAAAAAGAACGAATTCATCCGTAAGAAGGAAAATGCCGTTTGTCACATATGACTTACACCAGTTACCAGACACTTCAGATAAAAGGAACACTACAAAAAGCAAATATGACAGGTCTGCACTGCCACATAAGTTTTTATTTAAAAATTTAAAAGGAGTTTTAAATCTTATTTTTAAAAAATCACTATCATTGTAATCCATAGTAACTTCCAATCTGTTACTAGTATATTTTCTTAGCTGTATGCCACGGCAATTAGCCGGACAACCTAACTCCCCCGTGATAAAAGTATTTTTTTCAATCAGTTTTCTTACCTCCCCACCCCAGTTTCGTTAGATGTTCTCCTTTGAACTTCAACTTGTAGGAAATAGAACTCCTGGCTTGCATTTCTTACTTCATCACTTCATATAGTTTTTGTCTACTTTCTGATAGAGGCAGCCGTAGTCTGAACATTTCAGTCTCATTTGATTTTTCAATGGTTTTAAGATTACTTTCCTTCCTTCAGAGAAAAACATGTCAACTGCACTAATCCAACATCAAGTGCACTAACACATTGCATCAGTCAGTCTCCTGAAGAACAAACATGAAATGTAACTCATGTTGCTCCCCTGGATACTGTTTTCATTGTCATATCCAATGGTATGCTGGATGGGATACTGTTCAACTGGAAGTTTCACTAAACTGCTGTTGAACACTATTAAAATGTTCTAATAGGTGTGACTTATTGACCGGAAGAGTCAGTAAACAAATGCAGTATAAGTGACAGTATGAAAATAGAGTAGCAGTAATTAGCGATGTGACTCCATGAGTAATAGGAAAATTGCTTTGACCCAGTTGATGGCAGTAGCAACAAAATCTTAAAAATAAATTTAAAAAAATCTGTCATAAATAAATGGGTTTTCTATTATGACTTTGTACATGACCAAGACTTCTCAGGGTCATTGACAACGTTTGTGGTTGCCACAGATCCTATTTTGCTAGTATTCCAGTCCCTCTCTGTTGGGAAACACAGTGGTAGCTGTGGTCCACTATGCTGGTGAGACCTGAAAGATGGAGATAGAAAGACTAGCTGGCAGCAGATCCTAGCACATTGTATCAGAAGCTACTTGGTATCGATCAGCAGGAAGTCACGGTCACACAGCAAGCCTCCAACAACTTTTGTCTTTTTGCAGAATAAAAGCTCTTGAGCCGGAAACCCTGCTTTCTTCTGGTTTGTCAGGTCCGTACCATGATCCCTTCTGCTTGTTCAAGCACCATGCACAGTTTTGACTGGGCTAACGTACCATTTCTGGTGTTCTGCATGTAGTTGCACAAAGGTGTATTAGGTGTACAAAGGCATATTAATATCCTACCTTAAACTGATGTGCTTCCACATTTATCCCACGCTACCCTCATTTCAGTGCCAACATAAACATTTCATAGAGCGTGGATTAATGAGAGCATAACAAAACCAAATCTGATCTGTCTGTGCATGCTTTTTGTCTTTTGGAATCAGACCATGTACGATTTTCTACTTCTGATTGAAGAGGAATGATATAACGCAGAAATCAGAGCATTTTTAATGCAAAAGTAGAATTATCCTTCAGTATGCATGTGAAAAAAACATTTTACTTCTTTGATGAAAATACCATTCACTGCAAAAAACCCTACCAGCTGCTCTCCAATAGTAAGATGACATGACCAAGAAGTTCTTGGTAAGTTTGGTAAAAAACCCTTTGTTTTTCTCTCTCCTTCCTTATCCTAGCAGTGTAGGCCTCCATGGGATCCAATGGCGGTCATATCCTAGAATATAATAATATTAAAAAAAAACCCAAAGCAAAACAGACACGCAAAAAAGTCAATACCTGAAATTTCAGGGGTCCTGATTACTTGCACAAGTGACAGGAAATGCACTGGTTTCAGTGCAATTATAAAAGGTCTGATGAAATACTTGGAACATATGGGCAAGGAAAAAAATCACATAAAAGCAAGTGGTATTGTCTGTTTGTTGAGAGGAGCAGTGAAGCTACGACTGCAATATGGCATCTAGTTGTAGGTTTTGCGAAATCGTACGAGAGTTGGAAAGGGAATGGAAAAATACGCGGAGATTCCACAATGTACGAAAAAAGTACTCAGTACAGGACTCTCTTTTGGTTGAGGGAAGGCTAAAAAGTTACTTCCATCGAGCTACAAATACCCATAACCAGTTTGGGAGCTGGTTGTTCCTTAGTCCTCCAAGAAACGCAGCAACTGGGAGATGAAGCTCGGCACGCTGAGACTACAGGTGCGGCGCGCGTATTCAGCACCGGTTATAACTAACCACTAGAATAAGCTACAGCCCCCTGCCACCCTGCCTCTGCGGGTCCAGATTAAGGTATGTAGGGAGAGCTGTGATTCAGAGAGAGATTGCGGCTCCCAGAGCAGGGCGGCCCCCGCCCCGCAGCCCAGCAGACACCTGGCCCCAGCGCTCCCTCCGTCCCTGCCCGGGCGGCAGGTCCCGGCTCTCCCCCCGCAGCCGTTCGGCGGCAGCTCCTCCCTCCCGTCGGGCCGGATGGACGGCGGAGCGTGGTCTTCGGCCCCGGCTGCGGGGGGCCTGACCGGCGGCAGAAAGCCGCCTTTTATAGCCGGCCCGCAGCTGCCCCGGCTCACACCTCCGCGCTCTGCTGCCGGAGCGGGGCACGCACGCACTTCGGCCGGGAGCCCGCGCCCCCGCCCGCCCCCGGGAGCTGCCCA
>NW_010973072.1:5141648-5161961 GCF_000737465.1 Haliaeetus leucocephalus
GGCCAGCCCGTCCCGTCCGCGGCTGACAGCTGCGGCACCGGAGCTCGGCCCCAGGGGCTCACGCCGCTTTCTGGGAGTTCTGCAGTAGCGGGCGAGCGTGTTAAAAAGTTCGGTATTTAAAATGACCGCAGAGTGCGTGCGTAATAATAATCCTGTACAAAGCCAGGAAGGACACACACCCGCACTCTTCTCGGGGGTATTAGAGCGAGCTGTCTCGGAGCGCTGAAGCTACAAAGCAGTTCAAAAGCGAGGAGCTGCTAGAACTGAGATTGCCTACAAAACCGTAACTGGGTTACTCCGAAAGAATGAGCCAGTCTTAATTACATTCTCACATCATAACTTACTCATAAAAGGACCCCTGCCTCATACCTGACCGTAGCCGACTACTCACTTTGCAAGTATTTAATTATTTTTTTTGCCTCCTATGTCCTATTTATTACGCAGTCTTCAAGACCAGTTGTAATAATTTACAGTCCATTTCCTCATAGGTTTTTGTAGGTATTCATCAGTGTAGTATCTCAACGTACTTACTCCTTTCACACTTCTGTCAAATTATATTGTCATCCCTCTTTTTCAGATAGATAGGTGGGCTGACAGAAGATAAGCATCCACTAATTTTAGGTTCCCGCAGTAACGTGTGGCTCCCATGGTGACACGCTAGAACCCAGTTTTACCTACGACTACTTAAAATTATGTGGAGCTTCAACTACTCAAAGCCTGGCTCTCACCGAGTATTGCAGTAGTTTAGTACTCCAACCCCAGGATATTCAGCAGGCTGGGAGCATACTATTAGAAAACATCGATAGGCGTTGTTTTAAAGTGATTAAACTAACCTCATGCTGAACCTTTGTGACAGCTGTAAGGATAAAATCCAGTCTTCCAGAAGAGCACTCAACTGCCTTAATTAGGAGATTCTCTTTTGTCTTCTCACACTTCTTTTATACATTCCTACAGAGCTTGCAAATTCACCAAACTAAATCTTACAAATATCAGGACGCTAAGGACAAGAGCCTCAATTCATTCTTGTAACAGACTCTGTGCACAGAAGGAAGCAGGGGTGGGGGGGAGGGGGAGAGTGGGGCACTCACATGATTAATGACCATAAGGTAAGGTGCTTGCATAATGGGGCCAACTTAAGGTCCCACCAAGCTCGCTGCCCCAATTCTACTTCCTGACCTCAGCATGCCCATATTATTCCTTCTGCATTTTGATCATTCTCCAGACTTCATCCTTTGCATGGCACAAACCTCAGCACGAACATTAAGGAAAGCAATGAAAGACTGTTTCACTGCTTCTGCCAGCCTGGAGTGATCATTACAGAGAGCCTGGCTTCGGTCCGATAGCTGAGTCAGGCATCACAGTCACTTGTTCTGTAGGCAGTGAGGAGGAAGGCAAATGCAATTTACCTGTTTCTCAATGCTTGGTCCACAGTATCATAACAGGCAAATTTATAGTTTCAGAAAATTTACACGTGACCACAGTTTGTGGAGATTGCACATCAGTAATCTGGGCAACAAGATGAGGTGAAAAAGGCTATTCCTGATAGTTTATGAAACCAGAGGAAAAAAAAAATCTAAGGGGGCGGGGGGGAGGTTCTATAATGCATACAGTTCAAAGGTTTCCGCTTCTGGCAACATCTTGGAGACGCATCAGAAAGTCTGCTTATTCCCAAGTTTCAAGTTCTAAACTACTAGAGCACTATGACTGTACAAAGGAAGTATCACTATAGGAAATCTTACACATATTTAACATCAAAAAGTGTTTCTGTAGCCTGTCTTTGAAAGAATGGCTTAACGTTTCTTTTAAAACCCACAAAACATCATGGACTGGATGCTAATGATTAATGTAGTTATGTATCATAATTATGCAAAGCTGTGCATCTCAATAAAAATATAATTATATATCTGCAAAAATAATTATTACGTTTGCATTGTGCCCACTGCAAAGAGTAAAATGTTACAGGAATTATGATCTTTCACAAAAAATTCGTGTGTTTCTAAAATGTGTTTTTTTCCTCTATGCATATGGAAATTTCAGGGACTGGATTTTTAAATACTATTGTAAGCTATTCAGAAAACTAGGAAAAAGGAGAGTGAGAAGGTATAGTGGAAAACATCTTGCAAAGACATAATAACGTACAGCATTGAGCACAGTTTGAACTCTCAAGGGCTTATGCAGGCAACAAACCAAGACAGCACGATGAAGTTCAAACTCTCCAAACGTGGCAGGGCTCCAGTTTGGGCAACAGGTATTACAGTTTTAAAATCAAGCACAACGCATATAATGTGATTACTTACTGTTACTTTCTCTCAGGCTGTCTTTAGTGTTTACTTAATTTCAGTCTTCAGAAAGTCACCTCACGGCTTTTGATCTCTCTGGCTTTGTCATTACAGTCACAAAGACAACTGCATAGATTTGTTTGGGGTTTTTTCTTTCCCCATCTGCTATTTTATGGTGCCTAAAGCAGCCTTAGGATTGGTATGGTTTTGGTTTCCCTTCAACCTTTACTTTTAAAGCAGCTACGTCCCATCCAGTTAAATCTGAGTTTGCTGATGGACTAATCTCTTGTAAGTTTCTTCTTTCCTCTCCCAAATATATGTCTTTAAAGTTTTCTTTCAAGAATGAAAACAGTCGAAACTTTAACAAAGTTTCAATTCCTATTATGCACTAAACACTGGAATTAAATATTACAAGAACGTTAAAAGCCGTAACAAGACTAGACACAAATTGTCTAACTGTAAATTATTTTTGTACGCTTAGTTGTACTTATTTCCTGTGACCTCTAGGTATCAAAACAATGTGGTTTTGATTTTTTCATACAGATTATAAAGCAATGAAATTAAAATAAATGCAATCTGGATCCTTCCCTTTTTCCCCATGCACAATACTGTGTTTGATAGAGCTGCACAGAATCCGCATGACAAAACCAAAAACAGACTAGACATAGAGAGATGACACTACTCTTTCAGGAATGCATAATCAAACCTACAGAAATACTCTTGTCCATAAAGATAAATGTGAAGTCTTCATAAAAAAACCCCAAACAAAACCACACAGAAGATTTTAAAAACATACCTTAATCATGAAACGTTCAGAAATACGCAGAATGTCACTTCACTCTGACTGTATTCCACAGAAGTTCTGATAAAATACTTTGCAAATTCTATTATGTTGCTAATACACTAATGGAACCATCATCATACTGATAGTCTTATTGTTTCCATAGTTCTATGTCTTCTAGGATGGTCTTTGGTCGCTTTCATTAAACTCAGGTTACAAAGCTGTTGGGACAGAGACTTTTCCTTTAGTCATATTCAGAGTATCTACAGTACAATACAGTCTTGGTTTATACCTGGATGTCCAGATGCTGTAACACAAATAAATTGCAAAGATAAAAAGTTCATGTCCTTTTCTTTATGTTACGTGGCACATTTTAAAGATTTATAACTCAGGGAGCAGACAGTTAATCGCTTCTACTTTACAGGGATTTAAATCAAGTGACTTGGATTTGTCCAAAATTAGTAAACAATTCTCTAATGAAACCAGGAATATTTATTCCTAGTTTCCTCGTCCTGTCTTGTAGCTCTCCTACACCATCCTTCCTCAGTAGCCAGGAACTGAGACACAATGTAAAAATTCTTCACTTTCTTCAGGGATTTCTTCAGAATCACTAACGTCATGCAAAGCAAACCCCGCTTTGCCATTAACGACTAACATGGTGCCTTCAGACATTACTGGCTGAGTCTAGCCAAATCTTACTAAACATTTAAGAGTATAAGCAGTTGCCATTTGTAATGCTGCAGCCTTACTGCAGGTTTTTTTCAGCTGGGAATTTACTGAACCTATACTGACAGCGAAGATAACACTTTCAATGCCATCGTAAAGATAAGAATCTGGTTATACTCAAATGAATGCTTCTGCTCCCCAGAGCTGAAACACATATTCAGAGCTGCAACGGAATGGGAGATGATCACGTGTCAGTTCCACAACGTGACTGTTATTTTGACACCTAGAACTACAAGTTCCAAAGATTCCACCCAGTACAACTTATGGACCCCTTGGAAAAGCGTGAGAGGATCTTTTTACCAGAAAACCTATATAACTAAACAGCAGATAATATCCTAGAATGGAAGCCATGACACAAGAGATACTATTCACTATCTTAGCAAGGAAGTTTTAGTGCCAATGGAACAGTTTTTAAATGAAACTGCATGTGACTATGTTAGCCAAGGATGCTTTTTTAACTCCTCAAGATGCCGTTGCTTTTAATCAATGGCCAAAGATGCATGTGCAAGTTTAAGCACTCTTGTTTCCACATCCTCTCCTCTCCCTAAATCCCATGCCCACAAAGCAGGAGGGAACAAGATCTGGGAGTAGTCGCCAGTCAGAACAGTACTAAATATTGTCTTAGGAAGCCTAGCTATTTTCGCAAGTAAGGATTAGCTACAAATGTTCTTTCTAAAGCTTTTTTTACCATTCTCACGTACAAACCAATTGTATTTCTTAATGAGGTGATTTCATGAGGTGTATAAATCTCTTTGTTTCACGAAATTACGAGTGCTGGAGGTCACCAGCATCCCACACATTTCAAATTACTGAACTGTGCCGGGAACAGTATTTTTCTGGCAGATCTCTATTAACTGATTAATCATATAATCTATTATAATAGATTAGTCTATTAGTTAGTCTATTATAATAGATTATATGATTATACAGATTATGTACAAACTGTATAATCATATAGTTATTCTGTAGGAAAATAAATATCAAAGCCTTCGATGACAAAGTCTAAATATTTTTTCTGCTGTCTCTCTCACAGATATTATCAGTTATTAAATCTTCACGTCTTTCCCAATCTGTATTCCAGTACTGGGAGTTAAGGTTTATAAACTGTTCTCCTCATACCAAAATAAATCATTAGTTTAATTAGTAAGACAACTCTAATCAGCAGCCTTCCACTAATTTGTTTTGTACTCATCTAACTTCTTAAAAATTGCTGCCAATAGTTTGGAGCCTGCACTGCAAGGAAATGCTGCCCATTACCATTAAGGGTCTTTGACATGTTAGCTCAACCTGAAGGATGACATGAAGCCCCCAAAAAAGTAATCTGTTGTCTCAACATTAATTTGCTGCCCTGGACCTACTGCTTTAGTACTGACAGAGCATAGTTAAAATAAAATTCCTAAATACAGTCTTGTTCTGGTGAAATAAGGGTGAGAATCCCTTAAACAACAACAACAACAAAACCCAAACAAAAATGAAACAGAAAAAAAAAGCAACCCTTCTTCTAATTTCCCTGGCAATGACTCCAAGCACCCACCCATCTCCCCGCTCTACACCCACACCACCCCCGCCAGTTACTTGGCTGCTTTGTCTAAAAATGAGGAAAACCAGAACCCCATCATAGAGGGCGTTTGTTCAAATGTAAAGCATTACATGCTACAAAATAACAACATGGGCAAAATTGCATGTTATGATAAGGAGAAACTACTGCAATGCTTAGGGCATCTAATCTTAGCAGATCAGTGGACCTAGACCACAGAACACATACTAGCCCTTGCCAGTTTTAAGGCTGGAAATGACCGAAGTCTGCCATTGTATGGTGCCTTGATGGGAGGAAATGACTGCAGCTATTCAGAATCTTGTTCGGTATTCTGTTCCCTAGAGATCAAGGTAAAAAGGGACTGGGTCAAGCAGTGTGGCCCCAAAACGTCAAAAAGAAACTATTATTTTGAAGTACTGACATTCATTATCAAAGTTTAAAAAACCCCAAAACTACTTTATATCTGCATGTTTGATTCAACAAAAAATAAAAGAGTTTTTCTTCCACAGGTTATAAAGGCACTTTTGGGGAAGCCCATTTTAGAAATCGAAGAGGAATTCTTGAATTAGCTGGAGCCATTAGGTGTACTACAGGACGATCTCCTTTTGCCTACCTACGTTATGGATGCTACTGTGGTCTGGGAGGAAGAGGATGGCCCAAGGACAGAGTAGACTGGTAAGAGTAACTATTTATCTGAGTAATTAAGTGCTGAACGTATGCAGATGACAGAGTAAAAGGACTAAAATATGAATTAGGCCTATTTAACATCAGTGAGGGAACCGAGCTGAAACACACCCCAGACTGCTAAGAAACTCCAAAGCATTAAAACTGTTACTGTAGATCTACATGAGTCCTACTTGCCTTAAACTCTCATTGCATTAATACTGGATTCACAGTACAATTGAGTTTCTTTGCTGTTGCTGTTTGGCCAAGAGCTGAAGAACTAAAGTCTAGGAGAAGCTTTAAAGCTCACACATTTAAACTACCTATAAAAATAAAAATGAAAAAAAAAAAAAAAAGGCAATTGAAAAATCTTGATTCTACTACCATCCATCCCATTTTATTAGTATTCAAAAGAATACATAGAAAATTATGCAAAATTCAACCTGTTGAAAAATAACTCTTGAATACAAGGAATTACAAATTGTTACTAAAATAATTGTAAAAACAAACCTTCGTATTTAGTACTAAATTTAGTACTAAATCATAGTCAGCATACTGACTACCATCAATTTAATTTCTAATTGAACATTAACTGACAGAAAGATGATCTTCTGGTTACAATAGTTAAATAAAGTTTTATATTTTCAAGTTTATCATTATGATAAATTTCCCTACCATATGTGACATCTCAAGTTCTGACTTATCAGACAAATATATTGTAAATTAAAAGGAAAACAAACGTCTGATGCTCACATTTAGGGTAGAATACATGGGAAGTTCAAATCTGATGTTTTTTTTTTTTTTTTTGCATAAAGATTCTAGTCGTAATTAGACCTAAAACTTTTAGAATCTTTGCCTATGTATTTCAAGTTTTTGGATGTGTAATCTGTTAGATTAAAGACAATTTTGTAGAACGTAGTTGCTACTTTAGTGACTGGGAACACATACAAAAAGGGACTATTATTAGTTCTGGTCATTTGCATACCTAAAGATATTGATGGAGAATCTGCAGTTTGCCAATCTTTCATTGTAGGCCATTTTTTCCACTTTGTAAAAGTCCCACAGTAGCAAGAAGCTGCTTCTTCACAAAACATGGTTACCTATTTGTGGTCTGGGTTTTAATAGCTACATGTTAGGAACAAGCCAAAAGTGAGTGTACTTAACTCTACCGCATTTGAACAGAATCAAGAATTGCGCTGATTGAATGTAGAAACATTCTTACCAAGTTTGATTTTTTAAAGTTTTGAGTTACACTGTGGGCTGTTTACATTCAGAATTATGCCTGAAAACAAGTAAAGTGAAAATACAGAAATATTTAATCTGAAGTAAGAACATCTGTAATGGAATTATTCAAATAATAGTTACTGCAATTTAGATTTTTGCCTGCCACTTATAAACTTTCAAATGGAGATAATACTATATTGCTTTCACAAGACAAAATATAAAATCCTTAAGCATCTGTTTTTATTTAAAATGCTTAAAAGTGGACCAAAGTAATTTTAAAAATTTCTGTGAACACATGAAAATAGTCTGCACTATGGCAAAAGAAGCCGTATTTCCTGGTTTATTTACCTTAGTACTGCTACAAAGACTCATTAGAATTTTTTTTTTTTTTTATTTCTATGCATGAAGTGGATGTCTTGAGCTACTTCATGGGCATGTGCTGTCCAACTGTTATGTACCGCAGGATCTTTAAATGGCGATTCGTGTGGCATTACCAAGTAATTATTAAATAAGCATAGGAAAAAACAGTAATTGCAAGTGAGAGCTCACAGCATTAACTTTTTCTATTGCAGACACAAATTCCTCAGGCAATCTAAACATCATGTGCCTACTGTAATATGATGGTTTTAGGCTAACAGGTGGAAACTGAATGACTGAATGGAAAGAGCTTGCAGATACACCCTGTTCTTCCACCGACTCAACAAAGAAAAGAGTATAGTTAGTTTGCAGCAAAAACTTCCAAGCTATCTAACCTCAGGTCCTTGTTACCTTCTCTATTTACTATTCTGGGCTTGCAAGGACTCTATACCAGAAGAGTAATTATTTTTTTAAGCACTAAAATATGCCATTAATGCTTACCTGTACTGTTCAGTTCCACAATGTGATAGAAAGTCTATTAATGTCCAGTTATGACAAGAACAATTTTGAAATCATCATTTTGGGCAATTTTCCAAATTTTCTCATGATACTGAGCAAATAGTTTTAGTTATCTTATGGCATCAAACAGTACCTGTGCCTATTCATTACTGAACATTTCACCTGCTCTCAGCTTTTCTGCCACCATCTACAGACTTTGCTATACTGCAGCCTAACAAATATTTTTGTCCCTTCCCTGTTAATAACTGTTGCAATAGCATCAATAACTGGCAGAAAAACACATAATTCACTATCTGACAGACTGTTCTGGCATTTATCTTCTTCTTGGAAGGGGCTAGGAGAGAGGCATATGCACGTAAGTTTATGGTGTTTAAAACAGAATACTTTAAAGATTTCTTGTATTTTCATCTATGAAGTAGTTCAACTAGATCAACGTGTATCGGGCATTTTCCTCATCATTGATTATATGAAAGAGTGTAATTTCTTCCCAGTGATCTATAAAACAATCAACATTTTGATTCCTGAGCAGGTAACTGTTTGTACATTCGTGTATATTGACTGTTCTATTCTTTCACAGCCTGTAGAAACATGCTGATAAAAAACATCCAGATTATGTGACCATAAATCACCACAGTATGAATTAAGGCAAGCCCGTTTCTATTACTCTCAGGTGCTGCTTTAATCATGACTGCTGCTATGGTAAGGCAGAACAAGCAGGTTGTCACCCAAAGATAGAAAGTTACCACTGGGAGTGTGAAGACAACGCTGCTGTGTGTGGTGAGTGAACAGTTCTAGCTGGGGCGGGTGGTTTTGGGGATTTTTTAAAATTTTTTTTTACTTCTACCAATTGTCTCATTGACTTCATAGAAAGACATTTTCTTAATTAACTGTAAAATTCTTGTTTTACCAGCCTTCCTTTTGTGACTCTTTGCCAGGGTACGCTGTGCCTCCAGAAAGTACAGCTATGCCAGCCAACTGAATGCAGTTTCTTCTTCTTAATCCCCACCTACTGACATACATAAGCAAACAAAATTCTGATCTACAACCTTCTATTACCCTTTCAGAAAACACTACCAAACCCCCCTTCTTTTTACTCAGCATTTACATATGTTGAGGAACCCATGTTAAGCTACTCTCTGCAGGTCTCCAACTGGAGAGCAACTACAAGCAGGAGGCGAGAAAATTACAACTGTTTAAAAAGGATCCTTTTTATACTTAGCAGAAAATATTTCACACCATTTTTAAGTTTATAATGGACAAGTTTTTGGCATATTTACCACTGATCAGTTGCACAGCCCAGTAGTGGCTGCAATTTATGAATGAATTCACAATTACAACTTTAAATTTCAAACACTGAGGTAATAAAATATTTGATAAGTATATTTATTCATGGAAGTAACATGTCCACAAGCCATAAAATGTTAATTTGAAAATATTTACATAATTAGTGTACAAGTTGCAACAGAGGGCTGACCACATCCTGATAAATTTTGTTCGATTGCTCCGAAATATGAATAAAATACACTTGCCATGCTGCAGTATAAAACAGAAGGACAAAGAGATCTCAAAGAAACAAACAAAAAATGTTTAACATGAAAAAGCAGCATTTCTTTCACATTACTTGTTCACAACTCCCAAAGTTTTAGCAAATATTTTCTAATACACTTCAAAGACTTTTTGAAACTACAACTTCTCACAAGCCCCCCAAATTTGCAGGGTTTTTTCTTCTTGTTGTTAGGTTTTAGGGTTGGTTTGTTTGGGGGTTTGATGGGTTTTGTTTGTTTGTTTTGTGTGTTGTTTGGTTTTGGGCGGGGGTGTGTTTTGTTTTTTTTTTTAATCAGGTGCTAGGTAGGTTACTTTGCATGTAATTTTATGCTATCTAGAATGCAAAACAGCTTGAGAATTGGTTATTATTTGCACTACAAAAAAGCAGACCCATACATAAACTTGTTTACAAGTCTGACTACCACAGTTTAAAGACAACACAGTAGGCCATTCAGAGAAAACACAAAAATCTCTCATTTCATAACTCAACTTAGAATTTGCCTGACCTGAAATTAAAGTTTTTGACACTATTTCCTTTCCTCCTTTTCATTCAACCTTACTTTGCCCAAATGTCTACCTCATGCAGAATCTCTACTTGCTAATTCCCTCTGCTCCAGAAGTACTAAGCGTCTTCTCTCTCAAACTAATTAACTGTCAAGTTACAGTCCACCTATATTTGGCTGTAAAGGTTCTCCTGCTGTTCCAGTCCAGAAGCTGACAATCTTTTAGAACACTGGCCAAGATAGTAGGCATGTCCCCAAGAAACAAAGCTGAAACAAAGTCCGTGCTGTACCATGGAGAAGATTAAGTTTGTAGCAATAACAAGAGAAGGAATAGTTCTTCTCAGTTAATGTTTTGTTTTTTTTTTTTTAATCCTACCATGTTGTTTATGTCACTTATGCTATTGAGTAGTTCTTAGGGTAGCTAGTTGCAGCATTAACATACATATATAAAGAACACTTCCATTTTATAGCAGAATTTGAGTTCATTCACAAAACTGAACACTTGTTCTGCTCCTAGACAAATCTCAAGCAGAGATTTGGCTAAGCTTTCAAAATGTTAAATACTCAGACAAAATATAATCAAGGATTCTTCAGTTTACAGACAGTTGCAGGGAGAAAAAACACACATTTCTGGGTTGGCACAATAAAACCAAAATATATTGCTGTAGAAGAAAACGTTCACGCCAAGAAGAAACGTTCATGCCAAGAAATCTGTTAAGCTACAACACTACAATCATAAAACAAGTATGGCCAGACATGAATTTTATCGTACTTAAACACACTTTACCTAACTTCTTACTGAATACCTTAATAAAAAGGGCGGGCCATTTAAGCTGAACATAGAACATCTTTGCATCCCTTATTTCACATGTATAATTTTAATACTACATCCTTTAGTAGATTAAAGCATATGCGAAATGGAAAGTATCTTCCCAAACCCAAGTTTCACCAGAGCAACAGGGCGGGCAGGGAGGGTCGTATACCACTTTCTAAAGAGAAATCAGTTATCAGAGTTCCTTTATTATAGAACGTGAAGAAGAGTATTTAAGTCTTCATCCAATTACTGTATTTTCACCTGCCAAGATAGTTCCACTGATTATCAATTGTCACTAAACCAAACCATGCTTGTATATTCTCTGTTGCTGAGATGTCCTAGCATGGAGCTTTGTCTAAAGAACACGAAAGAAGTGTAAGTCTTACTGAAGCTCAGTACAGTTCCTATTGCACTTGAAATACAAGAGCCATTTATCTGGCAAATATGGAACATAAGGTAGCAATTCTTGGTATTCCATTTGGTATTTTTAATTACTTCAGACTAACATCAAACTTACTGTGTTTTTTTTCAGAATCACTAGAAGACAAATGCCAAAAAATGGCATGTGAATGTGACCGTGAAGCTGCCAAATGTTTTTCTAAAGCTCCCTATCATACAAAACACCTTTTGTGGCCAGACTTTATGTGTGGTGAGATTCAGCCTTTGTGTAGGTATTAGATATACAACATCAGTCTTTATGAAAACTCTCTGTGTATTTAAAATTACTTTTTTTTTGGTCACAGTAGTGACAACAAATGATTTTCCCCTTTCTTGATCCTCCTTCCTGCCACCTCAGCCTCTCTACCCCAGAATGGCCAAAATAAACACTTATCCTCTTACTTACCCTCTACAGTGCATGGACTAAAAGCAAGTTCATTAGTTCTATGTAAGCTTTTATCGACTAAATAGGAATTTGAGTTTATCAGCTTAAGGAGTAACTGACTTAAAATTGATTTTGTTTATATTCAGATTCACAGATTTTTCAGATTCATAACATCATTCACTGTAAACTTTTTATCCCCCCTCCGCTGGCTCTAAGATACAAATCAAACATTTCCACTAACTTACCTTAACATTTGTGAACTTTGAACTGACCGGAAGAAATGCATGGAGTGACAGCACAAAGAGCCCTCTCATGTATATTAAACACTTATTATGAAGCATAATTTAACTTCTGCATCTCATTCACCTTAAGTAGTCCTACCTATATTAAAAAATGCCTAATATAATTCTTTTTTCCTAGTATTTACTTTTTAAATACGGTTTTCTAAGAAGTTGTTCATTTGATATGGCTCAAGCTCCTTACTCTATGTACACATTGAGTTTCCTGTGGGCAGAGGGAGAAGTTCTACCCTTAAAACTTCAGATCCAGATTTAAAAAGTGCAAATGCAAACCATCACCAACACAGATACATGAAAAAAGTAGCAGTCACTGGGACCAACTCAACTGCCTTTCCTGTAAGTGTTTGATCTTGGACAGCATGGGTTTGCAAAGTTCAGAAGCATATATACCTCATAAGGATGTAAAGATGGTTTTAGTTAGGGTCATTTCATAGTGTTTTGAAACATTTTAGGAAGAGAAATCAGTAACATGAAGTGCTGAATAATACATTTTTTCGTAAGTGCTAATTTTAACAGTTTAAGAACCAGGAGTGTTTTATGCCTACTTTCACCCATCTCAACTTAAAAGATGCGGGGCTACAGAACAAGTTTGCACAAGTCAAAGCAAATGACAAGTACTTCAATATAAAAAACGAAAATAAAACAAAACACTTCTTTAGGAAGAATGAAGATTTCAAAAGAGATCTTTATTCTTTAAAAATATTCATAGGCAAATTTAAAGTTCATATTAATGATACAAATGGAAAAAAACAGCCCCAAACCCCCAAGCCAGTGCAGAATGCAAGGGAACAAAACTCTTGAAAAATCTGACTTGTGTTTCAGTCAAAAGCCATACATTAACAAATGGTAATCCTGTTCACACAAAATAACTTTCCAGTTCATATTCACTCACAGATCCAGATAAACACATTATATTGCAGTGAGATGTAATTACAGCGTCAGGTCACTTTTCCAAAATAATCCTTTTTAAGACATAACCCTGAATTTAAGAATAAGCAACAGACTTCAAGAGGAGAGCATTAAAGAAGCTATTAATGAAGTTTAACTGAATAAAAACTTTTGAATGACAACCACCACATTTTCCAAAACAGAAGAAAACTCAAGCAGTCTTTGCCTTCAACAGTAGGAATTTTAGAACAAACTCTACTGTAAGGCTGTATTTGACGGTCACAACTTTACATGTAAAGCAAACTGAAAACACTGAAGTACTTTCAATATCAAGCCTATCCAGGAAGAGCTTTCCTTTGGCAAACTTAAGTTGAGGAGCACCTTGCTGCTATGAAATGCTAAGTTACAAAAAAAAAAAACCCCAAACAACCAAACAAAACCAAAACAAACAAAACCCCCAATCTTTGTAGCTGTTCAGAAGACACTGATTTTAAGGCAGGCTTAAAAAATAACCAGAATGCTCAAGACAGAATAGAGAAGTTTGATTTGATCAAAAATAGGGTGACATGACTGTATAAGTTTTATATGGCTAAATCAGGAATGTAATTTTTTTTTTCAATAGAAAATTCCTTTTGGATAATAAAGCCCATCCTCAGATTTGGAATCAACTAGTTTAAGAGTAACTTACCTTAAGGCTTTTTTGTATGTTTAAGTTAACATAATCTACCACTTTCACTGCTACATATATAAAGAAAAGCAAAGCTTATTTCAAATGTCCATTTTTAGAAGCTAAACAGCTCAAAAGTTCCAATGCCAGTCACTGCACTTGTGTCTCCAGACGCCTTACTTCTTTAACCACAAGATCAATGTTTATAATTGGGTTAAAGTACAAGGCCCAGTAAAACAAACAATTGCAGACAAACTGAGGAATAAAAGGCCAAAAAATGGCAACAAAAAGACCCTGGGTTGAGACTTTCCAGAAATGTCTCCACATTCTGTGAGGAATAGTCCTGTGAAAAAGGAAAAGAGGCTTAGAGGAACTTTCCATTTTGTTTTTACCCTATCTAAGAAAAGCTAGTATGTGCTGCAGCCTCAAATTATTTACCCCTTACTCAGGTACCTCTAAAATATAATTTTGCACTCCAGAAAAACTTTCTTGAAATATAGTAATACTAGACTTTATATGAGGAAGCATTAAGTCAATTTATTCAGACCACAAAGCACAGCAAGTTAAAGTGGTCAAATTCCAGATTTCTCATAGATCATGTCCATGTAGCCTGTTCTCTTTTGAACATGTTCTGCCCCCTAGCTGCTGGCAGAGAAAGTGGAAACCCAGTACACACCAAAACAAGAATTTCTCCTATGCAAGTTCTAAAAACTATGAATGAAAGATCACAGCAGATATAAAGTACTATTAATATGCCTGAATTAAGGCTAAAGCAGGAACTAAAACCAGCAATTTTGATCACCTATCAGAAATATTATCAGTGTAACTAAACTTATTTATGATCCTGAGGACTCATCCTTTAATAACTATATTGTAAGCATATCATGACAAAATTAGCTGATAGCTACTACCAGTTACCATAAAAGGCAATTCTCAAGAGTTAATATTTACTCCATGGCTAAGAACATGCTTATTACCATTACAGCATTTGCTACATCCGATCAATAAAACAAGCTATAAGAAACCCTTTCAAGAAATAAAGATACTCAAGAGTGAGTACTGGTGTATGTCCAGATTCAGATTCACATGTTCTTATTAACGTCACAGTTGTGGTTAGACATGTCATTTCAGTGAGCAACTGTGAAATCGTAAGACTGTTACTTTCTATTTATAAGGCCATGTACTTCCCACCTTCTTCAACAAGCTCAGTAAGACTTACTTCAATTCTCTTCTTGACCAGAGCCTCCAAAAGGAGAATAATTCCAGAACAGAGAGCAACATGGCATTTACAATTATAAATCTTGATGTCCAGTAATGCACATCCAGCCAATCCCAAGCAAATTCAGCTATCAACTGGTATGGCAAAAATAAATACTTTACAATGAATTCTCTCCACTGTTTCCACGAAGGATCTTTAAGGTCCTGTAAATTAGGATAAAAAGACTGTCAATCAATTTCCTATTAAACAGGCACAATACTGGCTTATTTCCACTATTCTTTTGTGGAAAAATTGTGTTTTCATACATTGAAAGCAGTAATTTATCTTTACTATACTTTCTGGTAGATAATACTATAACCCAGTAATTTCCATTAGATCAGAATAAAACATCACAGACAGCCAGACCTTATAATGCCATTTGTTAAAATACCGCTATTTTGAGTGAACAGCCATTCTATAGTCATGTGAACGTCAAAAAAAAATAGTTTGACAGATTTAAAGTCTTAATAGCCTTAAATCAATCTTACTAAGGGTAACGGTCACAACACTGGTGATCACATACAACAAAATCAAGGAACCACTTACTTTGTAGGACTTTTTTTTTAAAAATTGTAAAGAGGTGAAATGGTGAATAATTAGATCATGTGTTTTTATGCTGCTAGTCTTAAAATGCTTATAACTAAAACAAGTAGCATACTTAATGTTTTGAACACTTACTAGTAGTTTTGTGACAGTATCTTCATACTTGTCTTCTTGCGTAGGGCAAATTGTGTGGATAAAAGGTAGGAAAGCTTCTGCATAATCAAACAAATACAGGTATAACATACTAAGTCTTGGAGAACTCTTCAGTGCATACAGAAAAAAGAGTGATTTTCCTGGATTTACTGCCTGAAAGGTATCAAATTATCAAGTTTCAAACAATGAAAAAACAAAACGAAAGGGACATGCCAGTTCTTAGCTTTTCCTGACAATCTTTTTTTCAAAGCATCATTTTTCAGTTACAACAGTTCATTAAACTGAGCAGCTTTTTACAAGGGTAATTCTACTACCTTAACACTCCTCCTGGCTTTAAGAGAATATTCTTTTAAAGATATTATTTTAAAAACATTTAATATACATGACAGACTTTATATAAAACATACCTTATATTCCCAAAGGTTCTGTGGTGGTTTAACGCCTAAAGTTTTCACACATTCCAATTCCGCCATAATAGCTTTTCTGTGGTTACTGTTCTCTATACTGTAAGGCTCTTTCATGAAATCCTCCTCTGTCAGTGTTAGAAGGAGTCTACAAAAGCAGAAGAATTCAGAAGGTAAACAGTGCCTCTTCACCAAAAAGATATGACTAACAAATTAGCAATTACATACTGAAACAGTAAGCTACTGATAGAAGATATCACCTTTTGGATTATAGAATCATAGAATGGTTTGGGTTGGAAGGGACCTTAAAGATCATCATTACATGCTGTATCAAGTGTTCCAAATCAAATGTGTCTCAGAGCCTGGGTTTTAAATATCCCTCTTTTCAAGTTTTTTCTTGCCTGCTTTCAGCATGAAAATTTATCAGCTTCTTGGCTATTACTGAACATAGTTCTTCAGTACTTCACAGATCCAGCCTGGTCTCCTGAAATCAAACCTAGAGCTCTTGGGTAGAATGCCACAATGCCTATAGCATATGAATATTTTCACAAGAAAGAAATGGTGGGAGGGGTGGATAATACATTAGTAGTATTTTACTTTCAGTATCATTTCAGTCTGCATTGTCAGCATTTAAAAAAGTTCTTAGAAAATTTTCAGTTAGCTTGCTTATTATCTACTGCTAAAGTTTTCAATTACAAGTGTTAAAACTTACCCTGAATCTTATTCTGATACATCAACAGAATATTCCCACAGTCTATGGAATGAAGTATGGTCATTGCACAATATACCATCCCTAATGAAAGCTATCCAGTAGTCCAATCAAATGATAGCTGTTCTTGACAATTAGGCCTCTCACCTTCCATTCACCTTCTCCAGTAAAAATCTTTCTTTATAATGTGAAGCCCATGGGCCCAGCTGCTCTAGCCAAAGTATCACTTCCTCAGCAGTCCATTTAGCAACAGGCTTGTGGACAAGAAGATCTTCTTCAAATTCTCTGCTACTCCAGTGATATCCAAGTAGAACTACCTGTAAGTAGATTAAAAAAAAAAAAAAAAAAAGAGATCATTTACTTGCAAAGCAAATATATTAATGATACAAATAAACATGCATTAAGAGGCTTGACATGTAGAATCTTCCATTTTATGGACTCTAGAATATTCAGGTTATAAGAAAGCACCTTGAAGTTCTACCCAATTTGTCTAACTTCTGTTTGCTGTATATTGCAATTGTAGTTCCTGACAGACAACTCTGAATGCTACCTTATTTACTCCGCTCAGCTGAAGTTTCTTCTGTGCTGACAGTCTTCCTTATGTGCATGTAATTTAAGTATATCTGATTGCATGCTTAATGAAGTAAATATGGAGAACCAACCAGATGAAACTTACTGCTACACAAGTTAAAGCTGTCAGAACGCCTGAGAAAAACCCTCCTCCTCGAGGATTAATTCTTCCTGTGTTCGGAACTGTAGGGATCTGGTCACTCCCATATTTTTGGAAGGTTGCTAAGCTGCGTGCTACATCACTGTTTTGTTGAATATCTTCTTTTCTTTGTTCAATGGCATCAGAAAATAGCTTTTCAATAACATCCCTAATGGGAAAAATATTTGTCATTGTACTATAAACATTGAGGCTTAACATTTGGAAAAGGGACTAATTTGGGAATTTTTGTTTTCCAGCCTCTACTAAAACTGTCATCTTTGAAAGTAAGAAAACATTAGTTATTAATACTTAGTAAAGTTAAACTTAAATCATTACTTCCAAACAACACTTTCCTTAGCTTCTAAAGATAGAGGAAGTTAAAATATCACACACACAAAAAAATACTTATTTCTTAGATAAAACTAGAATTGTGTGTGCTACTGGCAAGCCTTGATTATTCAGAAATGCTAAGCAAAAGACAATATAAAAGCCTACCATCAATGCTACCATTTATTTATTAAAACATTATTAACCTAAGATAAAGTATTATTGCACAAGAACTTGTGGGTAATTGAAGACAGCAAATTGATATGTCTAGCTTTGTTCTGCCATAAGATCACATTTCTTCCTATAAATAATTCCTATTACAGAAATAATTACACAATTACCAAAGATCATTCTAACCTAGAATTATTAGGAAACAACCAACTACACTAAAAGATGCAAGTGTCTCAATAATAAAAAAAGATTCCTCCTTTCCATCCCCCCAAAAATTCAGAAGGGGGAAAAAAAACCAAAACAAAACCCAAACCAAAGCAAACCAACCTACCCCTTAGTTCCATGCAGAAAAATGTGCTTGAACAGTTCAGTACAAGTGCAGAACATGAAAGACTTCAGGATTTAAACGTCCTTGTGACAGTTCTGACTGTCAATAAACTACAAAAATCTGCAGCAAACTCAAGAAACCAGACAACTAATTTTGGTGGGTTTACAAATCCAAAATGGCACAATGTACTCACCTGAGGAGGATGTTGACTTTTGGGAATCCTTCCCATTTTTCTCTGCATTCGGGGCATTCATTCTTCTTGGACGATACCCACCACAAGGCTAGGCAATG
Source organism: Haliaeetus leucocephalus (assembly GCF_000737465.1). NCBI lineage: Eukaryota > Metazoa > Chordata > Aves > Accipitriformes > Accipitridae > Haliaeetus > Haliaeetus leucocephalus. Next base: position 5,160,167 of record NW_010973072.1, read on the forward strand.
TCTGCAGAAACTATGCCCACAGTTCAGGGTGGTGGGATTGACCAGAATGTCATAACAGCAGTGACAAAGGAACTCACTAACTGATATCTGCCGACCGATCTCAGGAGTAGCGTGTTTTTCAATTTTTGCCCTCTCCTTTTCACCTTGTAAAGTCTCATTTTCTTCCATTTCCTTTTATGCCTTATGCAAACAGGAAGCTCTCTTAGATCTTCAAGCCAGGTAAGGCATTACTTCTGCAAAGCAACAAGACAAATCTCATTAAGAAAAAACTTACTACATTACTAAAATTTACTAAATTACTAAAAAGTTACTGCTTAGAATTGCAAGCAGCATAATTTATCATTGTAATTCTTTTGTCTCTCTGATGGTTTTAAACTTTTTAACTAACTTAGCTACCCCCAAAATGAAACATGATCTTCTACTTTTTCAGCAACATATTTATTGCAAACTACAATCAAAACCAGATTCTAGATGTAAACAGATGGGCTCAATCTCCCTCTATGTTCTCTTCCTGTATTACATAACACATGAAACTGAAACAAAAAACCTCACTATGATTCAGATTACTTTTGACAATATCTTTAATCAAGGTTTTAGTAAAAGATACCAATCAAAAGAAATATCATCAGAAAATACCATCAGAGAATACAAAAATAAAACACCAGTATAACTTAATGATCTAATTTACTCCAACACTGTTCTTTCCAAGCATACGGAATAAAACATTACTAACAAAGGTCAATGCTAGACATTGCTGGGCAATGTTAAAAAAATAAATTTCGAACCACAATGTAAGGGATTGATCTGGACTGATCTGCTTGCCATCTCAGTGAAGGACTGAACTCTGTTTTAACTTTACTGGTAATTACTCGTTGCTAGTATTTCAGCAAATGCACAAATGAGAAGAATTTAAGATTGTTCCAAGCTTACCAAAAATATAAACCTCTTTGCTTGATGTTCCTACTATGTTCTCTCAGATGGCTGTATCCAGTTTCTTAAGAAAAACACTGATCCAGATCACTTACTTATCAGTCATGGTATGTTAGAAGTTATCAAAAACTATACAATTTTCTCCTCAGGCACTACCAAACCAAAATATGCTTACACTCTCCATCCACCATGTGGCTCCTCCTTACTACTAAGTAACCACCTTTCCATCCAGATCGAGGACAAAGATGTAAGCATGCAAGTTGGTAAAGAATAAAAATAATAATAAAAAAATAATACAAGCAGCACAGGAATACAAACCAACAGCGCAGCTAGGGTCCTCAGATTGTTACAAACGTGTCTTTTCCCAGCAAAGCAAAGACTGCTGATTTTCTAAAAGACAAACCTGAAATACCACTTACAAGAGGAAACATAAACCCAAGGTTTTGCACCCAAGAACATTGTTCCTAGTTTTCCTGGAAGAGAGAGGCAGCAGGATTTCTGTGGGTGCAAAAATATTTCAGCACTCGGTCTCTGCACCAGACGAGAGGGGGTCAGAAGCAGAACGCTTACTAGCTCCTCTCCTGCCTCCTCCCTCCAACTCCGGCCCGCTTCCTCCCCTCTGCGCTGCCACCAAAACCGAGGCACCGACGGTTCGGGCCTGCAGCGACGTGACGGCCGCTTTCTCCCCCCCCCCCCAGGCAAGGCAGGGCCCATCGCGGAGGCGTCACCAGCCCGCCCCTTCCCACGCTCCCGGCAGCAGCGGGGAGACCGGCGAAACGCCACCACTCTCACCCCCCAGGCAGCGTGCACCGGAGACGGCTTCCGCGGCGGCCCGGGCCCGGCCCCGGCCCCGGCCCCATCCCCG
>NW_010973072.1:5162044-5166253 GCF_000737465.1 Haliaeetus leucocephalus
CCGCCTCACGGGAAAGGCGGGCGGGGATGGGAGCGGGACGGGGACGGGAGCGGGACCGTGCCTCCAGCCGCCCCCCACTCCCGGGACTGCGGGGGGAAACGGCGCTCCCGGGTCCCAGGTGAGGAGGGCGCTCCGGTAGGGGTAACCGGCACCGCCTCCTCGCCCGCGGAGCAGCAGCCCGTACAAGCAGAGCCCCGTCCTTTTTTAGCTGTAAGCGTCGTATTGCGAAGCTTTGACAATCGCCGGACAGACGCACCGCTACGCCCGCATTTTTCGCAATACGCTCACCTCCACATCCGCCACGGTACAGCTAACGTTTGCTGAGTGTACGTCTGCACACCCAGGTGATCTTCCTTCACAGAAACTTTGTTCACCGTTTACTTTACAAGTTAACGCCTGGAGGCCTTCTAACTCTGAAGCTTGACTGCAATGCCAACGCATACTGTGCCAGGTTGGTTCACACAGACTATTTTTACCACATGAGAGTATATCTATATATACACACGTTCGCAATTATTTCTATCAGTCTCTGTTTCCTTACTGCATTTCTTTTTGACTAGAGTCCAAAGAAAACTGAGTGATTTTTTTTAAAGTACTGTCGAAATGTATTTTTCCCACTGTGCAACACAGTGACATTTTCTTAAAGATTTTGTTCTTGTTCCAGTTTGATACAAACCTACAAGTCCAGTTCAAATGACATTTGAGTTACCAAAACCAAATAATTAACTTTATAATTATTCTAGGCTATTTCAATAAAGAAAATAATAGTCTCTCACTGTTTCCTCTCCCGTATTATCCAAATTTCTCCAGAGGACAATTATTACTGTGCTGATACATACATACCTCTGGTTTTGTTTGCTTTAGAACTATCCTAATCAGATTTCTTATGGGACAGAAAAACATGTAGCTGAAAAGTCCATCAACTGTTTGAGCGATGATCCAATATTTGTATATCACACTTCCATATTCAGTTGTTTTACTTAACGGTTATTGCTTCTTTACTCTCACGTGGAGTTCTCTTAGTAAGACTGCAGTACTATTGCTTAGATCCGTTTGTGGCAAAACAACCAAGATCCAATTCTGGCCTTCTTTAAAGTAATACATTAAAGGTACTACATATTTCCTATCAACATGGAATAAGCAGGCATCTATGCTCAAGTGTACATGCCATTTCAAGATTTTTTTTTTTTTTTAAAATAAAAAATTCTAGCTATAATGGTTCAGGGATCATAGGAACTGATTATGGCTTCCAAAGCACTTTTCAGCTTTAGTCAAATACGATTTAAAACTCCACTAGCTGCACAGAAGAAGTGTGGACAAGCAGGTAAGTCCATACAAGCTAGCTTCCAAGGCTTATTTTATGAAAAGATCTACCAACCAGCTCATACTTAAGTTTATTTGTAGTTTTAATTAAATATTTGAAGTGCCAGTCAGCAAATCCTTAAACTGCCCTAGCATGAAACTATTAAACCTCTTCTAGATCAGATGAAGTTCATCTAGGTCTACCTTAGTATACATGAGGTGAAAATGTGGCCCAGAATATTTAGGCCTTGTCCTAGATTCTATTTTTTTAGTACTTTTTTTTTTTTTATTTGGTGTGTTTTCACTTAGCTTCACATTTGACATTCAGTAAAGTAACTCAACATACAAAAGTGTTTGATACAGTCTGTGCCACAGACTTACCTGATGTTGCAGAAATGTGGCCTTTTTGTCCTAGTTTATAAAACTTCCACGTATAAAAAAGCAGTGTAGTCTTGTAACTAGTTGTTTGTATTGCTCTCTCCCAAGAGTACCCAGTAATTTGGAAAGCAGCCAACCTTTTCTGGTGTCATTTAGCAAATGAGATATTTAAAGAACTCTGATTACAAACTACACATTCATAAGTGCAGTTGCTTTAATATATACATGGAAGACAACCAAGCAGGTACTTAATTAGGCAAATCTTCTGAAACTAAACAACAGTGAAGATGTATGCCCTCCAAAACATTTCTTGACATGTACAATTGCAAACAGAAAACTAATTAAGGAAAGCTACACAATATTGGGGATTAAAACTTTAATAAATATCATGGGAGTTCTAAATTATTCTTAACACATAATAGCATTTCCTTTTTATTGCAATATATTATATACAGGAAGACAGTGAAGAGGAGACTATTCCTAAAGAGGAACAAAGCCAGAGAATGAGGCATCTGGGCTGTCAGCTGCACCATCAAAAATTAGGTTTTTCTCCAAACCAGATCTTCTCAGAAAGCAAAAGGAAGGCAAAGTACTCTCATCTATTCAAGGTCTAATTGTGCAGTTTGGGACAGTAGTAACAATGGTGGCGAATCCAAACGGAAGTCATCTAATATTTAAAAAAACCTACGAAACAAAACACTGAAAAAACAACACAAAAGTAAATCTGAGGGGATTAATTGGACATTACACCTTCAAAGAGAAAAAGATGTCTAGTATCAAATGGTAATTCTGACTACTATCAACTAGGCAGAAATTGGTTGAGATGGATAATGATTCTAATTCAGCAGAGTACTTTGCTGTTACTGTAAGAAATCACCTTGTATCCTATATGCAGGGCACATTTCCAAGGTGATGGCACCAGAAAAAAACAGAGCATACAATAACATATCCAAGGTGAAACTGTATTAACTCTTGGCATAAATTATTGCATCACATAAGTATTTTTGAAACTATTATCACCAGAGTCAATGCTAACCATAATTGTGCTGCTTTGGTCCTGCTATTGAAGTCCTTTACACTTTTTCTCCTTCCAAGTTAAAAATAACCTTTTTTGATAACAAAAACGCGAAAAGATTAACTTGTTTCAAATTTTCCTTCTAAATATGTAATAATACATGTATGTTGAAGTAGAAAATCTGTAACATATAATACTTAAATTCCTATTAAGTGCACTTTATTACAGCATCTTACATTTCTACTTGCAGTTTAGCTTTGTTTTGCAAGTGAATGAAGCAAAGAGTTCCTGGATTTGTCAGCTACTTGGGGAAAAATGTCAGGTTTCTAAAACAGCCACGAAGCACTTCAAAGTGCCATGAGCACTTTAACTACAGACTGCAGGAGCACTTCTTAAAAAATAGAAGAGTAAGATGAAAATGTTAGGCTTCAGCCCATTTACTGCAAAACAGAAAAATCTCTACTACTATTTTAACTAACCTCTTACTGAGCACCATTTAATCGTACAGATGATTTGCTGGGAGTGCACGTAGAATAAATTGCTTATACTGAAAAGGCAAAACTTAATCTTGAAGAATCTTTAAAAGCGCTCTCCGCTCAGTCCTGTGTAATTCTGTATCTTCTGCTCTATGCCGAAATTACCCCCCAATTTATGGACAATTTTCCATTTGTTTCCATTCTGCTGGAATTCTAGAAAAGGCTCTTCACCTGCTGCGTGAACTCTAGACCTGCAGCACATATGGTAAACTCTGCATACTGTCCTTGCCCACAACTTCTGCTTTCTGCTCTTGTGCAACACCTTGGGCAGTCGACCCTTGGGCAGTGGTTTCCTTCCACAGCACAGGTGCGAGGACATCTTGCTGGGCGTTGAGCTTTGCTTATGGTTACTCTACAATGAGGCGTTAAAGTGCTGGTTTTATCATTTTAACAGGAAGACAAACGCTTCTTCTGTAATACTTCCAGCCAGCCTACCAGTTCCTCCGGACTTTCATCACTGAGGCATAATCACCAGTGGTTCTCCACTGCCCTCAGCAAATTCCCATTCCTTCTTTCCTGCTGGTGCTGGTTCTGCCTTTCCAGTCTGAAAGGCAAAGACCGTGTTTTCCAACATCTGCGACACTTCACCCCACAGAAAAGCAGCTGTCTCACGACTCCCCTTCCGCTGGCGGCCCTATTACAGCTTTTCTGCTGTGCAGCGGCTGGCTGGGCCGTCCTCCCCGCCGTTACAGGACGCGGCAGGCAGCCTTCAGCAGCGGGTCTGCTGCCGCTCACACGTAGGCGGACAGGCCTCCGCTCCGGGAGCGGTTCCTCAGCCGCCGCGCCCGGGGATAACTCGCGGGAGCAGACCACCGGCACGCCGACTAGCCCGCTCCCGCCCGCTGCCAGGCACCGCCCCAGGAGAAAATGGCGGCCGCGCCGCCCACCGCCGCCGGGCGCTCACGTGGGCGCTCACGTGCGGCGGGGCGGGAGGGGCGGTTTCCGGAAGCGCTCGGCGGAGGTTGCGGGCGGTGCCGA
>NW_010973072.1:5166579-5230728 GCF_000737465.1 Haliaeetus leucocephalus
CGTCGCTGGCGGGCGCGGGCCGCCTCTGCCCGCCTGGGGGGCGGCGGGCTGCGGTGGGGAGTCGTCAGTAGCCTCAGGTGCGTTTTACCCCTTTACCCGCAGATTTTAAGGATAACCTAAACAAAGTGTACGAAGCTATTGAGGAGTCGGACTTCCTGGCCATCGATGGGGAGTTTTCAGGTACGGTCGCACCTGTTTGGTGCTCGCGAACCGCTGGCAGTATCTGTGCGGGGTCCCGGGTGCCCGAGTTTGCTCATCTACGGTGGCTCAGTGTTGGCTTGAAGAAGCTAAAGCTGAGGCTACCGCAAAATGATTAAACCACTTACTATATGTGTGATAGCAAGGTTTTGGTCAAATGAAGATACACATCATACTCTGCTGCTTCTGCTCCCTCCCCGCAGTAATCTTTTAACGTGTTAATTGATTTTTAGCTGCAGCTCAGGGAGAAGAGAAAGATTTTATATGTATCAGGAAACCAAGAGATTGGGATAAATAAGGGGGGCCCTGCAAGTGTTTGGACAGGGAAAGACAGCAGTAAGAACTTTGACGTTGGTAAAACCCAGAGGGTCTGTGCATCAGAGAGATGCCTTAATAAGTGCTTTGGGATACAGAGTTCAGTCAACCATGACACATAAATGTGATCAAGATTAGATTTTGTTAGATGTGGAGCTTGTGGAAATATGGTTGTTGTTATGTACGGCTTAAGGTGACCAAGCCATTCAATACATCTGCGGACAGCACTCTTCCCGTTTTTAGTTTGACTTTGATCCTGCATTGTGTCGTAAAGACCCATCAACATTATGTTACTAGTAGGTCTTTTCATGTTACTGTTGTGTTGAATAGGAACCAGAGCAACAGAGCTTTTGCCGCAGAGCTTTACTGCTAGAACTGTACCATCTGGGTGGCTTTTACACTAACATGCATACTTTTATGCAGTAGGATATATTTCTCAACTGAAATAATCTTAACATGTACTTTAAGTGAAAACGTTTTTCTTAAATTGTTGCATTTCTTTGCTGTGGCTAATTTTTAAATGCTCACCCAAAGCAAAATACGTTCTACTTTTTCAGGGATCAGTGATGGGCCTTCTGTTAGTGCATTAACCAATGGCTTTGACACTCCAGAAGAAAGGTATCAGAAACTTAAAAAGGTAAAGTGTTTACCTTGAATAAAATGAAGATGCTGGAAAAAGATGAGAACTCCTTAGTTCAGAATGGAGACAATGTAGGGAAATATGACAGAGGTCTGTAAAATTGAGTTACGTAGAGCAGATGGGGATTGCTTGTTTCATTGTCTCCACTAACAAGAAGTGGGAAGTGTTGCATTAAACCTGCAGAAGTCATGGTCAGAACAGACACATATGACTCCTCATGCAAGAGTTAGTAGATGTGTAGAACTTGTTAAAGGATGTTGAGAGTGTTAAAATTTATCGGTTCAAAGGGAGACTGGGTAAGAGAAGTTCAGTGACAGCAGGACTAGGGTCCTTCCCAAATTACTTCCCCTGCCAGCATGTACTTACCCTGACAAAACTTAAATGCCAGCTGCCACCACTGCCTCTTCCTCTTTGCAGCACACACACACAAAAAAAAAGGTGCCAGAGGATGTGGAAAGAGTTTTGAAAAATAGCCAAATGACCACAGGAGACAACATATGGTGTGTGAGGTTCAAATGGTCAAAACTGTGATGTCTTGGGTTGTGGGTTTGGTGTTTGGTTTTGGGGTTTGGGTTGTTTTTCCGTAAGAGAAAGGAATCAGAAAAGGGAAATCCTAAGCATCTCAGCACATGCTGTTTCCTGAAGTGTCCAAGGAGTCAGTAAACACTGTTTCCTAATATTATGTTAAGAGACATTGCAGGATGAGGGAATGACTAGTTAGTGTTCCTACTGAGAAACTAGGACAACAAATGGCAAAAACAGGGGAGGAGGCGGTAGCTAAAAAAAAAAAAAAAAAACCAAAAAAAAAAACCCAAAAAAACACAAAAAAAAAAAAAAAAAAAAAAAAAAAAAAAAAAGAAAACCCCCAAACACTAAAGGAGACAATAAAAGTAGAGATCAGTCTCTGAAGAGCATCCAAGAAGCTAGAGGATGCCATGTTTTCTTCACCTGGATGAATATGAGCCTTTGAGTCCTTCAGGGTAGCTGACAATTCAGGCTCTGCACGCACAATCAGTCTCTCTTGCTCATTGTAAGAGGTCTGGTGTATTAGAAGCTAGCCCCAAATTCTTTGTTGTCACCTTCTTAAAACTTAACTTTTACCAGAAAATAAATTAACTTGATTATTGTTATTTTTGATCTTTATAGTCAAGAGGACTAATTTTCTATGTCCTGCTGCCACCCATTATTTTTTCTCTATGATAGTATTGAATAATTCTGTGTGTTCTTTGTGTTTAAAATGGGTGTTTGGCCCTCAGGAGGAATGACTCTTTGAATGAGATCACAGCGCTTTTTTATTTTCTTGTACACTTGCAGTGGTGTTAAAAACATTTCCAATATTGATCCAACAATTGTGAAATACTAGAGGACATGATGATAAAGTGCCTAGTGACTATGCTAGTACATCTATCACGTTATCCACTGTTAGGCCCATGAGTTAGAAGAATATTAAATGTATTATTATGTGTATTTGAAAACTATATACAGCCAGTGTCCCTCACACCCTGCTCCCACACTATGGGGAATGTAAATGAATGTTGAGGAGGAGACTGACAGCTGCTTTAGGTGCAGCATCTCATATGTGTGAGCAACAGGTGGAGAGAGAGATGTTCTTGTCTGTTTACGGAATGGAAGTGCATGCTACAAATCATCTTTGGGCAATTGTAAGATGATTAAATGGGGATGAAAACTAGTTGAAAAACTCTGGTGTATTTATGTAAAAATTACCAACGGAACAAACGTTGGTTAAGAAGGTTCAGATTTGCTTAATTTTGAAATACAGCAAAATCATATTTATTGTGGATGCACCCCAGTTTTCTTTAAATCTGTACGATTTTTATTCTCATGCAAAGTTTTCCTTTCCTTTCCAGCATTCCATGGATTTTTTGCTCTTTCAGTTTGGCCTTTGCACTTTTAAATATGATCACACAGAAGAAAAGTATGTTATTCTCTTATTCCTTGTTTTCTTAATTGAGGAATTTGCAAAGTAATAGTGATAAGCTGTACTGACATGCAACTCATCTTTTTCACAGGTATGTAATGAAGTCATTTAATTTCTATATTTTTCCAAAACCCTTTAACAGAAGTTCACCAGATGTCAAGTTTGTCTGTCAGGTTAGTAGAAAAACAAGTTTGATTTTGTTTGGTTAAGGTACACCTGCAGCAAACTTCCAAAAAATATTTCCAGGAAGACTCTACATCATTGCAGAGGGAGAAGTGGTTGGTTCTTTTAACAGCTTAAGAGGCAGAAAAACATAAGTTTCCGGGGTTTGTTTGGTTTTTTTTTTCTTATAAAAGAAATAAGCATCAGTTAAGAGCAATCCCTAAAAATGAGCTCTAAGGGAATATCTTTGACTTAAGTTTTTAAATCTTGTCACACATTACATTGTGTGGTTTCTGGAGTTGGAGATAACGTTCCAAACCTGGCAAGATGATTCTTTTCTTTCTTTTTTTTTCTTTTGTTTGTTTTTTTGTTTTGTTTTCTTTTTTTTCCCCCTTTCTTGTCTGACTTCCTGCTCCCTTGCTTTTTCTGTTTGATCCTTTATTCCCAGCTGCTTATCTCACTTTCACTGTTTCCCAGGCTATTGCTGGCATTTTTCTGCTCTCAGATTTGTTCTCCTGAACTACATTTTGCTTTCTTTAGTTTCCTCTCTCCACACAGCTCATTCTTTCAGCTTTATGCCTTTAGTGTATTTATTGTTCTTGTACTTTATGGAAGTTGAAAATAAATAGCAAGAGTAGCATAGCCTAAACTCTCTGGCTTCTTCAGGGTCACAAACTTGGTCGCTCTTGACTTTGGACTTCATATAATTTCTTTAAAAGTGTAAAAATAACTGAATTGATCTTTTTATGCCACAGATACTCTTGCCAATTGTGAAGCTGTTTTCTTTTGTTGCAGAGTTCAAGTATAGATTTTTTAGCAAACCAAGGATTTGATTTTAATAAAGTTTTTCGCAACGGTGAGTTGTTTTGTTGTTTTTTTTTCTCTTTCTTTCAGTGTCTGCAAAATTTATGATGACATCTTTCTTCATTTTCTGCAAAAAGAAAAAGGCAGCCATTCATGATACTCTCTTAACACATAATGAAGTTCTTAGAATTATTTTTACCTGATCTATAATTGTGCTGATAGTTACTCCCTTTCCAAAAATTCATTGTATAGATTCAACAGAATAGAATTCCTATTTAGATGAGTGCTTGGTTGTTTATTTTTTTTGGTGGCTAAACATAAATAGATAGAATAAGAAGTTATGTAGCTGTGTAATGGATCAGTAGTAACATTTTAGAAGAGGTATCAGTGCATTGTAATAAGTGCTGCTGCAGTCCATTATTAAAGTGATACAGATAGCAAGGAAGAGGAGTGTTAAATATTTTTGTGATTGTGATCTACAGTTCTGCATTCCTCAAGCTTCTGCCTTGTGCGGATGAGGCATGTAGGTCTTAAGAGTCCGATGGTACCAGCTAATCTGGCATGTGCTAGAAGGAAGCCTGTGTAGACACAGATAAAGAATGGCGTCTAGAACAGACGACTGAAAGGGAAGGATATGTTTTGAGCCTTCAGAGGTGTAACACTGGCAAATGCTTGGTTAGTAATAAGGCTTTGCTAAATCATACATCCCTAATTTGTCTCTAATTATGATGAGCTTTTAAATCTCTCTCTCAGGAATTCCATATTTAAATCAGGAAGAAGAAAGACAGCTAAGGGAACAGTATGATGAAAAACGTTCTCAGGCCAATGGTGCAGGATCTCTGTCATACGTTTCTCCTAATGCCGCAAAGTGTCCTGTAACAATTCCCGAAGATCAGAAAAAATTCATTGAGAAAGTAGTGTAAGTAAAATTGATTAATATTCTGATGTTGTTGAAACTAAAACATAAACAATAATGACATGTTCATATGTTGAAGCTGTTTTTATTAGTTCAGCAGTTGTGAAATATTTCTCTCTTTGTTATGAAGTGTTTTCTTGTCTTTTGGGGAGAGCTGTAAACATCATAAAAAGAAAACAGTAGATATAGAAGCAAATCATCTGTTTCTTCCAGGGAACAGATAGAAGACTTATTAAAGAATGAAGAAAATGAAAGTTTGGAACTGGAGCCATGCACAGGGTCAGTTTCTGAAATTACATATCTTCTAAAAAAATTATTTATTTTGGCTGTATAGAGTTAGGGGAGTGACAAAGAACAACAACATCTTTATTTGGGTTAACTGTAGCAAAATCTACATTTGACTAATCTCTGTACGTTGAGAAAACATGATAATTTATATAGATGTCATACTTTGCTTTATGAGCCATAACTTCTGCATGTAGTGACAACATATTTAAGTATAGCCAAGAAGCGTCTTGCATATGTGAGCCTCCTTTTGCTGTTGCTGAATTGCTCCGTAAACCTTGGTTATGGATTTTATAAACAAATTTCTCAAACCTATTGAGCTTTTGGTTATTCATAGTTGACACTATGTATTGAAACTGTTTTTAGTAGGTCTCCTTCCCACAGTCTATTTAGCTTTGGAGTCTAGATGTTTGGAGAGTGCAGTTATTTAAAAAATTAAAAAAAAAAGAACTTAGAAATACTAGAACATTATGAAGCTGGGGGTAAGGTAACATCACTGTATCTATGTTCAGTAATCATGACTACAGAATATTTGCTTATGAGATGGTATGTGGATAATTGTACAAAATGGTGTAAGTGCCTTTACAGCTTGACAACTGAACGTCAGAATTCAGTAAAACCCTTCTAAGCCTATAGGTTCTGGTAGCAGTGACTTGTACTTTAAAAATCTTTCTAAAATGAACATGGAGCTGGCTTTAACTGAGCATTATTACTTTGAAACACTTTCGTAAGAGGAGTGTTAGTAACACAAATGTCTTTTGATTTTAGATTTCAGAGGAAATTAATTTATCAGACCTTGAGCTGGAAGTAAGTTACTGGTAATACTGCCTTACTGTATATTTTTTAGTATTTCTTATAAGAAATCTGGGTAAGATCTGATCTACTTAACCTCAGAGGTGATTCATTTAGATTTTTTGTTTCCTTTAAGAGCAGACTTTATAATGTTCTGAAGATAAATTCCATTAAACTGGTTTGTGATGATTCATTTGAATATTTTAAAGCTTAGTATTTACTTTAATATTCCTACCTAAAATCTGTGAATAGAACAGCACAGCCTAGAATTATGTAACAAATGCAACTTGACAGGTTTTTAGTGAACAGAAAGCGCATGTGCTTATACAGATTGTGGGCTTTACTTGAAAAACTACTAGTTCTTTAGTAGGTACTGGTATGTTTATAGTTTTCTGTTAGATGCCAAGGATAAGTGTTTTGATGACTTAAAAATCCTAATTCTAGCAGTAATTATCTTCTTTCTTGGCTTACTTTATCCCTCATCTTTGCCTAAATATATCTCTTAATGCCTTAGGAGAAACTATAAGGCTGTTGAGATGAGATTTTCATTGTTCTGATTGCACTAGTAAAATGTGGAAAATACAGTGGAAATATTTTTTTGTACATTTAGTTAATTTAGTGTTGCAACAGTATCTGGCACTCAGTTACACTGGAAGTGGATAAAATAAAGCTTCTCTCCATGAAATGCAATCTCAAGAAGTGAGCTTGAGAACTGATCTGAAAAAGAGAGAGGTGTTTTCAAGAATTTTTCTGTGTGAATTTTTTAATATATTGATAGAATATCTACAGTTTCCAGTAGCACATAGTGTTACCTTTGTCTGACGTTTAATCTTGCATCTTCTTTCGGTGGATGGAAGAGTGTGTTCATGAATTGTATATTTTTTTTAACATTCAGCTGTGTTGCTTTATGCGTATACAGCTGTGTACACTGTGTGTATATATTGGTGAGAGAAAGCAAAATTGTGAAGTCAGCATGGAGATAATTAAAGCAGAAAACAGTGAGGTTATTGATTGGCCTTGTGTCCTGAACTCTTCACAGGTAATTTTCTCTATTGAAGTGTTCTGTTGTGCAATAGTGTTTTGATGCATCCAAGGTCTGTGACATGAAACAGCTTGAAAGTGAGGTCTAGTTTCAAAATTGTGTGAAAAGTCAGGGTGGAGAGGACACGACAGTATTCTAGTGTGTGTTCTCTAGTACTAGTTTTAGTAGTAGCCAGAGGACGAAGGAAACATGCTGGTTCTGCAGTGGTTATATAATTCTGGTTAGTTTATTATAATGGGAAGATCAGAGTAATATCTACTTGTTAAGCAGTGAAAGACGATATTCTCTGACCTTGCTATCGGTTGGATGCTCTGTGGTTCTGTGTATGGTAGTACTTTGGTAATTAAATGTGATTGTGGTAGTGATGCAACCCTGTAGCAGAGGTAATGACATTTGTATTAATATTTCATATTAAAGCTTACTGTTAGCAGGAAGTTCAGGGGTGTTTATAAATCCTAGAATAAGTGACATATTAAAGGCATGCAGTCACCAAAGAAGCTGTCTTGTGGCTGCAAGTAAATGAGAGCTTTCTCACCAGTGTTTTGGTTTTGGATTTCTTGAAAGGAGAGATTCTACATTGTGATGAAATATCTAGATGATGTTTACTTGTAATAGTACTAAAATAAGAAGTTATAGGTTCCACAGCAATAGGATGGGAAATTGCATAAGAAAATACATTTTAGTGCTAGTTACTGTTAGGTAACTTAAGGAGGCCAATTTAACTAGCCTATTGCTTCAAATATTCCATTATTTTAAATTAAAAAGGAACTTTTAATAGTTCTTTTGCACTTAAGACTTATAGGAATAATGAAACATGAAATTACCGAATCACTGTTGTGGTTTCAATGTGCTACATGCCAAATTAATAACTACTTACTTTTACTTTTCATTTGTTTTGATGTAGGTATCCAAAAGGTATCCATGTTGAAACTCTGGAGTCAGATAAGGTAACTAGGCATGTTACTACCTGTAACATCTGTTCTCTTTAAAGGAAATTTTATTTCTCGATTTTACCAACTCTCCTAACTTGTAGATCTAACTTGAGCTTTGTTATGCAAAATGCAAAGCGTTTTAAATGGAACATAATGAATTAGTTTCTAAACATTAAATCTGACCAACATATGAAGTGTAAGCATGTATTTGTGTGGCATAATATTATTATTATATTTTTAAAAGGATACTGAAAGGTATTTTAAGGTGTAGTGCATCTGATGTTCAATATTCATGAAAAGTAGATCTTGATCTTAGAGGAGAAATAGTGGCATCACATGCTGTATCCTCCACTTGCCAGCACAAATCTCTGCTTCAAAAGATACTTGAAATCCACTATTTGCAAGGAGGTGCTGATAGCCTTTCCTCAGAAGTAAAAAGTGGATTTAATAAAAGTTAGGTTTGGTGGATGAATCTAATGCAGCTTTCTAAAGTAAGCTTTTGGGAGTAGGTGATAAAGTGGTGCTTACAATAGAAACAGTCATGTTGCCAAGTAACTGCTGCTGAGGTATGACTTCATTTTCTTTACAATGTGAATTTACAGAAACTTGCAGTGGTCTTAAATATGAACTTCTCAGAGTCATTCCTCAAACTATACACTTTTTATTTTAGAAGGAGAGATATATTGTTATTAGTAAGGTAAACGAAGAAGAACGAAAAAGAAGAGAACAGCAGAAACAAGCAAAAGAACAGGTAAGTAAGTTCCATTTCATTACTTTTTGTGAAAAGAGGGAGGGGGAGAATCTATGACTTCAATCAGCTCTGCAAAATTGCGTGATAGGGTTTGGTAGTATTTTGCTTTTGTTTGGCTGTGGCTGTTGTCTGAAATTGATCCTCCAGATTCTACCAGATGACTTAGGCTTTACAATAGAGCAAGAAGAGTAGCAAGACAGTACAAAATCTTGAAGAATGAGTAAGTGTAGAATACTGAACCAATATTCTGGAGCAGTGAATTCCTCCATATATGCATCTGCTCTATCAGAGAAGCATGGTTTAGTAAAAGGAAACATCAGTTTATTGCATTTATTAGTGCTGTATAACAATAGTAATTGCAAAAAGTATTGCAGAAATTCTCAAGCAAGTTTTCACATTATTTGGATTCACTGTCTGTTACAAAACTTGCTTGCTCTTAGTTGTCCGAGTTAAAATGTCCTGTACTATTAATATGTCAGCTGACTTTTTTTGATAGAAACATACTGCAAGCGACTACTGTAGTAACAAGTTGACTGGAAGGTCATGTCTGGTATATTCAGGCACTCTCATCGTTGTTTATGGGACTTGATATTTTTGCTTACTGACTCTGAGTCAAATTTGAAGAAGTCATAAGACTTGAATTGTGGGAATTCTTAATTACACTCTTGTGATTTGTGCTTACATGTTTCAAGACAAAGTCAATTTAGGTGGAGCAAATAATACTTGCATACAGGGTGCCTCTTAAGAGGGAAAGAGATACCTAACAGAGACCTCAACAAATGTGACATCTCTTTTTCCAAAAGGCAAGTTAGGGTTAATTTACTACTACAGTAGATTTTTCTGAAGCGGTCTTTATAGGTGTATTACTCTGACTAGTGGCATTCAGAGCTGAACTAAAGTAACAGTGAATGTTTTTATTGAGTTTCACTTCTGGCTGGATAAAGACAGATAACGCAAGGCAGAAATTACTTCCTTAGACCTAAAGAAGAAAAATCTGTTACAAATTCTTTAAGTGAAACTAAAACAGATGCTGTGGTCAGATTCCCCCCCCCCCCCCGAACCAATCTGAGTCAGTTTAAAATGTGTAACTCACATTATATAATATTGTATAATGTAGTTGTATAATATTTCTTCTTATTTTTGTTTATATAAATAGTGAGGAATGTTTCTTCCCCAATCTCAATGTCAGCATAAAAATACAATCTGATTTAATAGAAATAACAATCAGGATTCAACCTGTTGCATCTTATGACAATGTGTGTAAAAAATATGGCTGAAGGTATGTAGCTTAATTTTAATATCTTCTTGAGCTGTTTGCAGTCTAATAGCTGTTAAGCTCTATTGAAGATTGACAATATTGACATATTGACAATGAACTGAGTACAGCTGTATTGGTCTGGTTGGGATGAAGTTAACTTCTTCGTAGTAGCCCATGTGTTTCTGTGCTTTGCATTTGTCGCTAAAACAGTGTTGATACCATAAAAGTGTTTTGGCTACTGCTGAACAGCACTTGCACATTGTCAAGGCTTTCTCTCTCTCTTCCACCCTCCTCCAAAAGCAAGTAGGCTGGGGGGGTGGTCAAGAGGTTGGGAGGGAAGTTTGTGGTTATGGTGTTTATCTTCCCAAGCAACCTTCAAGCATGCTGAGGCCCTGCTTCCCGGGAAGTGGCTGGACATCTGCCTGCTGATGGGAAGTGGTGAATGAATTCCTGGTTTTGCTTTGCTTGTGCATGCAGCTTTTCTTTTCTTACTAAACTGTCATTGTGTTGATCCTATTGATCCACAAGTCTTCTTGCCTTCCCTTTGAAATTTTTTTTTTTCCTCTATCCCCTGGGAAAGGGGAGTGAACAAAAGGCAGAGTGGGTGTTTGGCTTTTGGCCAGAGTCAACCCACCACAATAGCTTGTGACTTGTCCTACTGTACAGTGAACTAGAGCTACATATAACAGTGGAATTCTGTCAGCAGCATCCTGCTTTGAACTTGTGTATCTTCCAAATACTGATATTTTCTCTGTGGTCTGTTCTTGGCTACGTCTGAGAAACAGTTTGAGCCAAACTGGTGTGTCTGCCAGTTTGCAGGTACAGTTTTGACAATATTTGTATTTATGTTTCACTAATGTCAGAATCTTTGCTTACAGGAAGAATTGAATGATGCGGTAGGATTTTCCAGAGTAGTTCATGCCATTGCTAATTCTGTAAGTTAACATGATTTTTAATGTACCTTTGGTTGTAAGAAAAAAAAAATCAAAGAATTCTTTTGCTGTAACATTTTGGAAGATAAGATGAAATACAAGTTAAAGTAGCTTGTCTTTTTTTTTTTTTATTGTTGTTCAGTTGATGTTGCTTCATGTTTTACAGTGCTTGAGTATGGTAGGTTAAGTAAGCTCTTAAACTAATGACATGAACAACCTCATTATCTGTAAGAGTCAACAATACCAATTTCTTAGGGCTCTTAACAAGATTCTCTTAAGTAACTAAGCTTTGAGGGCTTTTCTCCTCTGTCCTGAAAAGATTGTTGATTTGGGGTTTTTTTGGTTTTTTTTCTGGCAGTTAAAGGCTTAATCAGAGAAGGTCATCTGGTTCTCTTCTACTTACATAGTTAAAATAGTCTATAGTTCTACATCTGTCGCCTTCATCCCAATTGTTTTAAAGTAGTTGTTATCAGCCTGCTGTGTAGAAAAAAATACATATGCATATTGTTTTCTTTAGCAAATGGAGGATGCAGGGAAGCTGAAAAGGTTGTCATGTCAAATGAATCAAAGTTAACGTTCAAAAAATTTCTTGTATTTTTTCAAGAAGGAACGTGCTTGTATAACATCTGCCATGAAAGATTCTGCACTGTGAGAAGCCAGATCATGCCCCTAATAACTATCATGTATTTACAAACGTAAAGAATATATTGTGAGTTGTTGTACAAATTTTAAATGAAAAGGACTGAGAAATCACTTGACTTCAATCTTAAATAGATTACATTTGGAAACCAAGTTGTAAGTAGCTGTTCTAGTGCATCTTTTCAACATTTCAAGCTGCTGCTGAGGGCTGTGATAAGTGGTTGGGACTAGAGGAAAAAGGAGTGGGTGCTCTGAGAGGATAGAGGAGTCTGTGGGGCAGGCAGAGAGCAAATGTGGAAGTTTGATTTGTATTTGTTCCCAGTTGCCCTTGGCTAGCATCTGGGATAGGTGCTTTTCGCATATGGCCCTTGCAATGGCTGTCATTGGAAGTGTAACTAACATTTAATGTTCTTTTCACAGGGCAAGCTTGTTATTGGGCACAATATGCTATTGGATGTTATGCATACCATACACCAGTTCTATTGTCCCCTACCTGATGTAAGTAATCTTCTGAACTTTCAGATGATGAAAAAAAAGCCTTAATGTATTTGTCTTGAGTCTTATCTCCAAACTTTCTTGTGAATGGAAGCATATGACAGTCTACAGAAAAGTATTTTAAAAAGAACACTTGCTATTCTGGGCTATTGCATTATTTTCTTAAATCTTCATGTAGAAAGCTTAGTTGGATTGAATTCTGCTCCTTTACATTTTTTAAGTGTTCAAATTAAACATTGGAATTGAATTGTGGTTTCTGCTCATATCTCTTAGTCCTTCAGAAACTGTTTGGATAATGGCAGGTAAATTTAACTGAATTGTTAAGATACTGGTTTGGAGCTTTAGCATTATTGTGTGGCACTTTTCCCCTGTAGTTTACAAAATGGGGATACATGTTTTCATGTAATAGTACAATTAATAGAATGGTAAGAAATCTTGTAGCAGGATGATGTTCATTGGGGTAAAGAGGTGGAATGTCTGAATAATAGGAGGGAGCATACTTTCGTGACTGCAGTAGGGCAGTCTAACAGTTCATGACTGCAATAGTCTAACAGTTTAGTTAAACTAAGCAATGTATTGGCACTGAGGACATTGTCTGAAGAAGCCAAAGGTCTCATTGGAAAGATGGCCCACATTATGGTTATATTACTTGAAATCCTCAAAGTTTTGTGGGTGTTATGGGAAAGACTTGATTATGAGATGGGAGAAGTAGTTTGGGACCTGTTTGGACAGTGTTGGAACATAAAGTTGTCAGTTGTTCCTGTACTTTTGACACTTGGAATATCTAAACCTGTAGGCAGTCAACTGTCCACCTGGACTGACTGCTTATATTCCATTGGCATATTAAATGATGGGAACATTTAAGTAGAACTGTTAGCACAGCTGGAATTAGAGGTAGTCTGGGTTGTATAATAGGATAGGGTGTTGGAGGTGATAGAACATTTCTGTTATAAATCACAGACAAATCAGAAATAATTAGTCTGTAGTTCTATGTAATTGTGGGTTGTATTTATGGTAATGCTGACAGATACATCTCTTATGAGGTAAGAGTTCAGTCAGTGTGTCTCAGTTCTAGAAGCTGGTTGGATAATTGTAGCTACTGCTGTCTGTCATATTGAGACTGATAAACAGTTAACTTATTTGGATTTTATCTTCTGGTTAAATGTTAAATTAGGACCTAAGTGAGTTCAAGGAAGTAACATCATGTGTCTTTCCCCGGTAAGTTCTTAGTTCAAACTTTCAACTGTTTCTAGTATTGTTTTAGCAAGCTGATGTTGTTTGTCCTAGCCTTGTAACCTAGCTGTTACTGGAAATAAAAATGGGAACAAGTTAGATAAATATAGTTTTTAAAGTATTCTGTAGCGTCTCTTTTTCAGAAGAGTAAAGCTGTTGTTCTACTTCTTGGCAAAAGATGCAGCTTTGCTACCCACTTGCTTGTGGCATTATGTTTGGTGTTTTGAATCTGCACTACATTTGGAACAAGATTTATTTGCTACTTATTGTTTGCATCTCTCGCTATTGCTTAGTTGCTGTCCTTTTTCTTCATGCTGAACAAAGCCAAGGAGTGTTTTGGCTGCTCTAAGATCTGAGAGTAATGTTTTAGTAGGGTGAAACTGCTGTTTCCCAGCTAATACACCAGAATGTTTTTGAGGATTTGGCAAAATGGATGTTCTTCCATTTCAACTTATTTAGCTCTTGCTTTGTTTCTAGGCTATTGGATACTAAACTGATGGCAAGTACACAACCTTTTAAGGTAAATTAATATAATATTATAGAATGATTTCAAGATACAAGTTTGCATTAAGTGTGTATTGAAACACATGATTTATTTTTAGAGAAAAATGTCTAACAATGTTTTCTGTGATGCTCCTTTTTTGTCAAAGAACGATTTTTCTTAATCCCTTATCTAAACTTACAAATTTTTAGAATACAACTTTTTACTTTTATACAAGTGACTTTTGTGTTTGTTGCAGTTTTAAGGTAACTTAGCAGCTTTAAATTCCAAAATATGTACAGTTTTTTTCTACTTAAAAATGTGATTAGCAGATTTTCTGTCTTGTAAATAGCACATGACTGCATGTCTCCTCAGGAGGAAAAAAAGCGTTGTTCGTGAACAAATAGGACCTGGAAGCTGCTTGTATAGTCAAAGCTTTAGAATATTGTGAATGATGACTTAGATTTGTCTAGAAGAAACTTGAACATCATCGTTAAGCTTTATTGTGGCCTGCTAATCACTAGGTAGTCAGCTGGAGAAAAAAATTACAGGTTTCTCTTAAAACTTCTTGCAATGGGAGTGTTATTCTTCCAAAGAATTATTGCGATAAGGGATCGTACTTTCTTGCTTTCCTATGTGCCTTTGGAATGAATTAATTAAATATGGATGAAGCAGCATATATCTTTCTGCATACCTCTCTGACTTTACAGCATTGCATAACAGAAAACCTCATTAAAATGTACTTAGTAGATAGTTTCAGGTTTGTCTCGCGTACTACTGTAGTAAGAACAGAGGCTTTTATATTCTGAAACTAATGATCCTGCACAAGTTTTATGTTTTGTACAGTTATGTTGATATTTGTAGTTTCTACAGTAGATGTTTGGGTTTTAGGCTACTGTTATCAAATGGTGCTTTGGGATGCCAATATAATGCATCATTTGAGCTTGTTCATGTACTGAGTTCTTGATAACTTTTCAGACTGCAGACTTAGTGATAACTGTAAATAGCTGTCTTGATTTAGAACCAAAAGAAATTTGGTCCTCAAAAATTTCAGGCAACTTTAAGAAAGATTGTGTAAGATTTTTTGTTTTCTCTTGCTATTGATTCTGTATGTTTTTCCATTGTACTGATTGACAAAGTATATTTGATTAAGAGCTTGAAGAATCATAGAATCATTTAGGTTGGAAAAGACCTTTAAGATCATCGAGTCCAACCGTTAACCTAGCACTGCCAAGTCCACCACTAAACCGTGTCCTTAAGCACCACATCTACACGTCTTTTAAATACCTCCAGGGATGGTGACTCCATCACTTCCCTGGGCAGCCTGTTCCGATGCCTGACAACCCTTTCAGTAAAGAAATTTTTCCTAATACCCAATTTAAACCTCCTCTGCTGCAACTTGAGGCCATTTCCTCTTGTCCTATCACTTGTTACTTGGGAGAAAAGACTGACACCCACCTTGCTACAACCTCCTTTCAGGTAGTTGAGAGTGATAAGGTCTCCCCTCAGCCTCCTTTTCTCCAGGCTAAACAGCCCCAGTTCCCTCAGCTGCTCCTCATAGGACTTGTGCTCTAGACCCTTCACCAGCTTCATTGCCCTTCTCTGGACACGCTCCAGCACCTCAATGTCTTTCTTGTAGCGAGGGACCCAAAACTGAACACAGTACTCAAGGTGCGGCCTCACCAGTGCTGAGTACAGGGGGACGATCACCTCCCTGCTCCTGCTGGCCACACTATTTCTGACACAGGCCAGGATGCTGTTGGCCACCTTGGCCACCTGGGCACACCGCTGGCTCATGTTCAGCCAGCTGCCAGCCATCACCTCCAGGTCTTTCTCTTCTGGGCAGCTTTCCAGCCACTCTTCCCCAAGCCTGTAGCGCTGCGTGGGGTTGTTGTGACCCAAGTGCAGGACCTGGCACTTGGCCTTGTTGAACCTCATACAATTGGCCTCAGCCCATCAATCCAGCCTGTCCAGATCCCTCTGTAGAGCCTCCCTACTCCCCAGCAGATCAACCCTCCCTCCCAACTTGGTGTCGTCTGTAAACTTGCTGAGGGTGCACTCAAGAAATTTGGTTTGAAGAAATTAATAATCTGTATACCTTTTTGTGACATCTTACATATGCGTATATAGATTCACTAATGGAACTTAGCTAAGCTGAAGTGTAGGAGCAGCTTTCTGATTGTAAGGCTTCTTTCACTTTATATTACTTTAAATCAGCAGTATTTACACTTATAAAACTATTCAAGAATATCCAGTCAGCAAGCACACTTAAATAATCACCTTGAATGCCTTCAACCATTATGATTGCTATTTAGGTTATTTTGTCTTGCTGTTTGTGCTGTGTTTTCCCCTGCCATATACCATGCATGGAACCAGATTCAAATAGAAATATTACTTTGGCATAATTCATCATCAAGAATTCTGAAGAGTATTAATAAATGCTTGTGACTCATTATGTTCCAAGTGAGGCCAGTTAACTGTTTAAAACTTGTCTTGACAGACTTCTCTGGTGTATGATTTTGAAATGAGGCTTTGTATAAATCCTTAGAGAACACAGGGTGGCAACAGTAAATAACTCATTTTATCCTATTTGATTTCATTTTCCAGGGAAAATGTGCTTGGCACTGGCAGTTAATAATGTCTTTTCTTGCAGGAGATCATTAATAATACATCCCTTGCAGAACTGGAAAAGCGTTTGAAAGAGGTTCCATTCAGCCCTCCTAAAGTTGGTAAGGCAATATCAAAACGGTCTTATTTCTGAAATGTTCTCCTCTTTCAGAGGAAAGAAAGTGTTTTGATTATTTTTGTTCTTGGTCTGAAATGTAAATTCCCCTATTAATACTTAGTGTTTTGATGATAGGGACTTCAGTGCAGTGCATATAGTGCAGTTCTAAATATAACTATTAGTGGAAGTCAGTAGGAATCGTTCCACTTTATTTCAGATAATGGAAGAATGGATTTATTCAGTGAACAGCAGTGTCGTCATCTTCTAATGATGGCATTTTGGTTTTTTAGGTTGATTTTTGCTGAGTAACTTGAAATTGTTTTAAAACTGTTTCATTTGGTGATTATTGTCCTTCAGATCAAAGCCAGAGGACTCTAATAGGCACTTGGACAAACAAAACCAAGAAAACTTACACAGTAGTGACTAGTTGTATGTGTTTGACAAATTACTAAAGTTCCTTTAGAGCTTTCTTTGCTTTGAGGAAAAAGGATATTTAATCAAAGGGCAAGCTTATCTCAAGGTTCTGGAATTTTGCTTAAGCTGCTGATTTAGAAAGGAGAGGGCAATACTGAACAGTAGAGTGTGTTGAAAGGGAAAGTCTCAACGCTTAATCAAAAACAAGATGAGTGATACTTTTTGTATTGCTGCTTGTGCAGAGCAGATGCACTTAAGCTGTAGTAACAGTAGAGATAATAAGATGGATATTCTACAGTCTTCTTGGACAATGAGCAGGAGCTTTTGGTCCCTAGACCTAACTGGTACCATGCATATGGAGTCTACGGTAATTGCATGCAGACCTTTTATTGGCATAGCCTCTGTAGCTTCTTCTCGGGATGTAACATAATTTGGCAGCTGACAAGTGCTACATTTTGCTGATGTAATGTACAATAATAATTTTACCAGTTTTTTTTTTTTTTTTTGAGCAAAGTATGGCCATAACAATTAACTGACTCAGAAGTGTTAATATTTAATCAAAGATGATTGATATAGTTCAGAATATCCAAAGCAAAGCATGTTTAAAAATACTAGAATACTTTCATTAACTATTAATTTGTGTTTTCTTTTGGATATGTATCTATTTAAAAAAAAAAGCACTAGGAAATGTCCTTTTCAGCTCGGCCAGTATAGCTTAATGTTGTCTGAATCTCAGACAACTTTATTTTTTTAAATAAATATTACAAGGGCTCATCTGAAAAAAGGCCTGCTGTTTTGCTACTCTAGTTTTATATATAAAATTTGGATTCAAGTTTCACTTTGCAAAATACAACAATGATATATGCTTACATATTTCCATTGTATAAGTTACGCTAGTATTTCTTTATCACTGTTTTAAATCCTGGGTATGTTTCATCATTGTTTTAGCTTCTTTTGCTAGGTTGAATGCAGTAAATTAAATGGAACTTAATTTATTGATTTGACTTATTGACAGAACTTTTCAGTCTGTACCTTAACGTAAGGGTCATGATTCTGGCTTTTTAAACAGTTAACTTTTGTTCTTCCAGTCCTATTCTCAGTATAACTTCTAGAGGAAAATGAGCCAGCTTTCTAGAGGTTGAGAAGTAGCTACAGATGTGAAATAACTTTGATGTTGGGAGTGGGAAAAATTTAAATGATAAAGAAAGAAGTGTGGTGTGCACATGTTTCTCTGTTACTGAGACTTGGGCACTTTCAGACACTTCAGGGAAGTGCTTATCAAGGTTTCCACTTTAAGGGGTGATTCAAGGGATACTTCTCAAGGTCTTCACATAAACACCAAGCATGATTGTTAGTAAAGACATCCTTTCATCACTTAGTTCCATCTTCCATCATTTAAATACCTTGAAAAATCTGACCATAGGTCAACTGGATGGTTAGCAAACAGGTTAATAGTAGAGTTTTCAATTAGCCTGAGTGTCTGTTCTTTTAAATGCAAGACAGTCAGGAAAAAAATGTGCTGTGTGGAGAATCCTGCTGTCATTGCGTTAGTACTCCATTTTGGCTAAGTAGATCTGTGGATTAATAGCTTTTTAATAGGAAGGAGTTCCTATCCTAGGAGCCTATTATTATTTAAAAATGAAAAAAAAACCTCTGTTTTTTTCAGAACTTCTGAATTTTCAGAAATTCTGAAAATTATGTAAACTTACCTAAATGATGTTATGCTCTGACAAAATAAGTGTGTGGGTAAGCATACAGGGCTGCCTTTAGCTTCTGTGATAACATGTTTACAAATTATTTTTTGTCCTCAGAAAGTGCAGAAGGGTTTCCAAGTTATGATACAGCTTCTGAACAACTTCACGAAGCAGGATATGATGCTTACATTACTGGACTGTGCTTCATCTCCATGGCTAATTTCCTAGGTATCTATGTAGTCTTTTTTTAAACTTTCTCCTTAGTACTGTCTGTAGCTGCTTATTACATACTGTATTTCTTCGTCTTTCATCAGGTTCCTTCCTCAGTCCTCCGAAAAACCATGTGTCTGCTAGATCAAAACTCATTGAACCTTTTTTTAACAAGTAAGTAGTTTTTGTATTAAAAGACCTGCTAAAACATGGAAATATTACTGGCCTTAGAATATATATCTTTAGCCTCAGAATCAATGGCTAACTGCATTTTTCTTTACACTTCAGTTTTGATTGGCTTTCTGGTTCATGCTAGTAATGCTGAAGCCAGAATTTGTACAGTAAATACCTTTTCTGTTGGAGAGAATGATTTATTTTCTGCTAACCTGTAAAAGGATACTTGGAAGAGTACCTGGACTGCTTTAATGGCCTTGTCCATGCCAGTATTGATAATATGTTTACAATTTAGAAAGTTCTTTCTGGAATAAGCTTTGGGAATAGTAGAACTGAAGAAAAACTGGTCAGGTGTTCTTTATGTTGTAGGACACTGTCAGAAACTAGTGATTGTTTAGTATACTTAGTTTTAACTGTCTGGAAAAACTGAAATATCCCTACTGTAATATCAATCCAAATAACACAAATCTGTTGTATTAACATTATCAGGTAACCCATTTTTAAGAAGGTATAATAAACATATATGGTTAGTAGTTAATGGGATGATGCTATGATCGGTATTTTGCTTTTGAATTGGATCTTCATGCAGATTACTTGAACAAATTGAAGTAAGACTTGAGAAATCTGGAAGTCTTTATGCACAGATTTGATTCTTTGCATACTTAATCTGTAGATTTTACCTTATGAAGCTTCTAAAGATAGTATAACCTGTCACATAAAGGGAAAGGAGTTGAAATTAAAAAGCTGCTAGTGCTTTGGTCTGTCTGTTTGTTTAAATTCAGGAGAAATTCCATCCTTTCAAACCCTATCATATAGGAGTTGGCAAAATTAATTATTTTAGCTTCAGGTGGGCCACACAAATGAGGGAATAATTGGGATCAATGGCTTTCAGCTTTCATTGGTCTGGAAACCAAATTACTATAGTGACAGCAGTTAGGTGATTCTCTTGACAGAGACATGTGAGGCAGTAACTCCATATGTTCTAGCAGATGTTATAAATTGTATGTACATTCCTTAGATTGAACATGGACCCGCAGTGACCACTTGATTTGAATTTGAAGGTGATGATAGAATTGATTAGCATAATTTCATTTTAACATAGGATTTATCACAGGGTTGTTTTCAGTAACACCAGCATGCACTCATGCCAACTAGTAGATGCCAATTGAGGGGGTTATTTTTTCTTTCTGGAGATACATATCTGCAACAAGTACAAACTGAAACTTCTAAAACTGCAACAAGAACATGTTAAATTTAAGCTTTTCAAGTTAAGATGTGTACTTCAAATGTGACT
The DNA here is from genome assembly GCF_000737465.1 of Haliaeetus leucocephalus. Lineage (NCBI taxonomy): Eukaryota > Metazoa > Chordata > Aves > Accipitriformes > Accipitridae > Haliaeetus > Haliaeetus leucocephalus. The sequence goes on from NW_010973072.1 coordinate 5,186,905, forward strand.
TTCCTCTAACAGTGACGTTTCAAAGTTTTGAGAGGAAGCCTGCCCGTGTCTGTTCTGGCTTCAGAGTTAACATTGCCTAAGTGTAACGAAAGGGAAAGTTAACAGAAAATTGTAGGGAGAACAACAGTTTGTTTTTTTTTTTTTTTTTTTAATGTTAAGCAAGAACTGAAAATTACTGTTTACAAGAAAAAAAGAAAGTTCATCCATTCTGTCATTATTTGGAACTTGTAGCTTCTTGTTTCAGAGAAGCTATATATTATTTTTAAATGATGGAAACTTGGAAGACTTGCCATGTCTTACTTTCACATGATCTTAGAAGCTTTGCCATAGTCTAACTAACATCTGCCACATCACCTCAGTCAGAGCTTGGAGATTAGGCTGTCTCACCTTTTCCTTACAGTGAGCAGGCCAAGGCTTGTATTTTTAAAGCTATTTTTTTACTATAATGCAAAATAACAAACCAGAATAAGACAACTCCATTTATTTAATGATTTTTTTTTTTAAGAAGAAAAAAGATTTAAGTACATGTCAGAAGTCAGAACTGTTAGATATTTAAATGCACAAGTCTTTTGCTCTGTTCAGTATGTCCTTTCAGACCAGATCTCTATTTTAGCACTTGGTCTGTTTAGCACCTGTAAGTAGCATCCAGGGCTTGTGCAATTTACATAGTTATCTTAAGGTCCCTAGTAAGTATGTTGCTTCTGGGGCTTTTTTGCAGGTTTGCTCTGGGCTGCCAGCTAGCTTCCTGCTACACCTAGTTTTCTCTAGTTTGTGGTCTAGAAGCTTTCCCTAGCTGAGCATCCTCTCTTCCTCCTGGGAAGAAAAAAAACTATCTTCCTCCTTCCTCCAGAAGTTCTACCTGATCCTGTGGGCAGCAGTCAGAACAAGGAAACCTTTTCCTTTGTGCTGTAGTCATGTTCTTCAAGCAAAACACAAACTACAACATGCAAACAGTAAGCTAAACAAATGAAAGTTATACTATCTGTCACAAAAGTTTTTTCCTGAAAGAAGCTGAACAGAGTAGTTTGTTTATTATAAGGCAGTTTATTTAGAAGCAATGTTCTCAGTTTGAACTACTATCAAGATAGTCTTGAAAATGTACTTTAAAGCAGACCACTTTATGATTCTCTGGGTTGCTTATAAAGTCTTAATTTCAAGATCTCTGAACACTAGATGTTAATATTTAAATACAGTTTAGAGATTAAACTTTTACATGATTGGTGTGACTGACAGGATTTTGGAAATGTTTTCTGTTTGAATAGGCTTGTCACTAATGTGAATAGCGGGAGTAAATTTAAAGCTGAAAAATCAAGCTTTGATTTTTACAAACTTAACCTTCAAAGGAAAGTAATACTTTTTTTCAGTAGCTATTTTGACCTCTTTTGTTATGTCAGCAAAGTTGGGGAACTTCCTGGCTTGCTGTTCAAGAGTGGTGGCAAGCAGATAGGTTAATGTTCATACAGGTTAATGATGAACATAGGTAAAATCTTTAGTTTCAACTTCTTGTAAGAGTGGAACTGATTAAAAACAGACTTTACCTTAGGGTTGTTTGGCTCTTAGGCATAATGCAGTTAAGTTGTATGATAAACAACTCAAGAAGCCAAGAATTCCAGAGATGCGTTTCTGTAATCTTTATGCTTCATTATATATACAACATGTTTGAAAAATCATGTTCATGTGAACAATCTGCTGTGAGTAATCCCTGGTGAACACTTAGGAGTTGAGATTATGGGACTTTTTACATTGTAATATCTAAACTCTTACGTGTATAATTTGAATGCTATATTGTGTTACATACTTCGGAGTTGATTTGAAATTTTTTGACCTGTTTTGTTTAGAGCAACATGTCTTCTTCCGTATCTCCCTGCCCCCATCCGCAAGCCCCTCCCAAACTTTTAATGACAACTATATTTCAGATCTCTTTGGGTTGTTTGAATGTTGTTCTTTTCTTTTGATGTAGCTGGAGGCAGGGGGTGAAAGAGGTGTAGAGAAATGAAAACACAATGTTTTACTGAGCTGAATAGCATGATGGTCTGTAGAAATATAAATTATTTTAGAAATTTTCTTTTCATACAAAGGGATATCAGAAACTAAAATTTGTGCAAATAGCTTGGTTTTGTGCTATATTTGTGGAACATGTCTCATCAGGGAGCTAGGTTCTCTGGCACGTATTGCAAATCAATTTCTCCCTCTGCTTTTCTATATGAATTTAATTTTCTTTGCAAAATTAGTGCAAAGGAATGTCAATGTGCTTTTCTGCAGTTTGACTGATAGCTTTTCAGTCACAGTGTAAGAGTAAACAACTGTTCTTGTGCTTTCAGCCACATGTGGCTGTACTAGTTACTGAGTTGGGTTGGTAAACTGATCTGGGTTTAAAAAGATGCCTTTTCTTTTTTCAGCTGCATCAGCTTCTCTACACAGTTCATCACACAGCTGTGAAAACTTTCATCCTAGCTCAGTGCAGAGGAAGAATGTTACCTACTCTCAAGTAGTCTCAACTACTTATGCATTGCTGTGAAGTGGCATGATCATAGCCTTGCTCTCCTTATTTTACTTGACTTGCCACAGAAGCAATTGTCTTCTAAGTGGCTGTCTCAAAATACTTCAAAGTTCCTAGGGTATTGTTGTATACTGAGGAATAGACCTCTGTCCTCTGACCCTGTGATGTGGCTGTAGCGTCTAAACAGTGTAGGAAATAACATTTTTTAGCTTGGTCAGTATAGCTTTTAAATGGTTGTGAATTAATGTAGTGAAAAGCAATGTCATAGCTACAAGTTCACAAATCTAGCTAACTTAATATAAAGTAGGGTTCATGTTGTCATACCGAACAACCTTATTAGTTTAAATTTTCTGTAGATAGATGAGGAATCTTACAACCATAATTATGGATACTTAATTATGGATTATGCTGTAACTCAGTGTTCGTAATCCATGTGATATAAGTTTGTGCTACAAGATGCAGTTACTGCTGTAATGTACTTTTAAGTGCACTTAATAATAAAATTGGTATTTATACTGCCTCTTTAGGAGAGCGTGTGTTTGTGTGTGTATGTACTGTTTAGAGACATAGTTCTTTGACCAAACAAGTAATTGTAGGATTTGTCTTGGAGGAGGATAAAAAATGGATCTTAATTAATCTTAGGTATATGCCCTTTTTTTTTTTTTTTTTTTTTGGTGTAAGTCTGTTCTTGCTGTTGGCCACTGTATTGCTTTCTTCAATGTGATAAAACCTGAGGGAAGGCAGTTTAACTAGTATTCTCCCCAGAAATTTTTGTTGTATTTTTAGTAAACGTCATCTTTATTTTTTTGCTACCTAGGAAACTAAACTAGTTATTTGAGTACTTTAAAAACTAGCTGGTTCCAAGAATTCTATGAAAGCTTTTTCTTCAGGTAGCTCAACTTAAACCAGATCTGTAGGGGTTTTTTTTGTTTGATTTTTTTTGGTTTGTTTATTTGTTTGTTTTTTGTAACTTTTGCTATGCTGCATGGATGATGGACAACCTTCATCCAGTGAAGACTAAACTGCTTTTACTGACTAGCTGAAATACTGTGTATTTAGGCTATGCTTATCCCCTGCACTGGAGTCCAAAGAAGGCTGTGGCTCTTACTAAGAGTGACATTGACATTATTTCAGATGAAGACATGAGCACAAATCATAGGTAATAAGTGGAACTGAGCATCTTTCAACAGTCTGAAGTGAAGTCCAGCTTACTAGCAGAGCGCAGATCCCAGACTTGCAAGTTCTTTTCTGCCCAGCTAGGTGCTCTGTGATAGCGGTATGATCCCACTTGCTGTCTTCCGCCAGAGATGGAATATAGTCACCTCCCTTCTATTCCTCATTGGAAGATGTGTTCCACACTCCCTCTTTGTATTCCCCCTCCCTTTAATCTCATAAATGGTACCCTTCTGGGCTGATCACTGTGTCTCCTGTCTGTTGTTTTCTGGGTGGATGGGGGTTTTTTTTGTTTCTTTTTGAGCAATAGCACTGCATGTCTTCTCAGTATAACCCCAAATCTCTAGGATATGTCAGAGTAAGGACGTTTTTCTCTCTTTCCTTCTGGAAGCTGTGTTCTGAAGCTAGCTTTATTCTCAAGATGTCACTCCTGTCCTGTTTGTATGGGTAGCTATAATGAAGCCAAGGCTGTTAGAAGTATGGCACCTAAGGCTAAACATAAGAAGAAACTCTAGCTCCTTTGTAAAATATCTTCATTACTCAGTAGTGCTATGCTGGAATTGTTAAAAGTTTCTGAAGTTAATTGATGCTGATGTTTCTAATTTTTATTGATAAAATTCCCTTTAGGTTCTGCAGTACTCAGGGGGACACTGTGCATATTATACCATATCTTCCTTGAGACTCAGCAAGAGAAATTAGATGGGACAGTGTATCATAACTGGTGCCAGTTCTCTGAAGACCCTCTGTCATATAGCCCATTTTCTCCCCAGTGTTTTTTTTTTTCTTTCCTCTGAGTATTTATAGTAAAGACAAGTTATCAACTGCATTCCAGTAGACTTTCCAGTGGTACAAGTAACCAGAAGGACATAATATTCAAACTCTTAAAAACCAATAGTGAGCATGGTATGATACAAAAAATCTCTAGGGAATTACAGATCTGTCTGCACACTTAAAATGTTTTTATTAGCTGTTTATATCAGTTATTACTTAGTTGAATAGTGTAACTGTAATCTGATAAGCATTTTAGAAGCTTTTTGAAGTTACGGTAGAAAAGTTATTCATTTTAGCCCGCCAGTGAACACTGTATACAGCAGATGTTTTGTAACAGTAACGTGGCATCTATACCTATGATAGGATTTTAGGGTACTTACCTTATTTTGGAGGAAAATAGTTTTCAGAGCTGAATATGAGCTTTTATTGAAAGCATTTCTTGAATGTTTTGAGAAACTCTTCAGTTACATGCTAAAGGGCAAAAGATTCATCCCTGTTACCTCCACTAAAGTGCTGTGATGGCTTTTGCAGTTTTAGGGTTTTAAGATCCATTCTGTCTAAAGCATGATGCAGTGCTCAGAAAATGGGAAAGTATATGTGTATTTAGAATGACAGCTTTTGCACTATCCACTGTGTAACTGGTTCTTAACTGTGCAGAGCTGCTACTTTCTAAATGTTCATTTCCCCACTTGTTTTAATTGTTTTCAGCAGTATCAATTTGGGACTTCTTTATTCTTGTTTTGTTGAATAAGTAAAATTACTAGCATGATGCCAAGTAACTTTTTGAATCTGGATTGGTAGATAATGGATTGGACTTAATTAGAGGGTCTGTTTGTTCTAATATAGCTTAAGATATGGTTGGGGGGATTAATTCTGTCTCTTCAGAAGCAACATTTAAAAAACTGTAAAAAGGAAAGCTTATTAAAAGGTCTTTAGGCAGAAATTTGCTAATGGTGTTTTTCCGTTTTGCTTCAGGCTATTTCTTATGAGAGTAATGGACATACCATATCTCAATTTGGAAGGACCAGACTGTAAGTAGCTTATTTCATTGTAAACTTACTACCATTCTGACAAATTTCCTGGAGGAGGAAGTGTACAGATTAATTATCGTATATCGAAAGCATGGGATATCAGCCATGTTTAGGTTATTAGCCACTTATCAAATGATCTAAACGTCACCTTTTTTTTTTTTTGAATGAAATAGTTACACCATAAGTTCTTCAACTTTGACCAGAGAATCTGCGTTATAAAGGGGATTGACTAGAACAGATTAAACTATTGTAACTAAATGTAACAGAGTTTGAAGTTAACACCTTTATGGTTATTTTGGGTCATTATTCTTAGGTACCATACACCATAAAAAGTGGGATCTTAACACTTTCCCTCTCTCCCCTCACCCCAGCAGTAAAAACAGGATGCAAACTAGTGAAGAGCAAATGGTTCTGAAAATCTTCTGGCCGTTTCACGATTTGTGTGCAGCAGTACCTTTACTGAACTTAAGTCAAAACATCAGAATTCTTTTGCCACATGAGGTTATGATAACATAAATGGAAAAATATTACTTGAAATATTTTTACATTTCACATTATTTCAGGTTACAGACCTGGGGCTCTAATAAGCTGCTAATTTAATTTCATTTAAATGAAAACAGATTTTACTAATATAAAGGTCCTTAATGTTATGGGATGTTACACTATGAGGGAGAAAATGTCGGATGAGTGTTACCAGTGATGTCTTGACTTACGAAACTGTGAAGCCCTGGAGGTCAGTCTAGTCCTCAACTAGATGAAAGCTTAGTTTTTATACTGTGAAGTCAGATACACAAATGTTGTAAAAATGATACCCATCTGGAAGCAATATTGATGTGAAGATGTTTTCTACTCTATGGATCGGAAAGCTCAGACTGGAGGATGACCCTTATTAGATGCTAGTTTAATGGTAACAGAATGCAGTTCTAGAAAGATGGAAGTAACTACTGGAGAGAAAAATATATGCTCTAAGGGCATATATTTAGTTTTTAAATGCAGTTAGGTGATCAGATCACTGAGCTCTGGCTCTGCGGATCTATTGGAATGGTTGTCTAATTATGTTGCATACTTCTTTCTCCAACTGTTTGATATTGAGTGGAAGAATGGATAAATACTTTGGGTCATTGAGAGAATGCCAAAGCTACTAAGCTGTAAAGATGCTACTTCCACTTGCTAGCCAACTTACAGGATTGTTTTGATACTTTGCCAAGAAGAGCTGCCAGAAAAGAATCTGCCTCTGAAAGTCTGTCTCTCTTATCTGAAAGGCACTCCTGTAGAACAGACTGTTGCAGATGTTACAGCATAATCTGAACCAGGAAGACTTTCTAAGCTTCAAAACGGAAAGTACATCTAGGGTGGCATGTTTGACTGGCTGCTTTAGAAACTTATTTCTATTCTGAGATTTAAATGCTACTGTGTGTTGAGGAAGCTGTCTGGTTGGTTGTTGTCTGTAGGGGCATTTTTGCAGAGAATTGAAGCCATACAAAGAATAAGGTCACACTTCTGTGGTAGATGTACTTGGAGACTGTATTTAAAAAAAAAAAAAAAAAAAAAGTGAGGTGTGGCTAACTAGATGACTGTCATAAGTCTTGTGTTTGTCAGTTTATTTGTCCTGTAGTATTTCCAATGTGGTCAAGTTAAAATCTGATCATATAAAGCTGTGTGTAGTTAACCCTTGAGTTAGCTTTAACAAACCACAGCAGTAAATTATAAAGTGGAACACTCCACTTTAATGGTTCAGCCTCTGTCTAACATCAAATGTCAAATGGCAAGGGAACATCTAGCAGTGTCATGCATAAAACCATAAATCTCTGCAGATACCTGTGGAGAGGCTCAATTAATGACTTGTAAATAGTTTCATATGAAAACAGAAAATATTTCAATATCTTTGTACCTTAAAATACAGTATTCCACTTGTTTCTTTTTAAAATATGATAGGAATTCACAGGTTCTAAAAGCTCAAGTATCTAGTGAAAGGAACTTCAGTTGTTTGTACATTGTGGTGATTTCTTACGTACAAATGATCTTTACCGGGTGAGGTCAAAGGTCCATCTTGTTCAGTAGCCTGCCTCTGTTGATGACCAAACCCAGATGTGTAGCGGGAAGTATGTAAAAGTAAGGCAGATATATAGTGATAATTTCTGCTGTACTCTTACCTCGTCCAGCAGTTTGACTTGGATTCGCTCTCTCAGATTCACAAAGCTTCAAATAACTTTCAGTGTACATCAAAGACTTCTTCTGTACTTCTTCTTTAGATGTTGGCCTTTATATGCTATTTTTTTCTTGGTGCAGTTTTTAATTAAAAAAAAAAAGTCTGTCAGTGTGTATATTCTAGCTTGTACCTAATGTTACATGAAAACTGAATTGAATATTGTTTCACAGTAAGTTTTTATTGACAAAAAAATAGGAACATTGAATTATTGCTAAGAATTTTTTAAAGCTAGACCTGGAGCATGAAGAGGCTGTTGTTTTTTCCTTCTGTCCTTGAACCTGGTGCAAAGGATGCGAAGGTCTGGGTTTGTGGGCATTTCCCACTGCATGTGATGATGTTTCAATGTCTTACACAGATGAGCTAGTAGGATTTAGTATGTCTATTTCATGCATAATTGCAGGCATATTTTCATTGGTGCCTGATGTAGATTCACAGATCTTGGCCTATTTTCTTATTTAAAAAGAAAGAAAGAAAAGAAAAACCTACATGACCATATTGGATAAGTTTCTTACGATATTCTAAAAATACTAGTGTGACTCTTACTTAAATGCTTTTTTGTTTCGCAGTGCAGCCAAAACGAGATCATGTTCTTCATGTTACTTTTCCCAAAGAGTGGAAAACTAGTGACCTTTACCAGCTTTTCAGTGCCTTTGGTGAGTGATATAGTCTATCCTTCCTTCCTTCCTTCTATTCCCACCCCCCCCATCATGGCCATTAGCAAGTACCTCTGGTTTTGTTTGTTATTTTTTATATATTAACAGATGAAGATTTGCTCCTAGTATAGGTAATGATGAATTGCTTTTTGTAATTTTTGAATGATGTCCTGTGGACTTTCTTTGTAATGATGTGTTGAAAATGTCTGCCCTTATGAACTGTTCTTTAGAAATTTTTTTATGTGTTGCTTGTTGAATATTGTAGACCTTTGATCCTTTTATTTACAGCTTCTCCTGGGAGGAGGTAAGAGTTTATATAGGTGGGTAAAGGGAATGGGGATTGGTGTGAAAAGGCATATCAAGGTTTTAGGAATAAGGTTCATCCTGCAGTCTGCTTAAAGCCAGGTCCTAACTTACATGAGTTTAGGCAAGCAAGCAAGCTTGAAAATAGCCAATTTGATTTTCAAGATTGTGAACGGCATCCAAGTCAGAAGGAACAACAAAAAAAGCTATCTAATAACTGGGGACTAGTAGTCCTGTTGTTTCCCTACTAAGTATTAGTCTATAATGTAAGGACGTGGAGATTCTAATTAATTTACAGTGATCTCCTGATACCTAACTCTTGCAGCAGGAAACAATGGTTATGCTTTGCATCCCTAAATCAGACCAAGAATGATCTTTCATACAGCCTTGTGTTGGATGTTGTTTCCAAGATTTTTATTGCAGATTGGTTTCTAGTTTCTTATTCAAATAAGATCTTTTGGGCTTGCAAATAATTTGAAATTATTTTTCTGGGGCTCCCTCCCCCCCCCCCGAGAGGTAACTTCTTTCCATTTCTTAAAACATTTAATGTAAACCAAAAATTACACTCTTATTAAAATATTTTTTTGCATGATTTTCCAGAAATATTTGTTTGTAATACTTACAATATGTTATTGGAAGTAGCTTATTAAATGTTATGTATAATAGACATCTATGCATCTCTGGACCTATATAAAATTCACTCAGTTCCTTCTGACTTTGATCTGTACTGCAGCATAATGCCAGTATAATGCTGAATAGGATTTAATATTCCCGATTGGGAAATCTAGAATGTGAGAATGTAGAAAGTTACTGAGATTCTTCTGGAGTTGCTATGACAGGGGTAAGAAACAGCACAGTTTGGACATTGTTACTATAGGCTTTTAAAAACTCAGCCATATAATTTTTCTTACTTTATCAACTCCCCTTCAGTGTTGGTGTGAAACGCAAGCAGAGATCACTACCACCAGGGGTCGCACTTACACATCTCAAAATACTATTCAGTTTTGAAATTCCCATTTCTCTCACTTCTCCAGATTTCAGAGCTGAATGTTTTCATACCTGGATTTACAAACTCCTGGTATTTGGGTAGTACTTAATCTATATTTTGTTTTAGGTCTTATTGCCATGGTATCTCAAAACAAACTGCGGATTATTTCTTCCAAAATTCTAGGAGTACCCATGCTTTTTCAGTTGTAGCTAGACAGAGAGACAGTGTGGCGCAATGTGAGGTTAAGTGATTTGCCAAAAGCAAAAAAAAATATGGCAGTAACAGACATGAATTATCCCAATTTATTACACCATTAAACAAAAGTATTTTTAAATTAAGCTTTTACCTGGATTAAAAATCAATTGTTAAGTTAAATAACAACATTAATCTGACTTTATAGAAAAATTATTTTGAATTTGTTTTAGTCTAGTATGAATTGAAGCAGAGTTGTAATCTGCCATGAAGCTTCTAATGAAAGCAGTGAAACAGCTGAAGGGGCTGCAGTGTCAGACTTGGAACTGGCTTACGTTTGCTACTTTAGAAGGGGTGTTCATGATTCTGAAGTCTTTCAGTACTGCAAGCATACCAAGTGGACACCTGTTCATGCAAGATGTTTTTATAGTCTCATGGGTGAATGTAGTTTCACTGTACAAGTACTTGCAGTACTATGCAGTCTCTCAGAACACTTACTTTCTTTAAATTCTTAAATTTGTATAGTTTATTTGGTCATGCTGATGTGAAATAAGAAGGTATTAAAATAGTATTTGCTGGAATACAGCTTCTGTGTGTAGCCTTCACTTCTACTTAAATGAATATCTTTGATGGGCTTTAATTAAAACACATACTAGCACAGTATTATAAAAACTACTTCTTAAAAATTTTCCCAGTGAGTGGAGTCAAACCTATGCATTGTATTTTGTGAGAGCGTGAGTTGTCTTTAAGAGGGAGATGAACGGTGGTGTAGTTCATGGAGTCATAGTGAACTTGAAGATGCATAAATTACTTATTTTAAAATGTAACCAGTCCTTTGTGTGTTTAAATCTTGTTCTAGTAGTCCAAACTACTACACAGGCAAGTTTTAAGTGACTCTTAAGCACGTTTTTGAGACTCATTTAAAAGTTCTATGCACTATGACATCTGTTCCTGTTAACCACTCTACTGCAAACTCAGTGTTTAAGTTTTCTTAAAAAAAAAAAAAAAAAAATAGGTGGAGCTTGAAAAATGTCCTTTCAAAGGTAAACAGTCTAGTTCAAGGAAAACTTCTAATATTTTTATATATATATATATATATATAAAAAAAAAAGTGTTCTTCCGAGCTTATGTTCATATAGACATGTGAGTTTTGAGTGTTGGTTTTTTGGTTTGTGGGGCTTTTTTGGGCATGGGGCGGGGTTTTTTTTTGGTTGGTTTTTGTTGTTTCTTTTGTTTTTGTTTTTGTGGGGTTTTTGAAAGTTTAATTCTATTTTTCTCTCTGTATTTCTGGCCTTTCCACCTTTTTCTCATGCCAACATTTCCTTCAGCTGTTCTTGCTTTCTTGGCACCCTGTCTTCCTGCCAGAAAGGTGGAAGCTCTGTTAACCCTTCTCAATTATTCACCAGGAAGATGTTGTTTGTGTTCAATATATGCGTCAACCTTTGCTTGTAGAAGAAAAGCTTCAACTATTTCTATTATCTGATGCAGTCAGTGTCGAGAAACTGTTAGCAATTCTATCGTGGTGTCAATGTGGTCTTTTTTTTTTTTTTTTAAATTAAATTGTAAGAAAATGGAATATATTAATAAACTTTTTTGGTTAAATGAATGTCTGTATAGTCCAAATACCTATCCAAAGTGTTTAATTGCCACTAACAGTTCTGTAGGAAATATAAAAGGACAGAGGTAAAGTAAAACAACTTTCCTGCCTTCTAGCAATCTATAACTTAGGGACTCATGAGCTAGAGGTCACACTTGCATCTTCTCACTTGAGCCTGTCACAGCTTTCTGTAAGTCAGTCTAAAATCCTTCTTTATCCCATATATATTCTTGTCATCCACAGCACTTGGTGGCAGTTCCCTAACTGCAAATTAAGCATTGTATGAAAAATTATTTTGGTTTCAAAACTCCTGTATATTTTATTAGATGTCCCTTAGTTGTTTTATAAAGAAATAGTGAATCCCCTCTGTACATCTTTCTTTTAATTTCTGTTCTCATATCTTCCCCATAGACATATATAGGCATCTTTCTTAGAATTTTCTTTTGAAGGCTGACTCCCAGTTTACTTAGTCTCTTATACAGAAGCCTTTCCATACCTTTGGTCATTGTGGTATAAAAACTGAGGGAAGATCTGTTTGAATGACATAATCCATCAATATAATTTTATTCTGTAGATTTTAATGTTGTTTGCATGTTTGTGTTTATATATATAGAATATTAAATTTATTTATAGAAAAAAGCATGTTACTTTGCGCCTTCATTTCAGAAGCAACAGATCAGAATTTCATCTACTACTATTTGGGCAAAGATGTTTTATTTCACTTGGTAATTCTTTACTTGATGTTACCCTTTTTTTAGCAAGGGACATTGTTTGACATTGCATGTAGTAGCAAATAGACAAGGGGTCATATAGGCTAACAATGGTGTTTTTCAAAGTATTGAAGACATTTGATCTATTCTGGAAGTGTAAAGAGAGAAATCCTCTAGTTTATTTCTCTAGAGCTGGTGTTCTATTACATTGCTGTATATGGCTTATTTGGCTTAGCTGTGCAGTAAGCTGACATGCAGCTGTATTGATTGCTGAATATTGTACTTCAAGTGGAGATGCATTTGCTTTTCAGATCTTTATCACCCTTTCACCATACTTTTGAAATGCACAATATTTACCGAGTGCTTAATGATATTGCTGAATGATTTAATTTATTAATCTTGTCTCTCTTAAATTCTTATTTCTATATAATAATGAAATGTGACATAATCTGAAAAGAGTATCTTTTAAGCATGGAGAATTGCGTAAGAGCACTTGTTGCAGTTCTCTTCAGATTGCAGCTCAGTCTCCACTGTTTAATGTTTGATTTGTTCTTAAAATTATATATTTAAAATGTATAAATCTGAGTATAAAGGCAGCATGTGTTGGCAGGTATTGAAACCCTTCATTATCTAAAATACCAAAGTCATTTAGAGTGCAGCAGGCTTTCTGCAGCAATGAATAAGTTTCTGATACTGAAATGATGTGCCATCAATGGGTTGGATTTTTATTTGTTTATTTTTAATTGGTACTTAGTGAAAATATAGGCACTGAAGTCCATTTGAGTAGTAGCTGAACTCTTTCAAGAGATTTTAGTCCATCACTGATCCTCTTTGATATTTTACACTAAGGGCACAATTGCAAGATGTTCAGGTCATTTTTTTCTTTCTGATCTTTCTTTTGGTCTGTTCAGGGTAGGTATGGAATTAATTAACTATATATATATAGGAAAGAGACAGAATCTGGACAGGTCTTCCATGCTGAAGGATTACAGAAGAGTATTGTCTCGCATGTCTCAAGATTGTTTAGAAAATTTTGTAATTTGTAAAAATTTGCAAAAAGGGAGCACTTGATACACAAAGATTAATTCAGAGCAATAATTTGTCAATGCACTTGGAACAATGTTAAATTGTGCAGTAATTTCTAATATTTAAAGGAAACTTGGTGTCAGGGTACTACCAAATGCACTACAATTTTGAGTTGCAATCATATATCGGCTCAGGCTTTTCCTGTGTTGTGAAATGTTAAGTGTCCTGCCAAAAGCATATTCTCCCTACAGTAAAGACCCATACCTACAGGCAGCAAAGATCTATGTTCTTCAAAGACTGAATTATTAGAAATTGAATTTATTTGCTCTACAAAGTGTTTAAAGAAATTCTAACATTTGACTTCTCAGTGTAGGCTCTTCTTAATAGCAGCCTTAGCCCTTTAGTATAGGGAAATGTCAGAAACCATACTGAATTAATTGTGGTTTTGGCAATGATCAAAATGATTATAACTTAAAGTCCCTTAAAGTCCTAAATAGCTGGCTACTCAAATATATAGCATGCAAACTAAATCTAACTAGGCTTTTTTTTTTTATAATTAGAAAATCTGTTTATTATCTGGCTGTATTTCAGAAGAGACTTCTATAACCTCGTAACCTGTAGGCTAAATTAGATTGAAATAGATTAAACATCTGAAAATAAAATGCATTTTAAGCCATTTTGCATCATTGTTTTTAACCTTGTAACATCTGAAGGTTAAATGGTGTTGTAACATATATAACTTGATTTCCTGGTCTACCTGAAAAAAATTGCACCAATTTTCAATATCTGAATTGTACTAACAGTAGAGCACTTAGATGAGGACAGGAGATGTAAATGGATTTCAGACTATAATAAGAACTTGTGTCTGGAATGGGAATCCTTTCCTCCGCTTTTGCTCGATTATGAGCTCTTTTAGTGCTAATGTGACATTTTAAGCCGTTCACATAGAAAATGCACTAACTGATTGATTAATGGAGGAACTTATTTTCAGTTACTCTTCCATTGTAACAGCTTCCAAATGAGGTCCATGAGTTTGTGCATTTGTCCTCGTATTTACTCAAATTAAGTTTTCATTGCACATCTAGGAGATGGTGTATAGTGGGATCCAAACAAACCAGAGTTTGAAGATTTAGAGTGTCACAAGAACTGGAGTTCTCTACTTGCATGATCAATCCCCCCCACCCCCATCCCTCTACTGGAATTTCTTATCTTGGGTGTCTGTACTAGTGAGTGGTAAGTGGAGCTTGTCCATGCTGTGTCTTTAGGAAATGCTGCAGTTCTGAAGGATGGGTAGGTTTTAAAACCCAAAGAGCTGTTCTTTATTTTAGTACAGAGCTGAAATTTCCCAGAAAAAATTGCTTCAATTTTTGTTGTAGAATTGTATAGAACACATGAAAGGAAGACAAAAAAAACCCAACCCTAAGATTACTTGAATTGTTACAAGATTTGTTTAAAAAAAAAAAAAAGCTATGAAGAAGCAGAAGAATGCTCTGGGAGTGAAAAAGTTTTATTAGACTTGTCTCCTTCCTTTTGGTCCTTTAGTGGGTCTAAGGGTGTATGGGATGCATATGCAGCCCTAACAGTCACTGCTTTTTGAACAGTTCTAGGCTCACGTACAACTGTGTATGCACTATGCACCTTTATAGTGGACAAAAGCCTTCTCAGGTGAAGTTACTCGTAGTTGACTATCTTTTATGTCACGGCGCACCAGATAAAATCTGTGACTGAGCCTAAGATAAAAACAGTCATAATCATTTTGTTTTGCCTTTTGTAGGTAACATTCAGGTTTCATGGATTGATGACACATCAGCATTTGTATCATTGAGCCAGCCAGAACAAGTACAAATAGGTAAGTGTTTCTGAATTTACTTCAGTACTAAGACTTCAACTGGCTCCTGTATAATGCTCTGAGCCAACAGGGTCTGTGATTCTAATGACAAAACTACTGACTTGGTTCAGATGCTATAGTAGGAACTAAACTTTTAGAGTACCAGCACATGCATTGCAGCAAAGACAAGCCCAAACTGGACTTGGTTGAGAGTTTTGTGTTTCATTCCATGACCATCTAAGTACCTGAACCTGTAGGCAGAGATTTCTTCACTTGATGCCATATTTATTGAGGTTATGTTACTTTGCACAAAGCAGAGCTAGCAAAGACTTTTGTGGTCTTTGCCTTCAGATACCCTTTTGACTGATATACATGTTTGGTTTGGTTTACATTTGCAAGTAACAAATGCAGTGGGAGAGCGTTTTGGTGTATTGTAGAACACATGCAAAGTAATAGTCTCCAAATAGTCTGGACTGCTAATGTGTCTACAGTTTGTGTATTAATAATGTGTAATCTCTCCAGACTTTAATTTTTTTAGTTTTTATTTGAACTTTTGAGCTTAACTTTGAAAAAAGTTCATGGACATAAGTTCTACAGGAAAGTATACATGTTTAACTTTTTTCTTGAAAGTTCACTGGGTTTGGGTTTGTTTTTTTAATATATTGCTTCTTTGTTTGGATACAAGGAGAAGGGTTAGTTCAAAGAAAAAAAAATTGTGCATGACTACATAAATACTCTTAGTGAACCCACATTCCTAATTCACATAATTAGGACAGATAGCAAAATTTTACTGTTTACAAATGTGCAACGTACTCTAGAAAGAACCACTTCCAGTATAAGCAGCTGACTGAAAGCATAGAGCAAAACTTTATCTAGATATAAGAAAACAGAATAAATAACGCTCTTGAGAAATCATCAAGAATTAATCAAGAATTAAGGAAAAAACAAAGGAAGAGAGCAGCATCTCTGAATTTATTGAAAATACTGCTTTCGGTTATGAGGAAAGACAATCTTTTTTGGGTGTGGGTTTTTTGGGTTGGGTTTTTTTGTTGTTGTTGTTTGGGGTTGGTTTGGGGTATTTTGTTGTTATTGTTGATGTCGTTTTGGGTTGGGGGGTGTTTTGTTTTGTTTTTAAGATTTTTGTTTGATTGTAGTTGGATCCACAAGCTCTTAGTGGTTTCTGTAGTTCTTTTGGGCATATATTTGAGGACAGACCCATAAACTTACTGCTGGGAACAATGACTGGAAGTGGACCATTATACATGATTATTTGGCATATGTTATGGTAGTGTCATCCCTGTTTACTGAAATGCTTGCATCAAATGCTGTGGAGCCAGTAAGAACAGCAGTATACATACCACTTTTGATTAAGTGGCTGAAATTTTGTTGTTCTTAAGAGCTATCCTGCCAGAATTCCCATGATCAAGTTCTAAAAAGAAAAATGAGAAAACACCACCGAGTTCATCATCATCTATCTTACGAAGCTCAAATAAAGAAGCTTTCAGGTTCTGGATGCATAATCAGTGCATCTCTCTAATGCCTTATTAACATCCTGTGAGTGTTTATTATACTTCCTCATGCATACATATCTCTGCAGAGGATTTTGAGTGCTTACCAGCAGCCTCCTTACAGCAAATGCTCCGTAGTAGCAAGAGCCATTGTTTCTTCATCTATATATGGATACAAGGACCATATAACTTCTAGTGAGAAGTTCCAGATAAAGAATTACATCAAAATAAATGTGGCCCTATTTTAGCTAGCTCTGTAACTCAGGAAAGCATTGCTAGCACTTCTTGCCTGTGTTGTCTTAGTTTCTTGCCTCTGAAGCGTTCGTGATTTGTAAACTGTATGTATTGTAGTTAGTTGTGATACCAGCTCACCATCAAAGGTTTGAGGGAAATGCTGTTCATGCAGCAGCAAGTACATTATAAGATTGGAGGGAATAAGCCTTACTCTAAACTGTCCTAAGTAAAAAGGTACTGTGCAATCACAAATGATATGTTTGTGAAGTAGCAACTTACCTGAAGTGTCTGAAGCTTTTTATTTCAGACTTGATTAATCTTATTCAGAGTTTGATCTCCATGTTTGAGGTATAGGCTGGGGAAAAAATTGAATAAAGGGTTGGAATTGTTCCACCTTTTTGTCTTTGCAAGAGGATTTGTCTTTGTGGTGAAATACAGCAAAGTTGTGTTTTCTGCTTTTTAGTTCAGATGCCCTGGCGTACAGAATACCTATAGGTCATTGTAAGATTATATAGCTGTGCCTTTTTTCCCCTCTTCTTTTCAAGCTGATTGCTTGTTTTCTGAGCGGGACTTGCAAGACTATTTGTTTTCAATAAAAATCATGCGTTTTATATCATTTCATAAGCTGAAAGCCTTCCTAGATGCTGCTACAGTAACTTCCGCACCACTATCACCTCAGTTGCTTACCTATTGTCTGAATGTGTGGCATACACATTCATCACCACTATTTTATTTATTTTTAATTTTAATTTTTTATTACAGCAACTACATATTGTGGAAAGAACTGAATGTCTGCAGAACATTTAAACTGAATCTTTCTGGCACTGCTCTCTGTGTGTGTGTCTTTTTTTTTATGCTTCCACAAACAGGGAGGCTTGTTCTGTGGCCTGCATGCTAGAAAACAAGTTATTTGTTTGAAAGCTCAGGTGATTATTGTCCTTCATAGATTTTTTTATGAAATCAGGTTAGTAAAATCTCATATACTGAAAGCAGTCAGCCAACCAAGCTGATAAACTATAGCAACCTCAATTACCAAAAAGCTGTGCAATTTTTACTGTACAATCGCTTAAACCTCTTGGTTTTTTTTTCCTGTAATAAATACATCATAAAATCAATTCTGTTATTCTATTTCCTGATCTTAAATTCTTTAATGAACTGCTCTGGCAATAGAAGTCACTATTTGTACTTGTGATTTACTGAGTTGTGTTTAAGTGAAGAACCTAGGAAAAACTAATTATGTGGCCTGTTTTTTAACCTGTTTATATAAATATGTCTGCATCTTCTAGACTATATAAAAAGCCTTGGAGAAGTGTCAAACAACCTGCATGGAGTGTTAACTGATTCTAGGTCTACCAAATTTTTTTAAATTCAGTTCGGATCTGGGAGGTGCCTTTATTTTTCAGTTGCAGCAGTGACTCAAATACTGAATATTTGGCTGAACTAATAGAGTTATAGAATTGAACAGCAGATCATTTAAGGACTGATCTGCAGTCATCCCTTGATGTACATACTCAGGATAACCAGTTGATGAATCTGCCTTGTTTCTTAAAAACTTTTCTCCAAGGCCTTTTTATTTTGTTCAACTTTATAGGTGTTAAAACAGAATTTGAATCATCATTTGTCCATATTTCTAGTTTTGTGTAACTGTATTGAAATTGTGATAATCTTGAGTCCTAAATACAGTTTTATTTTTTTCCATGCAGCTTTGAAAACTTTGAAAAGCTTTGCTTTTACTTTAAGATTCATTTTTACCTGATTAAAAAGGGGGGGGGGGGGGGGGGGGGGGGGGGTTTTTTTTTTTTTTTCTTCAAGATGTCCTTCACATTTCAAATAATTAGAATTAATTTTCATGCTCATGCTTAAGCTTTCCATCAAACAAATGACAGATCTCTTAAAATGTGACACTTTGTATAAGCCGTTCTATGCTGTTTCTGTTGCTTCTAACTCCTACCTTCAGGTATTTTAAATGGACTAAAAACTTGTTCATCTACACCCTGGGAATATGTTGGATTTCTCATGTTAACATGCAAAGAAATCCATTTTGAATATGTAAGTAATAAAATGTATCTGTTCATCCCCTAGTGCTCTTTAAAACAGTGTTCCTGAGTTATGTAATATCATGGATGGTAACCATTAAGACCTAGTCAAAACCTGATTGATAAAACATTGGTCCATATGCTTTTCTGTTTAAAAAGTATAAATCTGATTAGCTGAATTAAACTAATGAGTAGCTCTTCATATTTCACATGGTAATCAGTAGTGTATATGTGGCCAGGAAGAATGCACGTTCCAATTTTTCAAGTGTTACCCTGAAGGACCTATGAATCTTTGCACAGTATCTAAAGACTTGTTCCTTCTTCCACTTACTTTCCTCTGAAAAAATAAGTAGGGGAAAGGGCAGGATTTTTATAGGCAATTTTGGAGCTGCTCCTAAGTTTCAAACTGAATATAGCATGCTTAAAACATATAAAATGGAAACCTCGGGAAACAAGAAGCAAATCCCTTAACCTTCTCGTTTCACTGCTTATAATAATGTCCAAGAATCTTCACTTTATTTGGTTATTCATGTGACTCGCATATTGGCACTCTCTAATTTAGTATGAGTAGAAAATCATATTACTCTTTACAGTTAGAACATAAACTTCAGCTTGAAGTGGAAGCTGCATCAAGACAAATGTTAGTTAACTGTTTCATAATCACCACAGAGTTAGGTGCCTGCCATGTCTATATGTGCAAGTTGTACCTGCATATTTAGTGGGGAAAGATTCTTCTTGAGTTCTAGTGTGCTGTGTTCTCTGTCAGCTATCACTGTTGAACTGCTATGTTGTCATGTTAAAGCCAATAATGAGTTTGTGAAAGTGGTGGCTTAGATGGTTCTAATTTGTCACTTTTTACAATATGCTCTGCTGTAAACTGATTTCCAAGTTATAAGCACCTGAAAACAATAAGGGACAAATAAACAGTCTATTTTCTGTTGAGGTTTGCTGTTCAAGGTAGGTAATGAATAAGAATTTGTTAAATGGTTGATATTCCTTTACTTGGACATGTGGGAGACAGAACTTACTGTTGACAAATTGTACTTCATGGGGTCTCAGCATTTCTGTCAAACGTGGAGCACGTGCTTTTTAAGTATGTGGCAAAAGATAAAGCAGTGTGCACTCTTACAGTTGATAAATACAAGAAACTTCAGAACCAACTTTTGGTGTACAACTTCTGGCTTTTATGACTTTCAGCTTGCTGGGTAAGCTTGCTTTTGGATACTGTTTAGCTTTGTGTATTTATAAAGTTGGCTTTTCACCTGGAAAGGTTAGTATGAAATAAATACTATTTCAATGCTTCTTGATTTACAGGGGTCTAGACTTCATACAAATAGTCTGGAAATGGTGGGGAAGATGGGAGAAACTTCAGCTTGTCTTAACTTTAAAGTAAACGCAGTATTTTATTTTAATCAATAAATTTATGTAACCCAAAGTATTTCAGTGTTTCGACCATTTCAGTATCTCAACCATTCTGGGCAGTTAACTAGTTTGTGAGTCCTCAGTTAATGCTTTGTATCAATGATAAGCTCTTGTTATTCATGGTTTCCTTGAATTTTGTTGCCAGCCAACTTTCAGTAACTATTCAGGTCGCTGGTCTAAAAAGAACCTAAATGCACTCTTAAAGGGAGGTTTCTTTAGATCTCTTTGCACTTATGGAGTCTTTATAGACCATCTAAAATGTACTCTTAAAAAATGCTGTTACTTGAGGGTGGGTTAATTTCTAAAACATGGGAAAAGTCTTATAAATATGTTAGATTTTTAAAGTGCTTGAAAGTAAAATTGGGTTTCTGTTCTCAGACATTGGACATAGTTATATGTTAATGGAAATAATGGGCAAGTTTATCAGTGGTACTTCAAAAATACAACTGGTTTATTTTCCCTTAGCAGCTAACGCTTCCTCTTAATTCCCTTTACCTAAGGCTTAGATGTAGTTTAATAATGTCTATGTTCTGATTATGAGCAACATCTACAATATTTTAAGAACACTGATTCAATTTAAGAGTGATTTTAACTTGAGAATCTTCCTGAGAATGTTTTTCTTGCTGTTTTAAAATGCAATAAATACACTTAACCTGAAATTTTAAATACATGGGAAAAGCAACTGCTTGTCATAAATGGCAAGCATTGAAATAATCTTAAGTTGTTCCATGTGTTAGTGCCCTGATACATGAGCTCATACAGAATTTACTGTGTGCAAGATATCTTCTTCCTCTAGGCATTGAGTAGACCAATGTATTTAGACAGCAGGGGAGCAATGGACTAAAGCAGGTGCAGCAGCTGAAATTGTGATGGCCTTTCAATGATTCTTGTTTAAGTCATTAATCTTTCTGAACTGGTGAGTTTCTCAGACAGGTCTGGACTTTATGGTTTACAAGTGTTTTATAAGGTTTACTCTAGAACCTTCTACTTAGTATGAATGCTTACCACCACAATTTAAAAATATACACGTGTATTTTGAGATTGTGTGCATATCAGTCTCTTCTCACTGAATTTGGGGAAATGGCAGGCAGTATCTGCTGTATTACCCAGATTCTTTGAAAAAATTATATTTCACATGACTGTGTTCTCACCAATAAGATAATGTGAAATTCATGTCAGATACACACTCCAGGCAGGAAGCTTCCTTAATGTAGACCAGGGAAGCTGGAGTCATACTGTAGTATGTCAAATTTCAGCCATTACTGTTATTTTACTTTTTATTCAAATTATGTGCAGTCTCAAACAGATTCTCTAGCTTTTTGTGATTTCCCCTCTTCTCCCCTCACCCCCCATCAGATTTTGGATTCTTAAGATCCACAAGGTTTTGATGTTTTGGGAAAGCTTGGTTTAAATTTTGCATAAGTGGCTTAGCCTATGATGCTAAGTTTGCAGTGTTGAATCTTTTGTGGTACATACATGTGTATACATACATACGTATGTATGTGCAGATATATATATAAATATCTTGGTATTTCTCTTGTTAATTTTTGAGTGGCTTGAATTCTTGTGCTGCATCAAAATGGCATTTAAGATGAGAAACTACTAGTTGTAATAATTGTAGTAAGATATAATCACCTCATAGATGTGTGCTTTTACGTTATTTTCATGCAAGTTGGATTTTTTAAAAACACGGTATCTTGAAACTGCATATAGTTTTTCAAAAGTTAGTAATGATTTGTTATACATGCCTGTATGCTATGTAAAGACTTGAATGAAATAGTTTCGCTAGGAAGACCTGAGCAGTTAGTCTTGTAGGTTTTGCAATCCTCATGGGTAATAAGGGTTATCAAAATGGAAAATTTAAAGATTCAGTTTTATTTGGGATGCCTTTTTAGATGGGGACAGTATCAACAGATTGTTTGATGCAGTAGTGAATATGTTAATCCTGGCAATGGAGTGCAATCATTCCTGTAGCAAACTGTATCTGATGGGTGAAGTCATTATCTGGATGGTCCTTTCTGAAGTACCCGACATGTGGAGCATTAGTAGGTGCTTCAGCTGAAAACATCTGTGTTAATCTTGAACAGTTTTCTGGACAGCACTACCATGAGGGTGACTCCAAGCTCAGTTCACTAGTTCTTGTTCTGAAGTTCTTAACAAGTGTCAGAAATGTCATCAGATTTTGCAGGAGTGTGCTTCCTGCAACTGCTCAGCCTTAGCTGAAATGTTTAATTCGGTGGTATTAAAATATAGCTAATGGTTTGTGCCAGTCTTAATCCTTCATGGTTACATAAAGGGAATGGCTCTTTTCCCACTCCCAACAGTGAGCCCTCACTGCTTTTCTTTTGCTGGTTCTGTGTCCAGAAAAAATAATAAAGGAAAATTCTTGCTGGTTCAGTGATGTGAACTGGCTCATCAGCAGGTTAATAAACACCAGAAACACTGTAAAGGAGGGCGTGGGACCAGGTGGCTTGGAGCAGGGGCTAAGAAGCAAGGCATGGGATTCTCCCATTTAGTAACAAGCTGTTAGATGAAATCAGACGTTTTGCCAGACCATGGGTTCCGTTTCTTTCCAAAAAGCCTTTCAGATCTGAGCTCTCTGTGCTTTGAGTAATAATAGACGTTGAGACCTTCTATCTGACTAGAAAGGAAATGTTCTGTACACTTTACACTTTTAATTTGTAGATTAACAGATCTGAACACTTTACTAGTACTCCTGGAAACTGAAGTTCTCCAGTGTTCATTTAAAAGCATTTCTGTACTAGTAAATGCAGGGAATGAGATGTGGTGAATTTCTACTTTTGTTGTTCAGGAATCCTGACTGTAACAAGAAAATTAATTGCTAGTTGATATATTCTAGTCCTGGTTTTACAGTGGAACCTGTGGTATAAATCATAATATGGATAGCTACTTCACAACTTTCACATTACTGATGCAGAATTAAGAGGGCTGATTATAGACTTGCCATCAAGCACCTGCAGCCATATTTTTTCTCATCATTTAAAAAAACCCACAAAACAAACCCTGCCCCGTACCCTCTCTTAATGTAATGTTGCAAGTCTTTTGACTACCTTTTCATTTGATTCTGTTTTTTTTAAATGAGTTAATACATTTCACAGCTTTTGTTTCAATTACTGAGGTATTTAAACAAGGTGCAAAGGTTAAGTAGCTTGAATTCTTTCAGTAATTAAATAGCTTCATCTGTAAGAGAGTTAAAATCCTTTATAACAATCTGCATACATGAGTATAGTATGAAATGTCTCAGAGGACTATACTATCATCTGTGTTCTTTGTGGAAAGAAATATTTTGAGTTTAAAACACTGTCTAAGGATCCTTCCTCTTTCTCTGCCATGCTTTGTACTTGGCATTTTGTCTGTCTTTTGTAAAACCGTTTTCTTTCAGATCACCTGTTCATTTTCCCATTTTCTCCAAATGGAGAGTCAAAGACTTATTTTGGTTTGCTCTCTACCTTGCCACCCTCGTTTGCAAGGTGAACAGCTGCTTTGTCACCGCATTCATAGTGCTCCCTGCTCTGGATGCAGTTGTCAAAAGAGATGACAATCTTTGTAAAACAGTCTTTTTTAAAAGTCTATTTTAGAATCCGTATAGGCACCTTGTGCTATCTTAGGCTAATACAGGAGAGAAAAACAGAAAGGGATGGTCAGCACCATGTACAAATTGGAGTTTTCAATTTTGATACAGCCTGCAGATGGTTGCTATTATCAGATAGAATTCAGAGACTATGGATTCTTCAAATTGTTAAATTACTTTTCTCCATCAGTCTCGAGTATACAGATTCGTTGGAGCAAGGAGATACATCTTCACCAACCTTAAATTGTGTTTCTGTGCAGTCAGTATGTAGCTTGTGAAATTAGGTACGGAGTTAATTAAAAAAGTGGGTATATTTTGTAACTTATCCTAGCATAGCAATTTGTCCGTGGACACTTTGTACTTAATTCTATATCTGTGTCTCTGAACAAAAGTGTTTTTTACAAAGCTAAGATTTTCTTCATGGGTGCCAAAGATTAATGTAGTATTTTACCTCAGTTGATTTGTTGGGGTTTTTTTCCTAAACAAAAATTTTCAGACATCTGCATTTCTAAGGATGTGAAAATCATCAATCAAGTATTGTTTGTTTTATTTTAGTAAATGCAGTACAGATAATTTCAAAGAGCTGTATTTTCTTATAGCAGTTTGAACAGGTGGTCTGTGTTGGTGAAATTGATAAAAACTCAAGTTCTCTAACAAAATGTTGAGACTTGGCACTTTTTAAATACAGTATCTTCCAACCTGTTTAATGTTGGGGCAACTGAGGAGGAACAATGCGTATGCAGAAGTTTGATAAATTCCCTTGGGAAAGGGGGGGAAAACGGGCATGTTAAATAATTGAAAACTTGTTGAAGCATACATATTTTATGACTGAATGCTACAACTGGTACTAAGACTTGAGACTTCCTAATAGTTACATTGAAACCGCTTTCTTTATCACTGAATAAAATACAGAATAAATCATTCTGCTGATCTCCGAGACAGTCAACTGTAGTTATACTTCTGGAAGTACGTTGACTAAGTAAATACTTTGTAACTTCTTCAGGGCTTTTGAATTTTTCTAAGTGATGCTGGGATCCAAAATTACACTGCATTATAGTTTCAAACAATTGCGCGTCGACTTCCACATAGTTAGATGTTTTTACTAGTAAAAGAAATTGTAAGTGAATTTTAATTATCTCCTGACCTCAGAGCAAACCAAGACCTTCCCTTCAAGATGCTTCAGTGCAGCATGATCCTAGAGGATCTTTCATGAGATCCTGATACTTTGCTTTACTTAATTCTCAGATTTATTTTTTTTTTTAAATCAATTGCAGTGAGGGTTTTTCTTCTATTTAACCTTCCTTGAGGACAAGGACCTTGAGAAGCACACTGATGAAGTGTTACTTCATTCAGCAATGCTGGGCAAGTCTGCTGTAGTTACCTTGGCATGTGCAAGAGGGTTTCAGTGCAGCAGCGCAGCTATTACGGAAAATGGAAAGAAAGCAGCCAGGCTTTCTCTAGCTGAATTAGCAGTTATTTTTGACTCCCTTCAGTCACAATTGAAATATTTGTTTATCTCTATTAGAAATAGACCTGTGCAGGATAGTTCTGTTTAAAGTAGAGAAAACTATTTTCAGGATAAGGTTTCATCTCAATAAAAGCTTTAGCAAAGGGTATGCTGAATACACCCAACTCAACGAAATAGCTGCCTTGCTAGTGTGGGTTGATGACCAAGGCTTTAAAGAATCCTGTCTGTCATATGTAGGTGTCTTACCCTGGTAAATTAATGAGGCCTTAAATCAGTTTTGACAGTAACAGTGTTAGATGGGTTTACTCTCCTAAAAACCCACTGTGCTGTTCAGTGATGGGTGATGAGTTGGTGTGAGCATTCCAGATGAAAAGAATTTTAAAAAACCCAGACAAAACCAAATAAACCACCACCACACAATGCCCCCCCCCCCCCCAACCCCAACACTTTAAAAGCAGGATTTAAGGAAACATGCAGATTTCTCTGTTGAAATACAATTGAATTGGAATCCTTCTGACCTGCTAACCGTCAAAAGTAACCCAGTTTAACTAACTTATTTTGTAACCAGACTTGAGAAAATGGTCTAAACCACTACGTTTAGTTAGTTTTTGAAATTACTCTTTCGTCAGGACTAAAGAGTAACATATTACATAGGGCAGTTATTCCCAGGATCCTTCTTTCCTGCTAAAGAAACATACTTGTTTTGTAGTCTTCTGGATTCTTCTACATGCTTGTGAAATTTTGAAAATCACTGAATAGTACAATGATGTAGTCAGCTAGTTTAGAACTTTATTCTCTGTATGTACTGGGAGAGAAGAGAGCACAAAGATTGTGAGATTGAATCCACGCTGTATTTCTGTATTTGAATGAGAGCCATTCATAATTAACTCTGGGGTACTACATAGACTTAATACAGATGAAGAAACACTAAGAAAGAAAACTTACGATAGTAATTTATTGGTATGAGTCAGTATAGCCTGCCTCCTTCCTAATCCTAAAGATTGCTCATAGTTTTAAAAAACTGTTCATTTAGTTTGGTGGGAGAGGGAAAGGTGTCCTGGTGCTCTCCTTGCTCTTTACAGTGTTCTTTATTTTGGCCTTCAAACCAGACTATTTTAAGAAAAAAAAAAATGGTAACAGAGTAATTTTTAACATATGTTTTTGTTTGACTGTTTGGGGTGTGCTGGTCCTTCTGGAGGTAGACTGAGGTTTCATTTCACCAAGATTTTTTGTAGTACTACATAGACCAGCCCCATTGCCAGCTCTGCTTCCTTGTTTTAGGCATGGGATGGCCAAGGAACTAGTGAATGGGGGTAAGACTAGGAACTGATTAGTTTACACGTTTAGATGGAGCAAAGAGGCTGTGATTGGACCAGGTTTGAAAATAAACTAGTTTGACACTGAAGAAAAATGCATTTGACAAGGATTACCCTGCCTGAAAAAAAAGTGGGATAAAGAACCAGAAATCGATAATGGCACATAACTTGGTTAAGTTGGGGAAAATTGGTGCCTAATGGTAGCATAGACAATTTAAAAAAGGAGGTAGGAGAACTGCCTTGCCAGAGAAAATAGGGAACAGTGAGTTTAATATTGAAGAATGTTTAGAGTTATGATAGATTGCAGAAAAGACTGAATTGGGAAAAAGACAAATTGGAGAGGGTAGGATAAGAGCAGAAATCAGTAGAAATGTTGGCTAGTGAGAATTCTGTCAAGTTCATCCATCTCTTTCTGAGAGAAGCCAACAGAGAGTGTGCCCAATGCTGCTTATATTGCGTCAACACTAGCAACTATCACTAACTTTCATAATTCTAGTGGGAGAGGCTGGAGAAGTGCATTTAAAATTTTTGGTCCAACTAATTAGTTGTGTGTGTAACAGTGTGATGCCTTGCAGCAGAAATTGTCCAGGTATGCTTAAAGGTCTGAAAACTGCATATAGGCTGAAAAAAAACCCCAGTAATATTGCAATGCCAATTTCACTAATATTTAACATAACATAGGTGAATTATGCTTATGTATTGGTAAAGTCCATAGCCATGTGATCACGTACTGTTTCTTTTGGATTTATGGCTTCTCTGGGAATATGTTAATATATTTGCTGTGTAGGAACCCAACCCTGATTGAATGCACTGTGTAGTAGACAATTTAATTAGGTTAATTTAAAAGATGCTCTCTAATTTGGGATCTTGAGTCTTTACTTCTGCTTTCTGTTTATAAAATAGGCACACAGCACTGCTGCTTCAGCTCACGAGCTTTACTTTGAAACACTGGACAATGCCATGATGAAAAAAGTGCACATGCAAACTTCTGATTTTTTTGGATGCAGCATGAATAGCCCTAGACGTCAATAAATAAGGCTGTGGAACCATACAATGAATAGTGAGCATAAACCAAAATACTGAATTAGCTACTCACTAATTGAACACTGTCAATCCAACTGAGGCAGCAGTCCCATGTTTTAGGTAGAACATGATCAGACAAGATAAATGCAGCATCTCTACAGGGGTCACTTTAAGGCTTCACAGGTGAATTTTTACTTTAGTATTTCATAAACTTGAGTGTTTAGTATTGCAGCCTTAATCTGAGTAGTTCTGTGTATTAATTTTATTTATGTATTTTGGGTTTTTTACCTACACAGTTCACTTACATATTTGTCTATTTATTTAAGAGGCTTAATATTGTAAGTGGCCATCTGTCAGCATTTTGCTGTGCATAAGAGCAAGGACTTGGTGGAGGAGTATCTTTGTACGCATTCCTCTTGGATCACTCAACGACAGTCAGCCTGTTTAGTAGCTTGCCTAATAACTAGAGAAGATGGCATCCTCTAAGATGGCTTTTCCTAAAATAATGTGCAATTACTATTATTCTACTATGAGACAGAAGCTTAACTTTACAGCTGCAACTAGTGTAATGAAATGCAGCCATGTAGTGTTGGTTACTAGGTCAGGTTTCTCACAGAAGGATTTACCTTTTCTCTTATGATTATAAATAAATAAGTAAATAAACCACTTAAGTTCTCTTTAGTTTGTTAGAATTCACAAAGCATTCTAGCAATTAATTTCTTTTGTTGGCAATGCAGAGCAATGTAACTGTATTTGCTTTGTTTGGCAATATGGACAGCATTCATCAAAAAAGCATCAGAGAAAATGCATTTCAAACTTTTACAGGGAGCTGCTCTTCAGTTCAAGACCATGCAAGATTGATTTATGTGTGTGACTCCTTAGACTTCTCCATATGCCTCCATTTCAGTTGTTCAATGCATAAAGCAATATATTCAGCATGTAATTCTTTATGTTATATATACATAAATATGTTTATGCATATATTTGTGTGTGTATGTATAATATGGGTTGCTATAAAATACAGGCCTTATTTCAAGAAAGCAGAGTTGTCTTTGTTCAAAAATATTGACTCTTACACAGATTTATTTTAAAATTGTCTTTAGGCTGCATAAGGATGATTTTTTTTTTTTTTTTTTTTCTTCCCCCTTAAATACAGATTGGGTTTGTCAGGGAGTTAAATGTAAGAGCCATAACTTTGGCTCTTAGTTTATAGCAAAACAAATAATGTGAAATGGTTATTGTGTTTTAACAAATCACTATTTATCAGATGATCCATGGTAACTGTGTGCTTGATTTTAGCAAGTAAAAACATGCTTTAGTTTAACTAAACAAATTTTACCCTGAGGAATGTCGGCTGGCATGCAGTAACTCCAGTGAGCGTTATTAATTCATTCATGATGCCTGCACCATACCTTCATGGGCAATAAATACACTCCTAATTCTTATAAACAGATCCTGTAACTGCACAGTTCAAAACAAATACAAGGGGTGTGAAAGGAGGTATGCATAACATCTCTTTGGTTAGTGTAACAATCTCATGAGGCTATTAATCATAATTGCTGGTATCTATTCTTGGGATTAAAATTACATATACAGTGCTGTTGCCCAGTTTTATGTACATTTGAAAGACTTTGCAGCAGCATCTATACGCCATGACTAGTATTATAGGTAATTCATTTCACAGTAGCATAGCCAATATGCAGAATAGATGATCTATTCTGAAAGGGGAAAAAAACCAAATCCACCCATCTTCTTCACCGTTTCTGAATTGTGATGTTGGCACTTGCTATTTCTAGTGCTTGGGCTAGAATAATACAGAATACCTGTATTCAAGATGACAACACTTCAACTAGAATCAGAAAGTTGGATACACATCTGAAATTTCTACAAAAAGATTGGAAGTACCTAATAAAATCAGAATTTTCTCTTCACTACAATTATGGTATTTTAAAATGTGCAGACCAAGTATATGAAAAACAATCTGGGTGTTTTGTTCTGTTTTATATTTAAACTGGTTTACTGGTTGGCTTACAGTACTTTCTTTCAGTGAGTTAGGCTGAAAACAGCAGAGGACACCAGTTAACAGTCAGTTTAATTTGCTGATTCATCTGTTACAGTGATGGCTTCAGGCCAGAGCTTGGCTTGCAGACTAAAGGCTGAGAGCTGTGAAGATGCTAGGACTTGAAGGAATGTTGGTAAATTGTTGCTGAGTGAAGGCAGTGAAAGTTTCTTCTTTATTTTTGAAGTGTTTCTAATTTTGCACTGACAGAAATCCTTCCACCTTGAACTCGCAGTCTTTTTTAGTTAAATGGAGACCAAACATTAGAAAGATGCAAGGATGGAACAGCTGGATATTAGTGAAGTGCTGCTTCCACAGATATCTTGTGCAACCAAAAATGCAGCTCAAATAAGCTTATGTTTCACAGCAATCAAACAGAGTTTTGGCAAAGGCTTTGCAAATGTCGTCTTTTCCTGGCAGACTTGCAAAATAAACCTGCTGGGTTAAGTAATGAGACTAAAAGGGAAAAAATCCAGGAAATCTTTTCTTGCCAACAAGCAATCTGGAAGAGGGTTATGACTGAAGAATTGATGGTTTCTAATTTAAAAGAAAAGTCTTAAGTAGATGTAACCCTTTTTGTATGAAGTCTGAGAAGAGTTTTGAATATCTAATTCAAACATACCATGCGAATTTAGGAGAGTATGGCATTTTCTTTTTTTTTTAAATTGTAATATTAACATAACAGTGGAATTTGTTTATATGAACAGAACAAATAGCTCACTGCCTTATGCTTTTCAAAATAAGTTATTTCAGGGGAGAGGGCATGCTGTCATTTAACAGTGTTTTGTATATAACATCACTCTTCTTCCCCATAGCTGTAAACACCAGCAGGTATGCTGAAAGTTATAGGATCCAGACATATGCAGAGTATGTTGAGAAAAAACATGAAGAAAAACAGGCAAAGAGAAAATGTACAGAAGATAGTTGGAAGGAGATGGAGAGAAAGCGGTTAAAAACTCAATGCACACCTTACGTTTCCCAGAGTCGATACTACTGTGTTAACAGGTGAGACTTTTCCTGCATTCCCAACTTTTGTATTTTTACTGCATTTTTATTAGAGGTCTAGCAATTTTCAGGTACTTGTGAAGCAGTAGGTGACTTTTTTTCTGTACATATTTCTTTGCATGTAAGTCAGTAGTGGTACATCAGCTGTCACAAGATTGTAGGTAAAGAAGCAGAGGGAATTTCATCACAAACATGATTAGACAAATTTCTAAAATATTGAGATCTTGAGGGCAGGTCAAATCACAGCTTCTGAGCTTGATGTAGCAGTACCATTTCTTACAACCAAAATAAAAGAATTATTTTCTTTATTATTTGAAACCTCTGAATGGCTTGTGTCATCTGGAAACTTAGCGGTGGTCTTATACCCTTGTAAAGGCCGTCTTGGTTTTTGGATGACTTCCCGTGGTGATAATACTGCCACAGAGAAGGGTATAAATTACCATCTTGAGCAGTCCTGATGAAGTCGTCCTTACGCTTCAGAAACAACAAGGCAAATGACAATACTTGCATTGCTTTAAGCTTTTGGAGTAAAACTTGAAAAGCATTTTAGTTCATTATTTAAGGACAAAATTAAGTCAGGAGATGCCAGTTTTGATTCTGGTACAGTATGTTGCTGTGTATATTTCTTGTTCCATTTTTACCCTCTTGTGTTAATGACAGGTTTTGGATAGGATGGTAACAGGAGGCTTCTTTCTCAGTCATCTGTGTAGCTGTAAATGGGAAGGGTCTTTTAGTGTTAATATAACTGTAAAATTAATCAAGTTATTGCCGTTCCCCTCCCCCCCTGATTCTATCAATTCTCTATAAAAATAAGTTTCAGTGGAGTGCATAAGTTATATTTCTGTAAGGTGGTGTTTTGGGGTTTGGGAGGGTTTGTTTTGTTTCGTTTTTTCCTGGATAGACAGGCCAAATGAGATGGTCATAAAACCAACACTGAGGTCTTTCTGCTTTATCTTTCTTGGGAATGCTCTGATAAGTTCTAGCTCTCATTATATCTTCCTGTAAATGTTATCTGTCATGTAACAAATACAATAAACTTATTCTGTTCTTCTCACTTACATGAGCTTCTGATTTGCCTACTTTGCAAAACTAAATGCAGGTGTGCATTTTGGCTAGCTGTCAAATGTTCATGGCTTTTGTCATGGTGGGAATTCTGAATGTGTTAGAGACATGTTTGATCCCTAAAAACCATATGGAGGAACCTGGTGATAAAATCTGTATCAAATGAAGTTAGTCTAATTGAGCTATTGTACTTCGGAAAACTTGGGAGTGCATGCTGTGAAGAGATGAGGAGCTCTAAAAATTGTCCTGGCACTCGTTTACATGTGGCTAACATTTAGGTCTATAATTAAGTCTGTATTAAAAAGAAATACTAAGTTCTAGTTTTATTTCTACTAGAGGAAGTATCTCTTCTCAGTGAACATTCTTTTTTGGGTATCTCTCAGATTCTAGACAGATGGTAAGAGTGGCAGCTTATGGTTTGAACCATAGACAACCTACTCTTTTAATATATACTTTGGAAGACAGTAAATGCGGAAAGCTGATTTGTTGTTGTCTCACAAAGAAGTTTGAGGACTACTGCAAACGTATAATTTGGAAAATTGCTGAACAAAATTTTCAGTGAATTCTTTCCTTAAAACTATGATATACGGCAATGAGTTGTATGCCTAATCACTTAATCTCATTGAAAAATTTTAATCTATTTTTTCTAGTGTTGTAAAATTCTGCAAGAAGCAGCCTTGGTTTTAGATGATCAACACTTTGATAGCCTTGGATAGCAGCCTTTATTTTGTTGATAGACCTTCTTTTGTAATTGATGTTACATGAATTTTTGTTCTCTCATTATTCCATGAATAAAGTGATTTGGTTCTGTCTCAAATTCCCTTTCATGCATGTCTTTTGATATGTTTTTCTTAATTTTATTTTTGTTACTAGTTAGACTGTGTTCTCTTGTCAACTAATCTTTTGTAAATGTTTCCTCTGAAGTGTAATCTGGTTAGGTATAACATGGAACTGCAAACCTTGTTCCTCTTGAGTGAACTGAAAGACCACATTTTCCTTGTGTTTGCAGACAAAGATGTCACAAAAATACTTATTTTTTCTTTTAAATATATATAACCATTTTATATAAAATATAATAAATATAATTAAAATATTTATATAAATCAATCAGGACAAATATATATGTGTGCATGTATATGTGTGTATATTTGTCCAGATTAATTTGAATCATATATAGTTGAGCACTCAATACTGTGATGTATTTAGCAGCTGATCTCTTATAATAGCTTCATGTTACTACATCCTTTATTTATTTATTATTTTATAAGCTTGCTGCATCAGTTCCTGCCAGGGAGCACAGCTGCAGAATAGCTGTTTCTCTCCATGATGACAATATATCCTGGCTACTTTTTCATTCAGTAATGAAGTTGTTGGGTATTTCTTGTAAGGAACTTTTGTCTTAAATTGACAGATTGATAAGTATGTAACAAAGGTTCTTTAATTCCTGTCTTACTTAAAAAACTATAGTTCCGTAGAGGAACTACTCTAGAAAATACAGTATAATAGTATTAATAGCAGTCACAAGGTAAAATCACTTATAATTAATATATACACCTTGCATATAACTTACTACTACTGTTATGTATCAAAATGGATTTTAATGGGAATATGCCTGATAATTAATGTCAGATGGAGAAGTAGAGGAAAAACTGATGCATTTGACAAATCTTCAAGTAGTTAATAAGATCCCCTTCTCT
This sequence comes from Haliaeetus leucocephalus, assembly GCF_000737465.1. Taxonomy (NCBI): domain Eukaryota; kingdom Metazoa; phylum Chordata; class Aves; order Accipitriformes; family Accipitridae; genus Haliaeetus; species Haliaeetus leucocephalus. The sequence goes on from NW_010973072.1 coordinate 5,220,308, forward strand.
AAAGCTGTTCTCTGTTCAGAACATGCTTTTGAAATGGATGGATTACAGCCTCTTGTGTGTTATACAGTACTGGCTATGTTGTGCTTAGCAAATAACTGCCTGCCAGCTCTGCCATGACTGCTAAATGCATGGGTTTAACATCTTTTCCTTAGCAAAACAGTGTTGAACCATAGCATGAAAAATGAAATGGGGTATGTTCTATGTAAAACTAGATATTGTGCTCTACTTGTATTTACTTATTCTAGTTTTCCTGATCATCATCTAGGAACGAGTAAAACAGAATAAGGCCAATGGCAAAAGACTTAAACTAGTATGAAGTACGGGGAAGCGATATGTCCTTTTGCCTTAAAAATTTTCTAGCTAAAACCAAGAGTGCTGCATCTCCTGTCAAGTCAGGGTGCTGTTTTTAGCACCACTTCCTTGAACGCCTTTATTTTGCTGAAGATAGTTGTTCTCATTTTTGAAATGTTCATGTATTTCTCCTGATGATTCTTCTGTTTTTTATAGAAATGGTTGTTTATAGTGGTTTATTACTAAATAAAGGATAAGAATTGGGAAAAGCTGAGTCATTAAAGATATGGGTTATAAATACTGCAAGCGAATTATTATAGTATTCCAGTATTCTAGTGTTATTTCAGGTGATTTCATCTGCTCTTAAGCTGATATGACTGATTTTTATGATGGGTCAGTAACTACTCCCCCCCACCAATGTCATCAAAGTGGCAAGAGAACACAAGGTTTATGCTTTCATTCAAATAAAATTTACTTGAAGTCGGAGGTCTGTATGTATCCAGGCCAATTCAAGATGCTGTGTTGTGTTGGAAGTAAGTGATCCTTTTAAAAGTAGGACATGCTTTTCCAAAACAGAAAATGTTTAATGCTACATCTTCATAATTACTTTCCCACCTTTTGCCCCCCCTCCACTTGCTGATTCTATCAAAATAATTACCATAGTACTAGTTGGGTTGCTGCTATTTAGTAGCTGAAACAACATTTCAAAGTTCATGGGCAGTTTAATCAGGTGGAGTCCCTGCTCTTTCTGGCAGTAGAGTGATCTATAAGTCCTCCACATCCTGTTGATTCAGCAAAAATTGTGTTTAGTAATAATGTTGCTAGTAATACTGTATTCTTTTTTGATTAGGATTGTACTTAATAGGAATAGAATTTGAGAATAAAATCTAGGTTTTTCTGTTTCTACCACCTTCTTCCAGTGGCATTCATCCTTGTCAGGTTTGCCTGTGGGCTGGCTTTAAAATAGATCAACAGAAGGGAGAGGTTGGGGAAGAAGGACTAGTGGAAACTGCTGTCATTGAAGAGGCTTGGAACCCTACCTACCATCATCACTGACTGATGCGAGAGCTATATTGTGCTCACTAAGTAGATTTGCCAACTGGCAACGTATGATAGGCTTTTCTTGCGGTGGGGTGTTTTGGGTGCCCGAAAAAACCCCACAAACCCACCCCCAAAAACCGCAACCCCAACCTTGGCTAGTAATTTTATTTAAAAAATGAGAACAATCTCCATTTCAATATACAAAAGAAATTTCGGAACATCTTTAAATATATTCTTTTAAAAAAAAATTATCACCCGATTAACTATTGTACATGTGTGTTTGGAAACTTAAGTGCTGCATTTGTTAATGGATGTTGTAAGTCTGTGTCTCTAAGCGGTTCAGGTATCCAAACAGTTGAGAATCCTAAAAAATGTATCTGAATTGTACAATTACTGATAGCTATTAGTTTGTTCAGTTCTTCCACTTTTAGTTGTTTCTCAACAGAGTAAGGAAATTGAGACAAATATGGATATATTCCAAAATAGCTGGTATAATTAGAAAACCGAACTTTGCTCTGAGTAGTGCTTTAACTTGTATATACAACCATACTGATTTGCTCTTATTACTAAGTGAATAAATAATGTTGCTGTAGTCCTTGAATCTTCTTTTAGGTTAAAGAAGAATAAGACACAAAAAACCCAACTCTTGGTCATCTAGAAGCCATGCTGTCAGTGAATGAATGTAGAATAAAATTAATATTTTGGGAGAAAGCAAGAAGTCAACAGTTCTTGATTATAAAATATATATATTTTGGATCTTGTGCAGCTGAATTTTTTGATGTTTTTTTTTCCTCTTAAGGTATCTGCCACAAGAACATAAGGCCTAAAATTAATTTTTATTTTGTACTTTGGTACAAACCTAAATGTGCACTGAAGGTCAAGAACTCGTTTATCTCTATTTGCAATAACTTCTCAAGAGTTTAAGTTGAAAAAAATTAAATTCAGCCGTAAGACCTTTCAAAAAGGGTGCCTCTTCCTACAGTGAGTGCAAGTTCCCTTCTAAGAGCCAAGTGCTCATATTATGTCTAAGAAATCCTGGGATCGTAATTTATGGTTCCTGAATTGTTCTTCCTTATGTGTTTTTCAGAGTACCTTTCCCAAAAGTAGATTTCTTACACACTTTTCTAAACAGCATTTTTTTAAAAAAAAGATATGTAATAGTTTTTCATTTTCGAAATGCTCTGTTGTCACTTTTTTTCTTTCCAAATGTAGTTTTTGCCTGTTTTACAACATTGAAGTGTGTATGTAGGATAAACAGTTCTATCCAGCTTTTTGGCTTGCATTTTTCTATTGGTGGTAGTTGCGGTGTGACTCGAAATCATGATTTCTAAGAAATTGTGCAAGAAGGTCTTCTGTGTGTGAATGTTTGGAGAAAAAGCTAGTTATTCATCAAAGTAAATGGTGTTTGTGCTCCTAAAGTGGAAGTAAGAGCATGAGGCGCAATCATATGTTTCATGTTTGTTTATTGCCTTTGGACATCCCAGAAAGAATCTGTTTTAAATTGCAAAATGTTCAGCTGAAAAAGATTCCATTTCAAAGCCAAAATTATACAGCCAAATTTAACAGTCCTTTAGCTGAAACCTTATTGAAACACCATAATTCCTTGCTATTATTGATTAGAAAGAAAAAATAAAATAGTTTGTAAAGCTTGGTATTAATTTTTATTTAAATAAAAGAATAGAACATAGCTTAGGTGCATACAGCCATTTTGTGTAGTTCTTAATGAAAAACTAAAGGTTTGTGAGTCTAAACCTACCTTTTTTCTAATTGGCTGTTCTAAAAGTGCATTAAAATAGACATTTAAGTAGCTGATATTCACGTATCTAGAAGTTTGTAATGGGACCTATGTTTTTCATTAGCCCCTTTGCTACTGTATTCTTTCTCATACTCATGTTAATTTGATTTTCATATTGTCATTTGTCTTTCAAGGAAACTTAACAATAGCATTCAAGTCGAATGAAAATCTATGCAGTGTTATTTCAATGTATGCTGAATGAAATGGAGCTCTAAGTTCATCTTCATGCAGTATTAGTCAGGCTTCATTCAAATACTACCTATGGAATGAGTGTGCAATTTTTTGTGCTTTTTATTTTACCAGCCTGTTGGATGGTAGGACTCTGATTTAAAGTTTATTATATGGAGCTTGATGGTTTTCTCTACATTTATATAGTAGAAATGCTTTTAAAACTGCATATAGTTCCAGGAGAGAGGATGAAGTTAGCATGTAGAATCCTTCAATATCAAGATGTGTGTTTGAGGCTTAACAGTTGTGTATAACTTTGTGTCTATTGAGAATGCTTTACAAGAGCTTTCATAACTAAGAGAGTAAAAATTAAAACTAAGCAGGGATAGAGAACAGCTTTAATTACATTTGAGCTGAGTGATCTCATCAGAATAGCAGCTAAGCCTGAAACATCTGTAGTACGAAGAATTAATACCTTCATCTACATAAGACTGGATTAGATAGCCAATTGTTGGAATTTTACAGTTAAGTCAGATCTTCCAGATAATGTAATTTCATGGTACACCACTTACTATAGTTTATTCTACTGCCTTCATAAGTATTTAATAGATGTATAACAACTAGTACCTATGTAATAGTTATTCTTGACTTGTTCATAATCATATTTCTTCTACATTTCAGTTTTACAGGTACCAGTACAGTAGGAAAGAGAAGCATGAGTCCCATTCAGGAGGAAACCGGTTCTGATGATATGGAAGAGGGAGAAGGCCAAGATCCAGAATATGATCAGACAGACTCCTGTGCAGAGTCCCTTCCAGATGGTAAGAAGAGAGCAAAAAAGTTCAAAAAGATCAAGACAGAACAAGTTCCAGCAGGTAAGCACAATGTTTGTGCACGTGGTTTTCTCCTCTGTTTGGAACTACCCTAGGCCTGAACAGAATTGAAGTTGTTTTCTTGAATGTCTTAACTCAGTGCAAAATAACTTATAACAGTGACTTACTCCATTACATTCATAGAAATCCAGAAAAGTTATTTAAACTGAAGATTGCATCATACAAAAATTATAAAAAAAACCAAATGCAAAACCCCCCCAAAACTCCCAACCCCCAAACCAAAAAAACCCCACAAACAAAACCCCACCTGAGACCAACCAAAGGAAGCAGGATGTAGTTGATTTCTTACTTGCTTACTTTCTTCCTTAAAATAAAGCTCTTTAAATATTTCTAGCTATTCTTAATCCTTTTTTTATGTGAATTTTTAGTCAAGGTTACCCAATATGTTTTGCATATTGTAAGCTAAATTGAAGGAGTTCTGGAAGTAGGGTTCTAGAGTAGATTTCCCTGTTAATCCAGTGTTTTATCACAAAATGTCACGTTAACTTAATGTGGACATTTTCTCTTAAGCTTGATTGGATGGAGTTGTAGCATACTCGAATGCACGTAGCTTGACCTGTGTCGTGGTTTAACCCCAGCCAGCAACTAGCACCACGCAGCTGCTCACTCACTCCTCGCCCACCCCCAGTGGCATGGGGAGGAGAATCAAAAAAAAAGTAAAACTCGTGGGTTGAGATAAGAACAGTTTAATAACTGAAATAAAAAAAAAAAAGTAATGAAAAGGAAGATAACAGAGAGAGTGAAATATAACCCAAGACAGACAAGTGACCAATGCCCAATGCCCAGTCAGTCCCCGAGGAGCAATTGCACACACCTCCCCCCCCCGTAGCCAGCTCCCCCCAGTTTATATACTAAGCATGACATCATATGGTATAGAATATCCCTTTGGTCAGTTTGGGTCAGCTATGTTCCCTCCCAGTTTCTTGTGTATCTGCTCACTGGCAGAGCACGGGAAACTGAAAAATCCTTGACTTAGGATAAGAACTACTTAGCAACAACTGAAAACATCAGTGTGTTCTCAGCTTTATTCTCATAGTAAATCCAAAACACAACACTATACCAGCTACTAGGAAGAAAATTGACTCCATCCCAGCCAAAACCAGGACAGCCTGCCAGATGTGTGTCATTAGACAACCTCTGTTGCTTGCAAATGAGTCTAGTTATAATAAACCTGCCTGCTGCCCTGAAAGTACGTACCCTTTTAATTAGCACTTTAAGACTATATATCCTGATAATATTAAACTAACATTCTTTATTTACAGTTATTTGTGAGGTAAGATATATCTGTAAGTTGAGAAAACAATGGAACTTCTCAGTCTGGTCAGAATATTATTTACCTCTACAATTAAGCCAGAACTTTGACAGTCTACCTGCCTGCCCTTCACCACTCCTCTGGCACACCACTTCCCACAATGCTGGTTTAGGCTGAGTGCAGTTGGACCCAATCAGACTGCTGCTTTATATCCCTTGGTATAAATAACTAGGCTGCAACTCCACTGAAACCCTTTCCTCTCTAGAACATTTCCTGAGCATATGTTGACTTTCTGAGACAACTCAATGAAGGAGTAAGCGGCCAGACAGATGCTGATCTACTGGGCCCTTAAACTTATGCAGGCCCTTTAGCTTTCTGGGTGCTTTGCATTTACAAATCACTTCACTGTGGGTGTTTTTCTGATTAGACTTGGCAAGACAATGATGAAAAGTGAGTGTGTTTAAAATCCCTTCCAAACATTTTGGACAGGTGGGTCATATTCACCCTTAACAGTTCTTGTAGTCTACCACATGCTCTGAGTAAACCTTTGCTTATTTAAAAGGCTTACTGGACCGTGAGTAGATCATTCACATTTCATGGACTGCTAGTTTTTGAAGCTTGAGGAATTTCACTTTCAGGAGATGCAGATTTTGAAAAGTAGAAGAAATAGTAGTTTTTTTGTTGTAAAAGTGTAAAACTGTGGATTTGCCCAAGTGATAAAATCTTTTTTCTTTCTTCTGTTATGTATTTTGTAAATTTTCTTTTTTTTTTTAAATCTGGTTTAGAACTCACAATGTAATGCTTGCAAAATGAATAGTGTTTCTAACACAAATTATAAACCTGAATAATCTTTTTCTTTCTTCTTAAAACTGTTTTGATGTATACATTGGTATATGCAATGTTCTGTGTGGTGTTTGTAACCGTAGCCTTTGAAGACTTTTCACCTAGGGTTGATATAGGGGCTTTTTGCAGACTTTAATACCTACATAATTTTTAGCCAAAGTACTTTGAACTGTATGTCTGACTAAACATAGGCAGATGACAATCTGATGGCTGTGTTTCACCTGATTTGTTTTATGAGGTTGTGTGAGTTATTACAGCCTGTAAAAAAAAAAAAAAAAAAAACCCTTAGGTCACATGATTTTAAACCTCAGAAGATTTTAGTTTTATTGATCTATTTATTGTTGACTCTATTTCAACTTTTGTTAGTAATTTCTTGTAGGAATTGGTTAGACTGTATTAAATTAAACCATGTTTTAATTATTGGTCATCTGGAGCACTGTCTGTACTGAAGTGTATTCAAATATTAATATTCATAGTTAAAACTTCATTTCAATACCTGCGCTAGCCGCTTTTATCCAGAAAGGGGTATTGAATACCAAGCATCCTTTCTCCTGATTTGGTAGGGTAAAATCTTAGCTGATTCAAAAGCTGTGCTTGGAAATTGCTTTCTTCTTGTAGTTCAATAGGGCAATTGGGCCATGCAAGCATATGCAAAATGACAAGACTTGTCTACTGTAATTCCAAGTATAAAATTCATGCTCTGTATTTGCCATTATGGAAATATACATTATTGGTATTTGTGTGATTCATCTTTCTTCTCCATCTAATTTGGGCTGGAAATATTCTTCATTGTCTTAACTGTCTTAAACAAGAATAACTGGAAGTACACTTGGGAAAATAGTATTATTTAACTTTATCATCCCAGTTATTGCAAAACCAAAATTACTTGTATTTTGCAATTAATATTTTTAATCCAATATTTACTATTTAGGTAAGAAACTTGACATTAAACTTTTTTTTGTTTTTAGTACCTAATCATAAACAATCTCTTGGTTTCCCTCTGTAAGTATTGACTTGCTAGTAATGTATCTAGGGCCTCAGTCTGGTGGAGAAAATATGTCTTTGTATGCTCTGAAAGAATAAAAATATTCTTGATTTAATTTTTATTCCTTTCAGTGTTCATATATTGAAGTCTTTAATATATTGTTCCATGACTGTCTTTTAGGAAGCCTCACAGCTAGTTCCACTGGAATTTTTGAAGTCCCTGAAACATGGTAGGAAACAACTGCCTTAACAAGTGGAATTGATTGAAAGCAGTTGTGAGAATACACCTCTTGGAAGCCATACTTTATTTAAATAAAGTGGTGTTAACAAAGCAGTATGTGTCCTGAAAATCAGTTTAATTATTTTAAACTGTTCATTGAACAATCACTGTCAATTTTACTTGTGCGTATATTAACTAGTATATGATTCATTGTTGATCATGTGAAATCCTTGCTGTCGTAAATGATGTTAGATTTAAGAAGCAAGACTAAATGTATTTTGGCCACCTACTTTGGCATGCTGGCTATGAAATGTACAAAAAGAACTGGCACTCTATGATTTTGTGCTAGGCTATTTCCTGTGCTTGAGGGGAGTTACCACAAATCTCCTAATCTTTAGCTATTTTTTCAGGCAATATCAGTATGCTCTCAGCATTCTTGAAACAGGTAGAACTGCAGTTTTGCATTCTGGTAATCTTTTTTAGTTTTCCATTCTCTACCCCCCACCCCTTGTGCAGCCAGTATTCATCTAAATACCAACTTTATGCATACCTTACCCTTTCAAAAAACCGTAACTGACAAGATTCTCACACGTTACTTTCCTGGTGGGAGGTAGTTATTCTTTGTTTTCTCATTTATTGCTGTTTTCACTCTTAAGTCTTGATCTGTTTCTTCCCTCCTTCTTCCCCAGCTTGTGGGGTTTTTGTAAAAATGTTTTCTGGTACCTGTGACAAACCTGCTAACTGCACCAGCCCTTTATTTGTTTAAAAAAGGATCTGCATTGGTAGTTTTCAGAAAATGTTTGATATTTAACATTTTTGTATCATGGAAATAAAACCAAAATATGTATTTCCATAAAATGAAAATTAAAGACATTTTCTTAGGAACTGGTTTGGTTTTATTTATTAGCTTCTGAAATGTTTTTAATGAACTCTCCTTTTTTCGTCATAACAATTTTTCTTGTCAGCCTGTCATTAGCAGACCCTTTTGGTTCATGGACTACTTTCAAGATATTTGTGAAATGTAACCAAGAAAAGCAAACCTGTTGTCATAAGATTTAAATCACTATGCATTTTCCTTGGGGGGGGGGGGGGGAAAAAAGTTCTACAAATCAGTGAGTTCAAAACCATTGCTGTGGAAGAGTGGAATATTAAGAAGGCTTCATCAGATTGTATTTACATTAGAGTGGGAACCACTGTCATTTAAACAATGCAATAACCTGTTTGAAGGTATGCCAAAATTTGTGGGTTTTTAAATGTGAGAGCTATCTTGAACTTGCATTGCAAAGGGAAAAATAATTTAAAGACGTTAAATATGAAATGTTTTATTTCTAACCTTGGAATGCTACCAGAAGTAGTGTAATTAAGTTGTTGGTTTTTTAATAGCAGCCATATCATCACATTCTCACGCTAAAATGTGGGAAAGAAGACAGTATTATTAGTGATGGAAGGAGAAATTAGTAGCTGAACTCTTCTGCTCTCAAGGATCCAGAGACTTTTCTTCTCTGAGACTCATGACCTTATGAGTAAATACTTAAGTCACTTTTATCTTGAGTATCCAAATCTACAAAGAAACTGCAAATTTACTTCTCAGAATATATGCAACCCTTAAAAGTTGTATAAAATATTCATCTCTTATGGAAGTGATTCAGGTAATTTGTATGGTGTTCTCTCCAAATGGCGTGGAGCGTGGTTATTAGCTATATATCCCAAAGAACTGGCATAACGTGATTTGGGAGGGAGCTTAGAGTCATGATGTCAAACAGATACAAAAGCATTTAATGGGATTGTCAGAAGTATAGGTGAAGAGGCAAGGAAGTCTGCTCAAGAGCTCTACAGGACTGTGCTGTTGCAGAGAATCCACCAGGAGTCTTTACCCTGAGGCCATTAGCATCTTCATGGTATTGACTTCACTCTTGAACAGCACCATTTACATACCTGCAGGGAAAATATAGGTCTTAATTGCATTACAATACGGTCCCTTAAAAACTTGTTTCTTCAGAGTAGGCCATGTAGATCCTTCTCTAAACTACAAAGGTTAATAGACATTCCCACTATTTCTACCCTCCTCCCCTGCTGAACTGTCATTTGAGGAGCAGTACGTTATTTATCTCTACCTGTAACTAATACCTCTTAAGAAAATACTACTCTTCCATTTTCTTGTCCTTATATGTGTTTGATTTTAACATTTAACACCTAGGTAAGCTACTAAAATGTGACTGGATGTGGGGCTGTAGTATTTGTAATGCTAAGTTTGGGTGGAGAACTGTCAGGGGTCAGTGACGGGTGGTGTCCCAAGAAGGAACTGGCCTCATTGATACCACATCAAACCTCATTATTCTGTGGGGTTTGGTACACTTCCCTTTCTTTTAAATGAAATCATTGATTCTAGAAGGGAGAGAATGTAGCTTCTGACATTAGGTCCACAGTTGTTTCCTAATATATGTTTAAAATATGTGCATAGAACTTGGATCTTTACAGCGTTTGTTTCTGAAAAACAAAGCTGTCATCGCTAGTCTTCATGGCTACGGAGTTTCCTGGGTCTTGATCTCGGGGGGTTTTATGTACTGTTACCTGCCTCCAGAGGTATGGCGAGGCGTCGGTCTGGCTGCTTCACCGCAGAGCTGGGATAGCAGGTAAGTTGCTGAGAGGCTGTGTTTTGGCCCGGTAAAAAGTCAAATGCATCTGTGTAATACTTCGACTGAATTACTTTTTTGAATGACTTTTTTCCTGTTTTTTTCCCTTCATTCCCTTTTTCTTCCCGGGGCGGGGGGACAGCCCGCGGATCTCTTCAATTTTAGAGCTGTTGTTTTGCTTTCTGTTTGGAGGAGCAGGGATGGCTGCACCTCGTTCAGCGTCCCGCACAACCGCGCCTGTTCGGGGCCGAGCCAGCTCCGGGCGGGAGGACCCTCTCCTCTCCCCTCCTTCGGCCTTTGT
>NW_010973072.1:5230880-5286520 GCF_000737465.1 Haliaeetus leucocephalus
GAGGAGGCAGGGCGAGGTGAGCCGTGTGGAGCCAGGGGCTGCAGCCGCCTTAACGGTTCTTATTTCTGCTTGCCGATTGTATAAAACAGCCAGCGTTACCTTGCTGTTAGCAGTACTGAAGTGAAAGGTTTTCTTCAGCAAATGGCCAGGGGTTTTACTGTGACTGTGGGTGTCCTGCGGAAGGTTGTCCTTGCTTGTGGAGAGGTTAGAAGTGGCCGGTTCCTCACTGTTGGCTGTGAGGGAGAGGGAGTTGGAAGCTGCGTGGGGGTCGATATCCTAGGGACGATGTTAGAAGCAACAAGCAACAGTATATAGAAGTGCTGGAAGTCGGAGTTGAAGAAAATAAGGAATTTCCTTGAGAAAATGAGGGAAACTTGTGCATAACATTGAGGAGAAAAGATGAGAACCTGGGAGCATAGCCCTGAACGTGAAACAGGCTGAAGAAACGGTGTGGAGAAACGGGGGGAGTTTCAGCAGGCAGATGAGGTCAGTGGGCTGAAATCCTGCCTCTTCAGAGGAATGAGAATGTGTTTATTTGACTGAAACTTAAACTTGACAATGATAATTTATCAATGGTGATTGAGCACTTCATTGTTTGCATGAGAAAGCAAGTTAAAACTGTATTTGAAGTAATTTTTAAATCCATCTCAAGCATTTATGGGTGAGAGGTATTAACATGTCAGAATACACAGCATGGACAGCACAGGGTATAGGAAGTTGCTGGTAGACAAGAAATACAGAGAAAAAGGTAATTGTGTAGTGTAGAGTAAAAGAGAAGAGTGTGAGTGTCCCTGTAGCACAGATTTGAATGGGGACAGGTAAGAGAGAATGAAGACTAAGGGAGAATGAACTATTCTGCGTAAAATTAAGGTTGCTGGGAGTGCAACAGCCTATTCTTGGTCTCAGTTTTGAGCTTATGGTTTGGAGCAAAAAGCTAAGGGCTTCAGATGATTTAGATGGAGGACTAAATTTAACTATCCGTCCAGTGGAGAAACCAAGAGAGAGGTAGAAAGCTAAAACTTCTGCTGATTCTGGGAAAAAAATAAATGTTATAACTCTTTCTTCCTTTCTTTCTTTAAACCTTTGAGTTCTGTCATGGTGCCCAGAAAATGTCTGGTACCCTGGATGTGTTCTCTATCTTTAAATCATGGTAAACGTAATGCAGACAAAAATGTCCTCAGCAATTGAGCTTCAGAGCATACACAAGAAAACTCCTGATAATCAAAAGTTCTTGGCTTCTGAAGTGTTTAGACTGTTGCCAGCTGACCAGATGTGTACATTGAAGAAGATTCCTCAGGTTACTCCACAGTACATTTAGTACATGAATAAACACTTACTTGTCTGTGTTGTACTGTTGTAGCTTTAAACTTATATTAAGCTAACATTCCTTGTGTGCTTTACAGGAATACTGCCGCACCTCCATTGGATGAGGAACAGTAGATGGTGGGTTAGGCTGGGATTTGTAGGGTCAATATACTCATAATTAATATGTTCTTTTTGCTTTAATAAGTATGCATGAAGCTTCTTTTAAAAGTACTTTTTTTCCAGCAGAGTAATTATGGGCAGTCATGTGCTTCCATGAGCACTATAGCAGATCACGGGTCGGTCCCAGCTCAGGATGAACTCATATGGAACGCATCTATTCATAAATGCAATATAGAAAACATTCAGCCAAACTGTGAAAAGTTAGATTTCCTTACCCTTACATTAATTTCTTAAAATGACTAATAGTTGTATTTGTACATGAGCAGTCTGTAGGCTGTAAGTTCTTGCAAACAATTTTCTGGTTTATTACCAGAGTGACCCTATATGTTGTGATTAGTATTAGTATGCAGTTGAACGTGAAAATCTGGGGATTGTGGCTGTGCCAAGCCAGCTGCATCCTAATCTATGATCTGTTTACAACCCATCGGATGACTGAAAATACAATTGTGCTAAAGCTGATTACTTCAGATTCAGCCTTTGAAGTTACCAATTCCTTATATAAGCCTCAAAAAAACTTTGTACTCCTTCTGTGGTAAGAGCAGCTATTTTGTTTGATCTAAAGACCTTGTGAATAATTTTCTCTTGCTAATGAGTGTGTTGATATATATATAGAAATATATGTATTTTAACTTTGAATATCTTTGTCTTTTTCAAATGTGATTTTAAACTTAGAATGGTCAAGGAAGACTGAACGTGTCTAGTTCATGTATGTACTCTGTGGTTTTTTGTTTGTTTGTTTGTTTTTAGTTAGAAGTTGCATGACTTCATTGTGGGCTGCTTCTTACTCTTCAAAAATAAGTGCTCTGAGCCTGTATGGTATGCATGTCTGTAAGTCTGCCATTTAAAATTTTTGCTTTAGAGGAGGTTGCTTGCTGCATTCACAATAAATAACTGATACATATTTGCTAACAATTCCACAAAATATAAAACTGGCCCTCCATTTTGTTTGGAAAAAGTCTACACTTCAACCTTCCTTTTTAATTCTCTCATATGCTGGATTTAATTTCAGTTATCATATTTTTACTGTTCTGTTGAGAAGCTGCCAGTTATCAATAGAAACTTTTTACTACAATAGTGTACAACTGCTGAAAGTGGAAAAAATAGTTCAATTGTCTGCTCCTGTGATGAGCATATTGCTTTCAACTAATAACACAGCGTTAGAAAGAGATGATTTACCAGAGAATTTCACCTCCATGTTAGTGGAGTCCCTTGCTTGTAGACTAATAACCCTTTCTGCTAGATTGTACCATACTGGCCTGGGGTTTTTAAGTAATTGTTGTTACTAAAACAGATTAAGGAATGGTTATGGTGGTGCTAAATGATTAGTCCGTGAAGAAGTTAATGGGAAGTGTTTGTACTGGTGAATTTTGGGAGGTAAATGAAGTGTTTCTTGAAATGTTTAATATTTCATTCTTCTAAAACAGATTACTGTATTTTCAGTACTTTACTCAGGTTTCTTAATTGAACTAAATTCTTCAGTCTCTTAGAGGATGCAACTCTAAGGTGTTCTGAAGTGCTTATAACATCTTAATAATTATTGCTAATGTATTTTTGCAGTTATGCACGGAGGAGTGTTTGAGACTCACACTTTGGTTTGAATTATGTCCAAGAACAGGAATTTAACATCTAATTGATTATCTAATACACGTCTAACGTGAAATTTGGGGTAAGTGCTCAGTAGGTCTGAACAAAATAACCTTCTCTTCCTGTGCATCATCTCCTCACATGTCAGCTAAACAGTCCTGTCCAGGAGCTTTTTGACTCTTATCTGCAGGCAATAGCGCAAACCTCCCCCTCCCCAACCAAGCAACCAGGCTATGGTATATGTGTAGTACATCAGATACAAAATACCAAATGTTATTATCATGCTCCCATTCAAAGGCCTTCAGTTTAGAAATCTATTAGTCTATAAACCTTATGTATGTGTAAACATAGTCCAGTTGTTCAAAAACAAAGCCAAGTGTACAGAAAGGAACACTATTTACAGATTGTTAGTTGAATAATAGTCTGATAAAGGATGTGCCTAAAGTAAAATGGAGATTCAGTGGCAGAATCAGTTGTTTAGTACCCTTTAGTCTTTTTATGCCGTGCTTTTTCTTTGGAGGAAAGAGCTAGAAGAGTTAGACTAAATACAAACTAAATATGAAACAGTATTTTAAACTGACAGTTTCAACAAATACTTGTTTTCCTTACAACTGCTCTGAAGGACACTTGTGACACTTTTAAACACTTGTGATAACAGTAGTAATATGCTGATTGAGTACTAGCTTATACTAAAACGTAAATTTAATGTAGGTTATCTTAAAAACCTTACAGTAGCACCTATACAAACTTTAAGAAACTGTTTCAGTTTATAAAAAGACTAAAGAATAGAATGATGCTCAATTTAATATATTTCCATACTAGTACCACTGTAAGGTTAGCAAGGTGGAGCTATTTTTTTTTACCTTGGAAGGAATCTGTAGAAGAGATGCTTCTAAAATTGCTACTCCAATATATAAAGTAAGTCTAATAAGTAATAGTAGAAAGTAGTACTTTTCTGAGGAAATTGCACTATTTTTCATGGGAAAAAAAAACGATGTAGTGTTATGAGAGGAATTCCCAGTTACAGTCTGATGATTTTCAAAGATTTGATGAATGCACAAACTCAGGTCTGTGTTTTTAGAAGAGAACTTGTCTGGTTTCTTTTTGTGTATATGATACATAATCTTCGGGTATGCATGTTATGAGCAAGAGCTAGAAGCTTTTATACATGTGTTCCAGTATCTTAAAAAGCAGGCTTTCTTACTCTGTCTTGCCAAAACATGCACTCAGTCTAATGTATTTTAGCGGAGCAGAAGATTTTTCTATCAGTAGATGCTTTTCAATCTAGTGTAGATGTTTCTTCAGTTTAAATAAGGAATTTGGTAAGTTCTGTGTTTTGCTTCTTCAGGAGTTCAGATGAGAAAGAGTTGTGATATGTTCTGAATTCCAGTTTCTTAAATAAAGGTAGTTCCCTGCTTTCCTTCCTATTTATACTTCAGCAGTTTAAGTTAATGCACACCAAATTTATGTATGGCTACCACATTCTCATCTATTTCTATTTACTAAACTGCTCACTCATGTTAAATGAATCAAACACTTTCTTGTTCCTTGAATACTTTCCTGAAAAACACACACACACACACATAAACACTATTGCATTCAGAACTCTTTGAAAAATGTTTGTTTACACTACATATAGTTTTACTTGTGTGTATATTTCCTTTATATTTAGGAATAAATTATTGGGATAAAAATACTCCTGTGAATTGAACATAGAGTACAATTTCAAATGTAGGCATACAGTCTAAGGTAGATTTGTGAACTGTAATCAGTATTTAGATCTCCATTACTCATTTTGGCAAATAGATTTCAGCTTGTTTCCCTCTGCAAGAACTGAAATTATCACTGTTTTGAAATTGCAGCCTCTTTACCTCTCACAGGCTGTTTTATGACTTGGGCAATCTGTGTAATCTCAGTGTGTTAATGGATAGAGCACTCCATTTCCACATGCAGAATATTTACATGAAATGGAACATAAAATTAATAATCTGGCATGGTGACTATTTAACATACTGCAAAGGGTTGTGGAACCAATGTGTGGCTGTTCAGCCACGCTACCACCAATGCAAAGGAATTCCTGCAAGCCGAGGCTGGAGACACTGGCAAACTGCTTATATAACAGCCTGAAGAACAGTACATTGTCAAACATTATAAAAGCTACAGAAAACTGGAGGAATTTTTTCCTTGGAGGCTGAAGAGCGAACCCAAAAACTGAAAAAGCCTGAAACATACCAAAAGAAAATGGACAAAGGGCATCAGTAAAGATGAGAAGTTAATTAGTTGTTAGAATTTTGGGCATGTCTGCCCATTTACTTCTTAAATAGAACCGAAAAGGCTTGTGCAAGTAAGACCTCATGCAGGCAGTGTTTGGTGATGCCCTTTGTAAGGGAGATGAGTAGTGGAAATTTAAATGTGACACTAGATTGAGAACATAAAGGATAAAAGTGTTTTCATGTTTTGTTGGATAACATGCAACTATATTAATACTGCCTGTAAGTGTTGAGTACTCAGCTGGACCACAGGATATAGATGTTCTACACTGGAGCAGAATCATACCTTCTGTTTAGGTGTCTTGTCCTTGTTAGGGGCAATTAATACATAGTCCCTCACATGTTCTGTAACTGTTTACATGCATGTAAAAGTCTAAGAAGCTCTACGGTTACTACTTACTTCCCATAGCTTCTCTCTCAAATGCCAATAGTGTGGTATTTATATCACAAATCTTTACGAAGTATCTACTTTTTTTTAGGCTAAGAATATGCAAACATTTAGTCAAATAGACATTGGAAGATGGAAGAACCAAATGGTTTCTATTGTACAATTTGCTTTCCTTGCTTCTTTGTACATTCTTAATAAGAACCTGCGTACCTCACTTAATCATTTAATTTCAGTTTGTTAAAGCGAGCAATATTTTCTTATCAAGCATTCCGGCTAAGTTTGTATCTGTATGTTTCTTTGAGACAGCTGGAAGATTCTATATATACTTTTTAAGTTTTTCAGTTTTCTGCTTAATTTTTCAGTTTAAAGATAATTACTGAGGGTGTTACCAGATTTTGGAGAGAGTGGCATTGCTACAAGAAGACATGTTTCTCTTAGCAGTCATCTTTGAACAGAATATTCCATTTCTATTCCATTCTGGTTTTGGGGATTTGGAGGAGGGTCTTGACTGTATTGCAAGGCACATTCTAAAAATAAAATACGAAACTGTGTTGTCTAGCTCTAAATGTAAGTATTTGATGACTACAATCAAATGGGTATATGTGAACAGGAAGAATAAGGCCAAGCATTGGCATCTCAATACTGTGGGAAACAGAACAGAGAAATGATCTTTTTGGCCTATAAATCTGACTGAAGTTATATTTGCTAGCCGTCCAACTGTAGAAACTTCTGGGAAAAAATAGCAGGAAGCTGACACTCATCTAGTATTCTGAGTAACTTAAGTGCTAGCTAACTCATGTTCAGGAAACTTGGTTTTTGTCTTTTTAATGCTAAAATGTATTGTGTCTGGCAATATGGCCAGATGATTTTGAAGTTTCATCTAAGGAGAAATGAATTGTTTTCCAAGTTTAATATAGTCTAACCTAGAAAAACAAAAAGTAAAAATGTTTACTGTAGTGAGATGTGAGTAGATGAGAAAAAATTTGCAGGACTCTTGCATTAGCTTTTACATTTTTTCCATTGCTGCTCTTACTCTGTATATTTTGAACCTAACAGACATAGATGTTTACTCTGTAGATTAGAAGAGCCTTACTAAGATCTATCCACGTTCAAAATAATAAAAAACCCCATCACACTGAATTTTCAAAGCTTGTAGTGCAAGCAGCACAGAGTGCTGCCATGTTCCAGACTTTTTTCTGTGGAATAGAAATTGGAGTGAATGATCCTAAGAGAAAATCTGAACTGTGCCACTGATCCCTCTGGGTGGGTGGATCCATTTTAGCATGCTCTGGCTGGCTTTTAGGTAACTGAAATTAGTACTGGAAACTGGAATGGAAAAAATGGCTAATATAAATAAGTTAAAGCATCCATAATCATAGATACACAGTATCTGCTTAACAATAAAACCAAAGCAGGAATTTAACAACCCTTATAAAATTCCAAATATCCAAACAGAAGAATAACTGGAGAATTTACATAGTTGAGTTGAAAATCTTGAGTGCTTTAGTTATATTTCATTAGAAGAAGGTAATGGCTTAGTGATTAAATAATATTATGCCACATTCAAAAGCACAGTCTCCCACTCTCCCTTCATTTCCTGAAGTTTGAGCCCTGTTTAAATCACTGTAAAACTGTTTGGCACTTAATCATATTCAGACATGCCAGTTCATGCATTTCTCTGGGATCCAGCTCAGTCTCACGTGTCTGCAACTGTCTCGCACCTTTCATGGTCTGAAAGAACTTTTTTTTTTTTTTTTAGCTCCGAGTTGACTGGGAGCTACAAATGCAAGCCTCAGAGTTTAAGCAGCTGCATAAGTTCCCTTGTACAATGCCCAATTCTCATGCAGTATGTGCTGCTGAATATTATATTCTACAGAATCCTAAACTTGGAAGCTGAAATGCTGCTAGAAATAATTTGTCTGAAACTATAGTAATTCTTCACAGTGTGATTTGTCTGTATTCCACCCTGGGATATTTGTTTGAAATTTAACACTGAAATGCATGGTTGGTGGGAATCTGCAAACATTTTGATCTGTGGTTTTACATGCGCTTACATCAGATTTTGTAACAAATATGAATAATGACTTTTTCTTCTCCTTTAGTTCATTTCTATTTCCACTGCTCTGTGGAGGATTATATAGCAGCATACAACTTAGCCTGAACAGTTCACAAATGTTTTTTCAAACTTAGTGTGGAATAAGATACAATTTAAGGGATTCCCTACTTGCTTTCACAGTGCTTTTAATTCTTGCAACACCATCTAATTCTCAAAAGATAGGAATCTTCTTTGATTACTGGAACTATATGTAAATAGCTGTGGGTGGCAGACTTCAATAAAGTATCTTCTGAAAATGCATGATATTTTTTATATTAGATGATATCAAAGATCTAAATTATGTAATCAGTAGAGATAATGGTGGCTTTAAACACAGATTTCTTTTTTTTTTCCATAGTGGTGATAAAATGTTGTGAGGATTTATTTTGTATTTTTAAAAAAATCAGTCCAATCTCAGAAATTCAAGATTATTTTTTCTGGGGTACATATATTTAGCCATGAGCTGGATAAAACCTCCCTCCTGAAAATTTTGCATTTTTATGCTCATGCTGTTTAAGTTAAGCTAATATTTTCATTAGTTTAGACTTAATTTTTGTGAATTTCCTACAGAGTTCTGACATTTTTTCTTCCTGGCAGATAAAATTCTTCTAACTTTCTCTTTATACAGCTTCTGGGGTATATCTCAGGACATTGATTTATGTAGGATTAGACAGTGCATAGAGTGAAGCTCAGCCACTCAAACCTACATAGGTTTAAAGTGGTTTGTAAATGTGAATTTAATATCATATTTAGCTAAAGTTTCTAGCTGAGGATAGTTCTTTAGTGAACCTGTGAAGATTAACAGCATTATGAGGGGAAGCAGTACAGTATTTCCTATTTTTGCTGGCTCTATAGAGAATAATTGCTCTGGCAGTTTTACTGGCACCTCTCTTCTTTCAGTTTACCATAAAATTATATTACAGAGAATGTCACATTTTCCCAACAAAATAAAAACAAAATTTTTATGGTTTTGATAGATCCCAAGGGTGGACTGACTCCAGCACTTAATCTGGTTGATATTGTAGAGCTGTTTTACTGCTACAAAGTTAGAAGAGGATACTCTCCTTAACTTTTAGGTTTCATTAGTGGAATGTAAGTGTATTCTATTGTTTTGTTTTGTTTTGTTCTGGTTTTCTTCCCTTTAATAGCGACCTAAAAGGAACAGCCACTAAAATGCTAAAAATGAGGATGAATGACACATTGTAAGGAAAGAGGCACTATGCCAAATTCCACACATTTACACTGCCAACATTTATCCACAATGTTGGCAAAGTGGAGAAACACTTCTGAGCTGCTCTGTTATTTATGAGACAGATAATTTTTTTATTTTTTTTTTCCTGGTAGGACAGCACTGGATAATCTGATTTTTGTCACCATCAGCTTAGCCACCAGTTTTTAGTGTGACATTGGGCAGCTCACTTTTACACGTATTCCTAGTTTCTCTATCTCTAATATGGAGGTAATAGTTATGTATCTGATATTAGTACTCTGAGACTGAATTCAGTTAAGATCCAGGAGTATATTGTATTTTTATGTGAGGCATTATTACATATGAAAAGAATCATTACTTACATGAATTTAATGAGTATTTACTTGGGATGTTGTGAACTTTGTCTGTAGAAGCAATACATGGGGAATTAACTGTTTTTCCATCTATTAACAAGTGTTTGATAAATCAGGTACAACAGCCTTCTTCAATTTCATTTGACAGATATGACCATACACACTTAAAGATATTCTGCCTCATTTGTCTTTCTGAAGTCATTCCAGGATCTGTCTTCACTGTGAAATACCATGTTTTACCATGTTGGTCCCTTCCCTCTGTCTCCCCAGTGTTATAACTAAATTGTATTATTCTGTGTTCTGATTACATGTATAGGGATCATGTTATGTTAAAGAGTCTTAGTTTATGGAATGATATCCCCCCCCCAACCACCCCCCCCGCTTTTCTTGTCCTGAAAAGACCTATAATGCAGCTTTTCCCGGTATTGTAAACTCCCAACAGAGAGCATGAAGTTAGAAATGTATGTTCATTCAGTGAGAATGTTAGTTTGAACAATATGTACTAAATCCTTGTGCATGTGCATGTGCAAGTTAATTACTGTGTAAGAGATTTCATATAGAAGTTCATTCTGGGAAGTTGCCTTAGGCAAAAAAGACAACTTCTTACTTTTTGAAACGTCTTCACTGCAGTAAGCAGTGAAAGCGTGTATAAGTTCAAGCAGATAAATCTTTACTGTAAATGTAACCTGTGTAACGTAACACTGCTACACAGAAGCTGTTTTTCTATGCAACTTGATTACTACACAGGAATAATCCAGCTGGGAGGAGACAGTGGAAATGATGTAAAAGAACAATTAGAATAGCTATTCTTTGAAATCATAGTCCAGGTTTTCTTGCTTAATACTAAGTGTGTATTTGTGTAGGAATGGAGGCCTCTAGGACAACATACCCTTTTCATCTTGGTATTTGTAGGAAAAGGCATTACTTTTTTTATTCCTTGAATAAATATGCAAAAATACTTCCCAGTGACGTTTAGTATCTGCTACAGTTCTCTTCAAATATATTCCTGGTATAGTTTAAAGCATCATGTAAGCACAAAGAGAAAGCTTTATCCTGTTTCATGTGGTCAGTGTGGTTAGACATACTAATTTCTTTCAGTTCGTATCTAGTGCATTCAGTCTTCCATAACAGATGGACCAAGACTCTAAGGTTCAGTCCACTTATTTGTATTGCTCTGATTACATTAAAAATAGGGGTAAGTTGAATTTGTTCTGTTGGGGGGGGTGGTGGTTGGTTGGTTGGTTGGTTGTTTTTCCTTGACCTCTCCTGAGTAGAAGTATCTCCTTGCAACAGTCTAATTTGCCCACCTTTTTTTGCTTTTAAGTTTATGTGTGGAACAGATAATACCAAAGAAGAAACAATGCTTCAATTTATTTTTTTATTTCAGCTTCCATTTAGACTTTCTTTGTATTCTTATGGTTTTATTTTTTGAATGAAAATTTCAACATTAATTTCACTTTCAAGATTATTTTCTTTTTAAAGTTTCAACAAACTCTTTATTCTATTTTGTTCCAATACAATGTTTTCTCGTGTGTTTTGTTTGGACTTAGGACTTCTAAGTAAAAAGTAAAGATTTTTTTTTTTTTTAAAGGTCACATACATTCTGCCAAATAAGAATATTGTTAGTGAGCCAGATATCTCCAGGAGAAGGCTTATAAAAGTGGCTTGAAAGTGTCTGGGGTTTAGAAACCATGCAGTATAGAAACTCATAAAATACATTATTTATGCAGAGAGAGAGTTCTTTGAGTCTAGAGAAAAACACTCTGGGGCTCAGAAAGAAAGGTAGCAAACTCTAAAAAATATTTTTAATTTGCTCAGGATATAATTCCTCATGTATTATATGCACTGCCTGCAAAGTGCAGTATTCGACTCTGTAATAGAAGCACCTCAAGCAAGTCATAACTTGAACTTTATTTGGTCTAAAATAATTCATTTAGCCAAACTGAATATACATAAGTCACTTACACTTTTTTAATTTACAGTGTAAACTTTAAAAATATTTTGCTGTGATGTAAATGTTGAATGTATATGGTAAGAGAGGGATTTTTGTGCAGACTAACTTCAGCGTTTATAGTTTCCTGCCTTTCAACTGACTTCTTTTTTTTTTCCAAATTTCAGTCTTAGATTGCTACAGCAGAAAATCGTCTCTATGAACAGAAATAACATAATTAAACCTTCTGTTTAAAAGCTTGTAGATTTTTTTTGTGTACACAGTGATCTCAATTTAAAAGATGAACAACTGTTAGTTTTCACATTATTTCCCTTGTCCTGAGGGCAGAAGTAACATCTATTATTTATATCAATGAGAGAGAGGTTACAAAATTTGCAATCCCTCAGCTCCCCAGGAGCCATTGTATTAGGTGTTACACATGGATAAGCTTTGCAATGGGCAAGTTTATATTTCTCTCAAAATTTTAAATTGGCAAAATGAGTTGCCAGACATTTTCTTTCTGCATTAATTTGTCTGCTGTTTCTAAGGATGAGAAGCACTTGAACATCTACTCCTTAATAAAAGACTGAATTGCTCATATTCCAAATATAAGAGAAGGATTAATGTCACTGAAACATCTAATTAAAGCTTCAGCTAGTTGAAGCTACATGTCAGTTTCAATAGGAGCGAACCCTTCTGGAGGATGGTTCATCTCACGCTAACGCAGGTTTTGTCTGATAAGAATGACTGGTCTTCTGTCAGCTGCAGAGCAAAAGCAATGGTCGGAGCAAACTGATCTTACCTTTAAATGACAATTTATTTGAGAGGAATCTTACCCAAAGTGCCCAAATGGAAATTAATCAGAAATGGTAGCTGTGGTAAAAAGCTCAGTTCTGTGACATGTTACACTTAAGGATTTTAGTTCTGTCTCTGTATTAATTAATTAATTTTTGACTCGGAAGTAGTGCTTCTGCATCTATAGTATGTCAGTGAGAAATATGGTTGTCTGGAAAGTTTGGTACCTTCTGAGGCACCGTGAAAAACCTGAATAACAATTGAACCTTGGTGAAGTATGGGAGAAGCCAGATGGTATATGCTCTTCTACGCTAGTAGCAGGGGAAGAATATAACATAAGGAAACAAAGAAAATAGTGCTGGTTCTTTCTCCTTTATATTTTGCAGCCAGCTGTAAATCACTATCAGTGCAAAGAAATTTAATTTGTAACAGATTATAAAAGCGGAGAGGCACCTTAATCATCTGCCTGCTAAGGAAAGACTTCTGGAAAGTCAGAAATGTCATAAGCATAAGTGAAACTACAGAAAAACAAGGTAGAAAAATAAGAAAGTCAACGAGGCATTGGTTTTTCCACGTACTGTTAATATTACATTTTTCAAGAAACATTGTCTTCTCTAGATGTCATTGTTTCATTCTAAAGAACGAGTAACAAAATACCGGAAAGAGGAGGAAGAGCTGCTCTTGCATGCTGACACTTGGGTGTAAGCAAGGAAGTGCCTACAAAGCGCCATTATGGAGAAATCCCCCAAGCCCTCTCCAGGACCTCAACATGCTGGAGTTGAGTTCCCGGAGTGCCTTCATACTAGCGCACGCAGTATGGGGAATAAAGGGGATGAGTTGGGGACCTGCGTGTAGTTGCAGGGCTGTGATGTTGTTGGGGTCATGAAGACGTGCTGGGTTGGCTCCCATGACTGGAGTGTCACAGTGGAGGGGTACTGGATCTTTGGGAAGGACAGGATGGGCAGAACAAAGGGGAGTTGCCCTTTATGTGAGAGAGCTGCTGGAGTGCAGGGAGCTCTATCTGGGGATGGGTGAGGAGCCAGTGAGAGCTTATGGTTTAGGATTAAAGAGAGGACAGGTAAAGGTGACATTCTAGTAGGTGTCTGCTGTAGGTACCTGACCCAGAAGAACCAGTCGATCGGGCACTCTGCAGACAGGTGAGAGCAGCCTCAAGTTTCCAGGCCCTGGTCCTCATGCGGGACTTCAGCCACTCCAATATCTGCTTACACTCACGTAAGAAGGCTGTGCATTGACATAGGTTATTCTTGAATGTATAGGAAGATGATTTGTATTGTTGCTGTGAACAGAGGGACTCAGCTGCTTCAAGTTTCAGGTTTTGTTCTTTGTACCCACTGAAACCTGACAGAAGTAGTAGTATGTGGACATGTGTGTAACTTTACTGTGCCAGGAACTTAGAAATATTTCTTGTCCTAGTGCTGGGCTGTTGGACACATGTGCAACAATAGGACAAAAGACATTGCTGGAAATGGAATGTGGATTGGAAGCAACTTGAACACCTTGTGAAGCCTTGGAGGTAAAAAAAGGGGGGAGAAAAAAGACAAGTGTGATTGAGCAAATCTAATAGAATTGCAGTAGTGAAACACCACCTATCATGCTTGCTTCATTTTGAGGTTATTTCTCCTTAAATATACAAAGAGGAGATTTGTTAATATAAGGTAAAAACACTTAGAAATACCCTTTTTTAAAAGTAATCTTTAGTTAGTTTCTTTAATGTAGATCACATAAATGGGATCAGGACTCTTTCCAAGATGAGGGAATAAGAAGATGTTACAAACTATATTGTAGGAGTTGTTTATCTTCTGTAAAGAAATAGCTACATCTTGGGTGAGCTATCCCCATTACAGTACAAACTATCAGACTAACCTTTTGACCCTAAACAAAGGGGCAAACAGTAAATTATTTTGATTTTATGGGTGGGGGTGGACATATGCAACAGAGTTGGACCTTGTGATTGATAATTCGCTACTGTGAATTCAGAATGTTACACATGAAGTCCCTTAGGATAAAGGTATACATCAAAATGAGTATGGTTAAACCATCAGAGTGATTTTAAATAGCAATCTTTCCTTTTGATTTAAGGTAGCAGGCAGGAAAAGTGCATTTAAATCACCTATTTCAAATAATTTTTAAGTACAAAGCAAATCTTCCTTGGTGGTCTGATTCTTAACAATTATTAAAGCATCAAAATATGTAATCAATAAATGGGAATTAAGAAAGGTGTCATCCTCACTTGTAGAAGAGCTGAATGACGTAAAAGTTACTTTTTATGTCAGGATGACCTAACTAGGACATTAAGCCCAGGTTTTCCAAAGATTCATTGGTTTGACCTTCCTGAAAATTTTTACTACAAGCACTTGAAGTTTTTAATGTTTCCTTCCCAAAAGCACACTTTAATTTCTTTGACTTCCATTTAAAAATTCTAAAGTGCATCTTTGTGGACTTTGTATATACTAAGTAAATAAATGCTTTTTATTAAATGCATTTTAATAAAAAGACAAAATTAATATACAAAACACCCAAACCAAATGTATTTAGGGTTGAGCTTAATTTTACTTTTGCACAGGCCTATGTAAACCCATAGATCTTCAAAATGACTGGGTGAATAAATAACGGTATTTAATGAGATATTTGGAAACTAAATCAACTTCAGACAACAAGTTAGAGTTCAAGCCTTGTGCAAACAGGTGCAATTTAAGTGGCTCGAATAGATTTGATTATCAATATTTCTTAGGAGGCTGAAAGAGACTGAGATAAAGCTTTTTGAAAGGCTATATATGAGGGAGAGTTGCCAGTGTGTTTCTCCCCAGTATTTTAAGACATCAGTTTTACCTCCTGGGGAAATTTTCTGTTTGAAATGTTACAACTTTGCCACTGTTACACTTGCCAATATTGTGTCATATTTGCAGCATGAAATTTACTAGCTTACAGTGCATTAGCTTGAACTATTTTGCACATATACGATTAGAAATGATTAAATAGGGTTTCAGTTAAACAATCTTCCCCTGACAAGCTAAAGCAAAATTTTATTTCAATAAACCAAACCATCAGGAAGTCATCTGTTTGAAAATTATCTAGGACTTTGAATTTAATATTTGTGTCTACATTAACTGTTACTGAATTGTTGACTCTTGTATTCCTAATTATGTGAAACCTACAAGCAGAGATTTATAAATCTTAGGATTTAGACACTAACTATAACAAATCTTTGTGATTATTTGTTTACTGCTAAAAATTGTCAAAACAAGAGTTGGTTGGTCTCCTGAGTCGCAGTTCCCTAAAGAACTGTAATGTATGCAGTCTCCATCACTTTCCTAACCTGTAATTATTTTTTTTCATAAGTGGAGAAATAATGTCATATACACGGCAAACTGTTAAAAACCCCCATGTTTTGTTACCTTTCACTTAGCAGTTTCCCATTTGGTGCTTTACTTTGGATGGTATATAAAGCCAATAAGCAGGTGGAAATTGGGTCATAGGAGTCTTTCTGGTGACAAAAAGCAACTTCATGGAAATTGTTGAGCATAGCTGTATTTTCTAAGGAGCTTTTCTGTTCTCATCTGATTTTGGCATAATAGTCTGTATTATGTATGTTTGAAACAATTGTAAATTAATGCCAAATCCTTTTGGCTCTCTTCAGATCCTCTCAACAGTGAACACGTTTCTTATACATATATGTCCACTGGAAATAGGAAATCTTTTATTTGAAATGTTATGGCTTTACTTTTACATTTTCATGGTCTTTAAATTTCAATATTCTTAATCTAGACAAGAGCTGAAGCTGTAAAACTCCAGTCTACTGAAGGCTGTTTATTAGGTTAATGCTTACTTTGAATACTATTAAAAAAAAAAGTTTTTGAATAGGACTGACAGTTGAATGGGTAGGTTATACACATGGTCTATTCCGCCCCCCCCCCCCCATCTGTCTTTCTCCAAAAAAAATTACCATTTGGTTATCACTCATGGTTCCACAGAGATCAACAGAGGCATTTTCATTACATTAGTCACTACAAAAACTAGCTTGAAAGCTGTCATTAAATAGCTAATGCAGAAGAAACGCTTAGTATTTCCCAAATGAGAGCCCTGACAGCTGTCTTTCTGCACTGGTCAGAGCTGATCAGCATGGTTGTTCTCACCTCTCTGTGACTCAGACTCGACCTAAACATCATATGTTGGCAAGGAGCAGGGAAAGATCAATCCAGAATTCATCCATGTTGCTGACCTTACGTCTTGGAGACACCATTCTGTCCCTCCTGGGAAGAATATGCTTAATGAAGCTTGGGTTTATTTTTATTTATTTGCCTTTGAGCCATAGATGTTCAGCTTGAGTTCTTCTGAAAAATGTTTAGACTCACAGGGAACTTTGTCCTGGTGATAACTTTAGGTTCCTACAGATGTCAGGCGATTAAAAGGATCAGCAGAGTTTTGGACTTCAGTATCCAACTACACTAAATCTTTTTATCCATCCAGGCCTTTGCACAAGCTGTAAGACTGTGCTTAAAACCAAATTACAGTATTTTCATGTATGTAATTGGTATTTCAGAAAATGTATTTCCTGCTATTTTTGCAGAATAATAATTTAAAGTCATCAGATAATCATTATCTCCAGGGAACCAAATGCATGTTCATCTGTAGCATGAGTTGTAGTTACAGGTGGATGGTGTACAGCAGGACTTTTAGGTCAAATGGTATGCACTGGCTGGTTAGAACAGGAATTGGTCCCCTGCTGCGGATGTCTTAATCTTTTTCAGATCTTTCTTTTCAGATACAGTACATATTTGGGACAATCTAGTGTCTCTTGAACTGTGTCACCACCTCAGTATTCCTTCCCAAGAAGAGAGGGAATAATAATGTATCTTTGCTAGGACTCAGGTCTTACTTGGGCTTATAACTGGTTTTCCATGCCTAAACTTCTGACCAGCTAATAAGTGATGCTAGCATATTATCAACTATTAAGAATAACAAGAAAGTAAGGTAATACAGGTGCTAAAATCTTCAAAGCAATATCTGTTTTTGTACAATTATCAATATTAAGCATTCTAATTGAAGGTTTGTTTAATGCTCTCCTAGAAATTAGAATAGAATTAGTGGGTTTGCATGAAAGATAAATTCATATAAAGCTTTGTCCACTAAAAGACTTGTCCACTTGTCCACTAAGACGCTTGTCCTATCTGTAATGTACAGTTTTGAAGTACTTCATGTAATTGAAAAACAGTAAGCTTTTCAATTTTGTCTAACCCCACATTATTGGTGTATTATCTTTTGGATAAATTTGATAACTGACTCATGGTTTGCAGATATCAAAACCAGAACTATTTCTGAAGAAATAGGGTGTAACTAAAAGGGGAAAAAAAATTCAGATAAGGAGGGTGGGTAATTTGGCATCCACAGGAGTCCTAATGTATATTAAAATAGACGGACCAATTTAAATGAAATAACCGATTCTGGGCCTTTTGGAATAGGAAAGCATCTGTCAGTTAAAAAAAAAACAGCATAGGCATGCTTCAGAAACAAAAGCAATGCCATAATTGTTGCCTTCACTTTAAAACAAAACAAAAGCAACCTCTGAAATGATTGTGAGTCAACAACACTTGGTTTGCAACACAGGAGAATGAGACAGTAGCATGTTTATGAAACACCTCAACGCACATGCTTACTCGTTACTTTTTTGCTGTTTAATTCTTTTCCTGATGGATTTTTTTTCCAAACAGAAAAGCTTCTTGTTTGTTCTTTCACTTAGTTTTCACAACTTGCGTCTCATTCTTTTATGCCTCCATTTGCTAAATTTCCCTAATTATTACAGAGCTTGACAGTGATGATATTGATCCTTAAAAAATAAACAAATCTTTTCTGTTCAGTCCTGGCAGAAGTCAATGTAATCTCCTCTGAGTCAAGATGCAAAATCAGTGGGTCATGAGTGGCTGGAGGAAATAATTGAGCAGTATAGATTGCTCACCAGTTATTTCAGAATAAATGCGAGTTTCTGAAACCCTGGGTTAGCTCTAGGTGTGGCATGAGCCTGCCCGCAGCAGTCCAGGGAGGATGGCTGAGAAGCCTCGTCCCAGTGTGCAGACAGAGTAGAAAAGGTGGTGATCTTCCCAGTAGTGGCCTCACAACTGCAGATCGCAGCATTGGTTGCCTGAAAGCAGACAGGTTTGTCAGAAGGAATTACTGATGTGTGAGCAGTGAGACTAAAGAAAGCTAAGCGTACCCGCGTTTGTATAACTACCATTACAGTTACTTTTGCCAGGCCACTTTACATTTCCCCAGATGTGAAAACTGTTAACGTGTAAGCCCAGTTCAGCTTTCATCTGCCTAGCATTCCTAGTTCTGATAATTAAATAGTATTTTGAAAGAATTATAATTCTTCTGTCTCACCATTGAGTTTAGATAAGTGATAATTTACAATTATGTCAACAGATTAGAAAGATACTGATCTAAGAAATTTAATTCCTGCAAATAAACCTTAGGTTATGTAACTTTTTTAAACCAACTCATTTGTTGCTGTAATTTTTGTAAATTGTTTTGGAATAGAGATGAGTTTGTTTCTTTTTCAGAAACATTTACCCAGAACAAATGTGTGTTATACACCATTTTGTTTAGTTACAAGGCTACTTAACATAATGATATCTTGATAGGATTCCATTGCTAAGAAGGATCAACACTTTATTCTTATGCTCTTTTTGTAATGGATTGTCTAAAATTTAATAAGGACGCACTATTACTGCTAAAAGGCGACATGCAGGACATGTGGCAGTATACAATCTTATGAAATAATCTGTTATATCCAGTTCATTTGATTTGTTTTTATTAATCATGATTTGTATTGTAAGATAGAGCTGTTTTTTGAAGTAATTGAAAGAGAAGTCGAAGTTTTTTATCTATCACAAATATATGGTTATATTCACAAGAAAATTATAGGTGATAGAAATTCTACAAGTTACATCCTTATGTTATGATGTTTTAACATAAATATGTAAAAGATGAGTGGTAGGTTGACTCCCAGCATTTATTTTCGTCTTTAGTCTAACTGGAGCAAAAACTACAATTTGTTTAATTTTGTGGGTTATTTAGGTTTGGGGTTTTTTTTTTATTTTATTTTAATGCCTTTTGTGCTAACCAATTTGTAATTAGATGTTCACAACATTCCACATGTCATTACTGGGCCAATTACTTTTTTTTAGTATCAGCACAATATGTTAACATTATTTACATCTGCAATAGTTAAAATCAGTGTTTACCTCTACTTGGACTGGTGTGAAGTGAACATTTTAGACAGTATGGTATCTCTTTGTGAAACTAAACTTCATGCAATTCATTGCTCTTTGGTCCTACATAGTAATTGTTCACAGTTGTTAGTTATGATTTGCTTTTAATAATTTTCATAACTAATTGAAAAAAAACACCTTACAGGGTTTTTTGGTTGGTTTCAGGCATTTCACAGTGTGGAATTACAGCCGTTCTGTTACACTATCTGACAAAATACAAAAGACTTCATGCATATCATTAAATAGCTGGTGTTATTTTTACCATAGCATTGTGAGACTTGATATTATAAAGTTTGTGGCTGGAAGAGGGAAGCTTTAATGTCCTTCACAAATTCTTACTAGTGAAAATATTAAGAAACAGAGAGAAATATTCCAAAGGAAGGGTTTAGTTTCTTTGTTACAAACTTCAGTTCAGCATTGAGATGACTCATCCTTTCGTTGGATTACTGAATAGACTGGACAAAGAAGGTGATATCTAATGTTGCACAAAAATCTTGAATTTCCTAATATTGTCATACCTGACTTTGAATATCTATCCTTTAAGGCAGATTTTTTGAAAGTTAGTACACAGCAACTACTGTTACTGCATGCTTTTGGTATACAAAAGTAGTAATTCAGTGAAAGAACTCAGATGTTTACTTTGCCATCCTGAAGTGAAGGGCTTTTTTTTCTAATGATTGCAGAGTTCCAAAAGATATCTGAACTTCATATTTGACTCAGCTTTATTCTTCCTCATTTTTCTCCCTTGAGATTCAAGTCTCCAACTAAAATGTATTCTCAAATAGATATTCATAAAGAAAAAAAATTAAAATGCATCCTGTACTGTTCTGAGCACTAGTAGCAGGACTAGGCTATTTTACTATAGTTAAACGGATATGTGCTTTACATAATTCTTTTTTTCTTTTAAGGAAGGGGTATGGTGCTTGGGTTTGATCGAGCATCTCCTATCCTACACTGAAACAAGCACATTCCTTTAGTTGGAATAAAAATCCTTTTTATATCTGTAAGCAAGAAAGTGAAATGCTGTAGATGAAATATTTCTGGAGAAGTATTGTACAAAACAAGATTTTGCAAGCAGTTGTCTTTTTTTCCATACAGTTTAAAGAATGATTTGCTTTTAAAAGTTTGGACAGATGAGTAGTTTTGTTTGAGGATGTGCGGATCTTCTCATTTAGTATGAATCTGATGACAGTCCTTGAAATGCCTTTCAAAAGAAAAGACAAAGATTTCATAATCTCTATCAGAATTTGCGGTAATGCAAATTCATTATATATATTAATGCTTCCTTCATTAGCTTTGATGTCTAATTTTACAAAATGTTGAATTTTCTATGAGCTAAGTGACGAGGATTTTGCCATACTTTATTTTTTTTCTAAGTAATAAGCCCAAGAGAAGATAAAATGCTCTGGAATGAGTTACACCAAACTTCGTCAGATTTGTTGACATAAAGGCTTTCTCTTGTTTGTCAGGATTTGTCAGAGTTAGGAGTGAGTTAAATCGGTACCTGGAATTTTAGCATGTGAGTCACAGTGAGGTCTCTAATAACAAATGTTTTGACTGGGTGTCCCAGGTGGAAAAAATTGGCCACTTGGATCTCACTAAAGAACAGTTCTATAGTTCTCTCTTGACCTTAGTTTTTATTAATGTTTTATTGTTTCCTGTGTGGAGAAAAAAAACCCCAACATTCACACAGCTTCTTTTATGGTCATGATTCACCACTATGGAAATCAAGCAAAGCTTGGAAGAATACTGCGTGATGGCTTGCCAGTGCTTTGAAGTGCATGGCAGTCAAAGCTATTTGGACACAGTTTAACTTGAACATTGTGCTAATGTGTGATTTCCAAAGTTTCTGCTTGTGGTTCTCCACCCAGAAAATAAGACGACAATGACAATCCACCCTCATACTTTTGTCCGAAGGACACATTAGAAATACATAATAGTGAAGAGGAGCTGAAAATATTAAAAGTGCAAATTATTATCCTGAAAAGTTGCAGTCAAATGATTCTTATGAGTAAAGAAGTCAAGGACAGAATTAGTTGCCTATAATGTTAAGAAAACAGCTCTGAATGTTGTCCTTATCTTATTTTTGGTATATCTACAAATGGTTTGAAATTCCAGTTTAGTAGCTTGGGTGTAATTTTACAATATATTGAAGAATACACATTTTAATTAGGAACAAGTACTTAATCTCAGGCACGAAATCTTTCTCTGGTATTTGGCTAAGAACATGGGAAGAATAGCAAGATAAACAAATTGCAGCTAAAATTTTGTTAGTTATTTAATGAAGAGCACTCAGGTAGTGAAGAGCCATTTGTAAGTATGACTGCATGGAGTGTTTCCTAAAATCATCATAATAATGTTAACTTTTATTGAAAGTGAAAGTTGGACAAGTGACCTGCAATTTTCAACTTACGCAATAGTGAGAAGTAACACGGGCTTGTCACAGGCTTGATAATGTCAGCTGGAAATGGACTAGATTGCTTTGCTTCCGTTCTAGCTCACTAAGCCCATATACCTTTAAGCTTTGTTTGATCAGAGTTGGAAGCAGTTTTTCTCTGGTTCAGTTTCCAGTCAGGATTATTTGTCTTCTGTTCCTTGGTAAATGTGAGACTTTACTGGCTACTTGCACATGCTCCCCCTGCCCCAGGGATGAGTACTGACAGTTGTGTCCCTGGGTTCTCTGAAAGATTAAGCACATCTTTTCCTTTAGTCCCCGTTTTACTCACTCAGGGTTTATAGTTCACCTCTTAGAAACATGCAATAGTTGAAGTAGACAAGCACAGATATAAAATTCCGTAAAATCAATGATTCTTTATATTAGCTGGCACAAAATATCATACAGATGGGAAAAAACTAAATATGCTGTGTATACTTCCCTTCCTCAGTTTTAAATGTTGTTTTGGGCATAGTCTGTGTGCTCCGTGCCATCCATTTCTGTACATAACTTTTTAAGTTGCGTGCATGTCTGTGTCAGAATTCTGAAGCCAGTTCCTTCTCACTTGGCTGGCCCACAGTTAGCAAAGCATGCCTCACTGTTCCTTCTCGATGCACAAGTTTTCTGTCTCTCTGTGATTCATGGCATTTCCCAAATGCTCTAGCTTTTGAGGTCTAGTCATAACATTTGATCTTCCTTTCGTTTTTTTTTTTTAAATTCCATAGCTCCAAACCCTGGCTTGCAGGAAGAGTTTGGGTGAATTGATTGCTGTCTGGCTCCGGCGCCCCATTGTCCTCTTATACTCCCTCTTGACTGGGAGCTGCTAGGGTGGGATGTTTTCCACAGTCCCATGTCTGAGACACATATGACTCAGCCCTGACAGCATATGGTTGACTTCACATCCTCTGAGGTATTTAATGATACAGCAATTTCATTACCACAACCAGGATTCATACTTTGTACAGGGATAGATTTCCCACATTGTGACATAAGCTATTTCAAATGCAGTTTCTAAACAGTTTTGAGTATTTTACCTACAAGCTGTAGTGGTGGCATTCTCCATTTCACACAATACTTATTCAGCTGACTGCTTCTTATGTGCAGAGTGTGTAAACAGGTGTTAGAGTGGAATGAAAAAAGAAAAGTGAGAATTGACACACCACCTAACTTCTAAGTAGAAGGGTTAGTATACAAAGCCAGCAGCTGCTTTATATAAATCTTAAAAAGATACATAGCCAGTACTTCTCTGAGCAGAAGAATCCCACATTGATTATGAATCAGAAACATGAGCAAAACTGATGCAACAACAGCCTATTCTGTATCTTTCCAGGTTTGTTTTAAACAATTTGGTGTTTGCTTGTAATATATACTCACAAGAAGGTTGTGAATATGTCTTCAATCCATAACAAACCCATAATGTATACCTCAAGTTAATACAGATGTTATTTTTTGGACTACCAACATTAAATAATAGTCAACATTTTCATAGCTTAGTTTTATGAGAATATACGTAGGTCTCGGAAGGCAAGGTGCTCATGGAAATTGTGCCTGACCAACCTGGTAGGCTTCTGTGATGAAACGACTGGCTCTGTGGAAAGTAATGTAAGTGATTATTCCTCTTGTCACCAGCACTTGTGAAGCTGCTTCTAAGTACTGTGTGTGGGTTTGGGCTCCCCAGAGGTACTGACGAACTGGAGAGAGACCAGCAGAGGACCATCAGAGACCCCAGGTGACCTGGGGACTGGAACCAAGGTGTGTAAGGAGACACTGAGGGTGTTTTTCTCCCCAGAAAAGGCTGGGGTGGGTGGAATCTAAACCTAACTAGACATGTTCCAGAGAAACCTGCTCTAACTTCAGTGTTCAAGTCATGCTTTGAGCAGGAGATTGGATTAGAGATTTCCAGCAGTCACTTTCAAACTTATTTGCTATAATTCTAAAGTATTCTTTTAGTAGTTTGTTTGGTTTTTTGAGGAGTTTGTTGGTTGTTTTTTTTTTTTCAGAAGATCACACTGAGCACATCATAAAGGTCTTGACCAGCATCAAGTCTTGTATATCACAGCTTATTTCTTGACACATAAAGAATAATCCATTTCTATATGCTTTATTTACTAATTTTCATCACTCAAAATAAGAACAAAGTCTTATTTGATAATACTTTGTAGATAAAAAGATGATACCTTCTAACCACATAGAAGGCTAGAGACTTGGAAGCATAGTTTGGGCTTTTGTCACCCCTGAAGCCAATCCATCCCCTCACCCCGCTATAGTTTCAAAGAGGAGAATAATAGCATGATCTGTTATTTTTGACTTGCACACAGTAAACTTTCTGCAAAGGCATTGGAGCAACATCACTTCTGCTTGGTTTTGAATCATGTGCAGTGTGTATCTGGCTGAGCCAGACTAGGAGCTACTCCTGATAGGAACAGTCATCTTGGTCCTGGCTTCAGATTCCTGCCTCTATTATACCAGTTTAGGGAACTAATCTGCAGAAGATTATTTCCTCTTCTGTAAGGATAATCTTTTGCTTGCTTCACTCCCTGAACTTACTGAAAAAGATCAGAAGGGTCCTTCTGACAAGGATCTTGTCACAAGATGCTGGTTCAAGGGGAGGGAATGAGAACATGTGGCCAGAGACAAGGGAAACCCTTTATGTCAGTACCTATATCATTGTATTGACTCAGCTCCATCATCCACACTTTCACTGTC
The DNA here is from genome assembly GCF_000737465.1 of Haliaeetus leucocephalus. Classification (NCBI taxonomy): domain Eukaryota; kingdom Metazoa; phylum Chordata; class Aves; order Accipitriformes; family Accipitridae; genus Haliaeetus; species Haliaeetus leucocephalus. The sequence continues at coordinate 5,255,417 of NW_010973072.1, forward strand.
CTGTTGACCGTTTTCAAATTAAATTGCTTTACTTAGATTTTTTTTTTCCAGACTGATGTACATATGAACTTATCAGCTAAAACTCATAGTCTTAAAGAATTTTCAGACATCAAATGATGGAGTTTCTAAAAGCAAAAAATTCTAATTAATGTACAATAGAGCATTTAGAAGAAAAAATTATGAAGAGGCAATTTTAAGTGTTCTAATTTTACATCAGACTACATTTTATTATATCTGCTTGTAATCTCCTAACGTTAAATATCTTGCATATGAAGAATGTAATTGAGAATGAAAGAAATTTTAAGCTTCAGATTGTGCAGGATTAATGTTTTGGCACTTGGTCCAAGCATCTAAATATTCTAAGTGAGTATTCCTAGAAGTTATGTTGCTATACCCAGTATCCAGATGGGATAGCCTGGGACTTAGTTTGGCTAATTCTGAATACCCTAGCAATCCTTAAAAAAAAACCAAACCAACAACAGACCCCCCCCCCCAAAAAAAAACCCCAAACCACCCAAAACAACTTAGAAAATAAACTTTGACCTATTCTTTGTTTGTAGAATGATTTACATGAATAATACATTAACTATTAAAAAGGAGGGACCATAGAACAGAAATCTTTTTGTATTTTCAGTGTAAACATGGTAAACTGTTGTTGTTGTTGTTGTTGGGTTTTGTTTTGTTTTGTTTTGTTTTAAATTAAGCTAGGGGACAGCATTCTGTATTGTCCTCATTAAAAAACAAAGGTCTGGCAACTTTTTTCTTTGAAATGCTGGAATGACCCAAAGGCTTGGAATTGAGATTTGATGTTGGCAGGAGAGTGACCTGCCTGTTGAGCATGTGCTTTTTGTTATTTCTGTGACAAATCTACATATTTAACCAAGTTTTAACCCTTTGGGGCATAACTCCTAGTATGATCTCTGCTTGCTGGATTTTTAACAGCAAAATCTTTGATAATTCTATTCCCTAATTATTCCCATAACCTCTCTCCTCATGGAGTAAGTGCATACCAGCTCCGCAGAGCTGTTGGGTATGCTCTGTCCCTTTAGAGGTCTTTATGTGACTAGATTGCAGGTACCTTTCAATGTAGACTTAGTGGCATAATGAATTCAGTCATCTTTAACTGTTGTTGAAGGTGATTGAACTGAACCTAACGGGCTCAGGATGTCCATTTCACTTAATGGGACTTGAGAATGGTAAAAAATTAGTAGAAGAAGTAACATCTTAAAACTATCACAAGCTGGTTAAAGAGTTCACTGCATCTGTCTGTCTGCTCTGCGACTCAGCTGGCAGTGCCTGTCCCATAACACGGCTGCAGAACCAAAGGAATGTTGGCTTTGTGGTCATTGGAGTTCACAGCTCTATATGTTAAAATTTAACAAATAGCAGCTTAATTTCACATGCTCAGCAGTAACCTGTAGTAGTTTTCCCCCCAGTTTTTGTTCTGAGAAATTAGCATAAAAAGTTACGGCCCTAAGCTGTGGATGTGGCTAGCATGAAAAAAGTACAGCAAGTAAAAGGTTAGCCTTATTTGATGTTACCAATAAAGCATTTGCAGTTACTCAGCCTTTTCACCTGCTATTAGGATAGTTATGAGACATGACAGTTATATCTGATTATGATGGTTTAAGGAACATAATCTGTCTGAGGGATTCTGCAAAACCACTGAATTGCAAAAGTTCTGAACTTTGTATTTGTAAGTTAGAGATTTTTCTTCACAGTATCAGCTTTACATGTGAACCACCGTACATCAGTTACAATAATGTAGCTGTATAAATGAATTATTTTTAAGGCTTTAGCATTAATTGTGCAATCTGTAATTCCTACCACTCCTTGTAGTAGTATGTTATTTAATGAGTACTAAGTGTAATGATTTTGTAATTTCAGATTTTTGCAAGAATCCAGATATTTTAAAAAAAGATTCTTTAAAAGAAGTAATTCACTGGGAACATCAGTTTAATGTTGACCTTCCTCACACCTTAATCGTCTTTAGTAATTAACATTTTTGGTGACAAATTATTTATGATTACTCTGTTTAAATATTGGGTTCCTCACTGCACTATGACTAAGCAGTCTGGGTGCTTACATCTTAAACTGAGAGCAGAAAGAGTTCATCATTCAGACAAAACTATGCCGTGGATTAAATCTCAAGCAGCAAAATTCCAGTCTCATAAGCACACATAAATGCACATATAATTTTATGTGTAACTTGCAAAGGGGAATCAACAAGTAAAATTTACCTCTCACCTTGTGATATCTCCAGTGTCTGTTAGATAACAGATAAAATTAGTGCAAATGATTGTCAGAAATACTGAGTAGACAATCTTAATTTTACTTACAGTTTGCATAGAAATGAATATGTATATGAAGTGCCATAAAGGAGAGAATAAGGCCCCCCCGAATCACTACCTTTTAACTCCAGATACTTTTTATTTTATGCTTTCATTTTTATTGACATAAGCATAATATTTAGAATTAAATAATCTACATTTAAACAATTATTTTATATTGATTGTATTTATCTCCTGAGCATATTGAATCTTTGCAAACCTTATGCCATAGAAAAATATCCTCTGTAAGTTAACTATTATTTTTCTTACTGCTGTTTTATAATGAGTATGACAAACTGGCAGAGGTACTTCTGGGATCCTAGTATGCTCCTCAGTATTTTGCTTGTCTGTTAAAAACTCTCTCCAGTTGTGTTAAAAAGTTTTTCAATTCCCATCAGTCTCTGGAAAATACTATTTTTCTGGTAACTCAAAATGTTTTGGATAGCTGACTTTCCGGTGAGTTACACCAGTGCCATAATTAAACTCCACTGAGTCTGCTGCATCCTTTGCATCTTGCAGATTCCAATGCCTATTGGATCCACCTTTTTTTTTTAAACCCAATAGAAGTGTCATTAGTTATGGGATGGTGGATCTGAGTATGGGTTTAAATTCTGCTCAAGATTTCCTTTATCTTCAAACGTTATAGCCATGGATTTTAAACGTGTTGGATATATAATACTTGCATACGTTTGTGCACTGTTCAAATACATATATTGCTTTACTTAATTTTCTCCCATCAGCTCTTTGAAAGAGCCCTGGATTCCAGTACGTAAAAGATAAAACATTTAGGGGTGATAGTGGAAATACTTGAAAGCAAAAGCATTATTTCACCATTTGTCACTGCAGCAGGTTTATTACCAAATTGGTTATGAACACAACAGCCAGCAATCGCAGCAGCCACTGAACTTGAAGTAATTAACCTACTCACAGAAATATAGCTCTAGAGAAAAGAATACAAGTACATTTACTTCTACTTACTTTACTACTTAAACTTGTATATTTAGCATCATCCAATATGCCATGGATGATGTCATGAGGTTTTTGCAAAAATTTAATTGAATTTCTACATAATCTAAAATGTGAGTATGAAGTGCTTGATTACACTTTTGCTTTTTTCTTGTATCTTTCTCTATCTTGGGAGAGTTCTCTGAGTTTACTTCTTTCCAGTTCTCATAGTAGCTATAGCCAAACTTCTGTCTAAAGTTTTTCCTTGCCTTAAGCCTTTTTCTGTTATGTTCTGTTTACCTCAATAAAAGTATAACTTTGTGTTGGTACATTTCTGGCTTGGAACAGAATCTGGCTTTGATGTTCTGCTGTAACCAAAGTTAGTACAACTTTGCTGTTGATTTCAATGAATAAGATCGCAGGCTGGCTCTTCTGAAAAGCAGTAAGTTGATCATGCTTGTCCAAAGCTAGTTGCTTTTTATTTGTTTCTTTGCATGCACTAATTACTGTCTAGCTTTCTGTGTTTCTTACCTGAATGAGATCAACTGTTTCACTTTCCTCCTACAATACATTATTTGAAAAGAAGCCTACCTAGCTTTCGTTGGATTTAACTTGAATCCCGTTTGTCATCTGGTATGAAATCCACATGGTCCAGAACCCTGGAGATTAGTTGTCTTTGTCAATAGGGAGATGGAAGCAAATTTCATTTACACTTTCCATTGTAAACATTAAATTGTGGAGGTCTTGCTGCATTTGTTTTCAATTTCTAATACATGTCTTAAAATGTAAGCATTAATTTTTAAGGTTGTTCGTACGAATAAGCCGTGGAATAACCCAAACATTCATTTTATAGATGCTTAATCTGACTTGCAGCTTCATGTTTAACAGTTTTGGCCACAATCTGCAGGATGATACCTGTGATTTTTCCAGATCTTTGCACTTTTGGAAATATATTAGTGGTATTTACCTGTTGACAATTAATGGGTGGTCTTGCAGTTTGGATTGTGAAGGTCTTTTGTATACTATTCTTTTTGAACAAATTGAGGATTTATTGATTCCCCTCTCCCCCATTTTTTTTTTTTTAAATTTATGAAACACTCAGTATTCCTCTCCTTTTTGTTTCTTTCTCTATTTCCTGTTGCCTTGCATTTCACTTTAGACTGCTGGGGGTGTCCACCCTCTCTTTTATTTTCTCCATGAGTCCATTATTAAGTATGAGTGACAATATGAAATAATTTGGGACAAACATTACTGTTAACCATCTGAGTTTTGTGGCAGTGGTATTGCAATCAGAAGCTAACATCTTGAGAGAAGATACTATCTTTACAGCAAAGAGAACATCTTTGGACTGATTTGTAACAAAAATTTCAAGTATTCACTTGTGAATCCTCCGAAGAACACGAATTCCATCACTGAACCATGTTCATATGCAGCAAGTAAAAACCATTATAGTTAACATGCTACACCAAAGCTCACTTAAGGCTGGTGCACCCTCTTTAATGAGCAGAAACAGGACTCAGAAGCAACATTAACACCAGAAAGAGGCAGATGGAAACTGGGGTAAAGAGATTAATTCACTGCAACATGGCAGCATTGGAAACATTATCTTCCCCTTTTCCGTGTAGATGAGGAAAAGTTGAAAATGTTAGAGAGCTACTGATTACCTTTAGGATCTTACATCCTGCTGTTCTGGAAGCCCTTGTAGGGGAGCCACTGAACTGGTCAGTATTCTGTCATCCTGCTGCACCCTGTGATTCTCAGATAGCTGTATTTCACTACATTTATTTTTCAAAGTATTGATTGTCTTGTTTGTATTTGTTGTCTGTGTATGAAACCTATTAAATCAATAGGTCTTATATTTTGTGATCCTCACAGTATTCTTAAAAATCACAGAAATTATTACAGGCTTTCATGCTTCAAATTCTCTTGATCCCTATCTGTACCATGAAGTATAGTAAGGATAGCAACATCTCTCTCTCTCTCTCTTCTCTGCTATGCAATTTTAAGAGTTTTAGTTATGTGGGATAGGATTCTCATTATTGTTTCACTTTTTTTTTTCCATTTTAGCACACATACAAAACTGAGATTCTGCAAAATGACTGCTGTTCTGCTGAGGTATGTAAAGTGATTTTTAATTCCCATGAAAAATTGTAGTTGAGAATGCTTAACATTTTGAATGCCTTAGACTTAAGATAATCCTCAGTCGGTGATTCTGGAAATTACAGAAGACTAAGGAAAGGCATCAGCTCCAATTTGCCACTTTCCTTTTTAATTGTCTTGCATAAATATTTTGGTTAAAACATCTCTTCAGTAACAGTCTGTTTCCTGAAAATAGCAAGATGATTTATACATTTAAAAATATGAAATTACTAATACATAATGTGTTACTTAAAAAGAAATTTACAGTTTGTCACTTATATCAGTTGATTTGTATGGTCAATATATTAGGAAAAATATAACTAAAGAGAAGGAAATTAAAGGGGGTAGGGGGGTTTTTGTTGCCTTTTTTTTTTTTTTTTTTTTTTTAAAAACATTCCAATTACTGCATAATTATGCCAGGGCCCCCCTACTCCACAACAGAAATATTCAAACAGCTTGATATATACTCCAATAAGAAGTCAAGCAGGTTTTTGTATGTTAATGGTAGTTTATGGTAGTGGGGAAGAGAGTTGTATTTTAAATATGCAGAAAATATAAAGCAGAATTTCTCGATTTAGTGGAAAAAGAAACACATAGACAATTCCATGCATTGCTGCCATAAAGCATTAACTTATAAATGAAAAAAAATAGTGTAAATGTTGAATTCCATTACTTTTGTTTTCCCTTGCAGAATGGGGTGTTTTCTTTTTTGCATGAGTGGGAATGAAAGTGCATTAATTTAAAAACAAAACAAAACATTGCAGTTATTTCACAGAGCAACTTGCAGACCACAGTCTGAGAAGCTCTGATGGAAGAGGTTAGATTTTAACGAGCTGGCTGAATTTCATTGAGAGCGTAGAGAATGAGAGAAATGGCAGTTACAACATAATTTATCTTGATAACCAGAGGGATTGAATCACTTACCACATTCCCATAGTGCAAATATTTGTGCAGCTAGGTTTTCTGGGTCCTTTCTTTGCCCAGTCAGAATCTTTGGCAGCTTTCCTCTATGCTTTTCTAGTGTGGATTTCTGGGCTTTTCCTAGACAGGTGTTGAAGAACATGAAAGAAGCGCAAACATTTTGTTTCTTATGTTTAACTACCAGTACTCCTCATTGTCTTTACCTGCTGTATTATAATGCACACACTGTTAGATAATACAAATAAAGCAACAGCAAATAACGGAGGTAAACAAAGAGTTTCAGAAAGCAGAGGTCCCGACAGAGGGGCATTGTTTTGTACATGTGATTTGGGAATATGGAAAAAGAATTAAAAGTCTTGTTTAAAACTTCTGAAGCTTAGTCAGATTTTCGTGGTGTGTTTAATTCAGATGTTCATATTTTAAATTATTGAAATTTAAAGCTAGTTAAGAGACTTTGGAGAAGTATATAATTCATCAGTGATCAAATGTATAGAAGAATATATCTTCGATGTCAAAATGGATTAAAATTCACACTGGATATATTTTAGTTGCATAGGGGTTTCAGAAGGTGAGAATCATCAAAAAGTTGGATTAATATGTGTGGGTTTGAATTTATTTTTAAAATATGAAAATAATTTCAAGATTAAAAATGAACCTTTGAACAGCTGTGGTATGTCAAGGGCTTGAGTGGGTAAAGGAAAAATAAGCCAACAGGAACTGAATATTTATAAGGATTTTAAGTATTATATAAATAACACATGCCACCTTTAAAGCAACATTACAAAGTACATCAGAGATATGAGGGATAGATTTGTAGAGTCATCGTGGGTATTCTTTCCAGTTGAGCTCTTTCCCACAGTATTGTAGTCTACAGCCACGTGAGTTGTCCTAAGTCATCCACATGTATGTTGTTTCCTCTTAAAAAATAGCCATCCCATATAATGAAGTGCTTACTTTGGAAAGGACACATCTCTTCAGTAGTTCAGAACTGCTACTAGCATAGATTCTGTGTCACCTTGCTGGGTTTTCTTCTGACTGTATCCACCATAAAGTAGCAGAATGTAGCTATAATAGCCATTTAAATTCAATATATTCTCAAGGAACAAAATACTGTTTTATAAATTCTCACTAGTAGAGAAAAAGTGCTGTGATAGAAGCACAGTGCTTTTCCTCAAGCTTCTCAGGAAATACTTTGTAGTTATTTTAGCACTGAGAAGCCAACAATCAGATCATACAAATTTGTTTATCAAGAAGCTAGGCAGGAAAGGTTGCCAGTGTCATGAATTATCTCCTTATCAGATTCAGGTCTGGTATGCCACATGGCTGTTCCAAACTCCAGATTGCTAAACTCCATTTTAGCAATCCAAAATTCCATTTTAGCAATCTGGAATTTGTCCTCTTCACTTGTGAAGCCAGATGAGAGGGAATTGTCTGTTGTATTTCTATATATTTCCAGTTACCACAGAAATCTTTGTTTTAGAGAAATCTTTAGAAAGCTTTTAGAATTCCCTTTCTTTTGAATCCCTTCTTTTAGGAAATTTAACTTATTTTTTTTTCCCCCCCTAGGGAATCTTTCTTTAATTCCTACTAATATTAATTGTATTAAATATAATCATACTTTCATAATAACAATGAAATAGTATAATGGAGTATAGTGACAATAACAGATTGAAAAACTGTAAGACTAAAGTTGTATAAGATGCCTGCTAATTATTTACAATCAGCTTGATATTATCAGAGATTCTCAATACAGAAATTGTAGCAGGAGACACAGAGTTGAACTTTACAGAACACATGTAGTGCTTATCATCTTACATGTTCCTTATAATGCAACTCCCAGATATTATGAAAAAACAAAAGGGAAAAAGAGAAAAGAAAAAAGTGGGTTTGGGGTTTTTGTTTATTTCTTTTTGTGGGTTGTTTTGGTTTTTGGTGTTTTTTTTTTAAATGAAAGGGTGGAACTTTCCTTTTAAAAAGATAAAAAGTATAATAATAATAATAATAATAAAATAGCAGACTTGTTGAGGCAAACACATTGAAGTCATTCAGAAAAATAACTGCATGACATCATGTGAGAAAGATAGAACCAAAAAAGGGCAAGTTTTATAGGCCAAATAGCTTCTATTCATTCCCAAAGAATTTGCCCTACTCACACAAGAATTGGGAGAGAGAAGGAAATAAAACCTTCATCCTTGGAAGCTCACAAAATACAAATATGTTGTCCCAGATAGAAAAGGTCAAAAAAGTAAAAAAATAGAATAAAATAAAGCCATGACTCTAATCAGGAATGCTTACTGAGAAATAATGACTTGCTGCTCAAAAAATCAGAGCTGAAAGTTACTCCCAATAATCCAAAGAAGTCCTGGAGCCATTGTGAATCACTGTATGCTCTTGTTATCTTACATTTTCAGCAAACTAGTGTTTGCATATAAAAGGATTATTTTTGACACTTTTTTTCTATCTTGATCTCTCAGAGCAGCAGGAAGACTTTTACACCTTTATGAATTCAGCAAGGTGATTCACAGGCACTTGCTTGGCACTAGCAAATTTCAGAAACTTGAGCTGCTACACAAGCTGATCTGTGCCTTGTAGCGCATCCTGTTCTGAGGCAGATAATTGTTGTCTAAACTAACCCATATAGTTCAGGAGGAAACAAAGCATTTGGGTTCTGAGGACTTCCAGGACTAAAGTACTACATAATCTCAGTTTCTATGTCCCTTGACATATTCAGGCTACTTTGAAGTAAATGCTATGCTAAATACAATGGGGTAAATCTTGCCACGGTTGTTTGAAATTACCATCCCTACTTCTCTGCCCCAGGCCTATTTACCTGCCCTGGGCTGTTACCACATAGCAGAACAGAGCAATCGCCTGCCTCAGCCATTTCAGTTTGTTGTCTGACATGGTAGTATAAATTAGTAAAATAGGCTTTTTATCTTCAAGGTTTGGTAATGGGTACATGTGCTGTATTGCACAGGCTGAAGACTGTTTACCATTGCAGCATCTATAGTAAGGCATACTTACCTCCTGCCCTTTCTTATGTTCAACATATAAGTAATTAACATTCAACGTGGCTGTTCCCTGTCTCTGTTACTCTTCATGGTGTCTGGTAGGACAAGCTTTTCACTGTTGTAGTCCTGTGTATTTTCTTCTCAGCCATCAGAATCTGCATTGTAAGCTTGCTGCACAAAATCTAAAATGTTGGTTGTATAGGCTCTTCAGAGATCACTTTTCAGCCTCAGTCTTCATAGGACAGTCATACTCGGTGCGCAGAGCTGGATACCAGGAACTCTGATTTCCTTGTTGAGAAGCACGTTCTTCACAATTGCATCTACTGTCCCTTACTGTGTCTATAAAAAGAGAATGCAGTGCTTCTGTACAGGATGGAGTATTCTTATGGAATATAGAGATGGATGGTATTCCTCAAAGAATTCTGGTTACCTTTGAGTAACCTCCATTTACTTTATCACAACTGGATCAGCTGAGCTGTAGGCATGTTTCCTATTTTGCTGGCTTTGGTAGGGAAATGATAATCTGCAACAGCTGCCACACCTTGATTGCTCCATTGAACCAGAATCAGCACCCTTAAACTTGACTATACTGAAAAAAAAATCTACTTCATATTAAAATCAACATGACGATATTTTTGGTTGATAGTTTTGGGGATGTATTTTGCCTTTTTATGGAATGCTACTACAATAGATAGATGTCATAACACAATATACATAGCTTTATTAATATTGTTCCAATTGCTTTTGTTTTGTCTAGTTGATTTATTGACAGTTTTCCACCTTGTGCTTATCCTGTAACAATAGTGCTTGGAATTTTGTTTCTAAAATCCATTTATGTTTCTTTACCTGCCCTATTATTATTTTGTGGCTTTCTGTACTTCAAGGGCATCTGTCTCTGGACAGATACCTGCTACCTGCCTCTTCATTGTTTCTACATTGTCTTAGGATGGCCAGTTGCCATTACTGCACTTTCTCTCCAGCTGTTAGCAATTTTCACATCACATGGTTCAATCCACTTTCTTTATTAGAAATCTTATTTGTCCTTGAACATGTGCAATATGCATAGAAATCGGTATATTATCAAATTAACATATAAAAGTCCTTGACATTGATATTTCTGGGAATGTGGTTAAACTCATGCACTGTGTTAGTCATAGCATTCTGCTTTTATCAAACAGAATAAAGGAGCTACTCTTGTCGAGAAGAAAACAGAACAGCAAAAAAAAAAAGTGTCAAAAGTTTACAAAAGCAGCAAGGTAATATCAATAAGGAACTAGCTGTGTTATGTGAAACCTGAAAAGGAACTGGTTTAAATGGGTGCAGTTGGACAAGATTAGGATAGTTGGGTACCTTTTAGTGCACGTCACAATTATTGTCTTGAATCAGTCTGGGGCTACCTTCAGAAGGTGGTGTATCTTAAAATAGCATTATTGTCACACACGAATGTCATTTCCAGGAATAACACCTAAAGCTTCAGAGGTATATTGGTGCTTAAAAGCAGATTTGCTGGTTTCCTGGAATATAGACTTTGATCAGCTTTATCAATAAAATAATGACATAGAGTATTTGAGACACTTTTAGCTTTGTGATTTACAAACAAACAAGAGTAGTCCTAAAGTTCTAAGATATTAGAAAGGAAGTGTCATTCTTAAAGGAACTTAGAAAATTGCTCTTTGGGACCATGCAGAGTTTTAAGGTAGCAGACCAAACCAGACTAAAAATGTGGCTGTAGTGATGAGCAGTGCCATTTGAGTATTTTACAGTAGTAATATGAGAAGTAATGTGAGATTGCTAAACTTCTGTGTACAAGCCTAGCACTGTGGAAACATGGTATTACTGTTGCCAGCAATTTTGGTTCCATTTATTTATATGCCTATGTGCATTTAAAATCACAGTTGTACTGTGGTATGTATATGTCATACATACTTCATATGCATACTCCTAATGAAAAAGTTTTAATATTAAAGTTAAGGAATATTTTTTACTTTTGAAGCATGTGAGTCTAACCTTTTCAGCAACTTTTTGGTAAGACAAGATGCATCCTTCATGTGATTGTTGGGAGGAGGTGAAGTGAAATTACCCCACATTCAGGTGAAAGCTACACTTAGCTGTAAACTTGAAGAGTAAATGTTAGTTTAAAATAATTTTTTTGCTACCGTTATGGTTACAAAAACATTCTGTAGTAGCAATGTTGTTGCCATGATAGTCTTCAATGCTGCATGATCTGTTGCATAATACAAATTGGCCTACTGTCTGTAGGCTTACATTGGGTATGCAGCTGCTTGTAGTTCTGCAGGATTGGTTTTAGGGAATTGCCAATTAAAAAAAATACATTAATTTTGGAGCTATGAACTGTGTGTATTCAGACATCCATCCCTGATGGACTGGTTCCCTGGTTAATTTATGTGACCAGAGCCTGTTGTTCTAATCCTTGCTCAAATCAGATAAAGTTTTAATCTCTTCTGTGACAATGTTCTCACTCCACCTTTTTAAAAATCAGCTGGTTAGTCTCAGTTAGTTACTCTAGAGTCCATTAAGAGTCAATCCCCAGAAAATAGGCATTTTTTTTCCCCCTCAAGAAATAGGCACTTCCAGAAGGCAGTTTTTTCTGCCTTCTGTCTCTTTCCCTAGGCTGCCCAGAGTATAGATTTAGATGAACAACTTTTTTTGCATATTTACAGAAAACTAATCCCACCTGAATCATGATAGAAATGGTCCTGCTTCTTTTGCCTTGTTTTCATACACTGATAGAAAGCACTGAGAAAATCTTCCAATTAATATTTTATGAAGGCAGAGTCCTCTTTAGAAAGCCCATGTGAAATATGCATGTGGTAGCAACTAAAAAAAGAAAGTTCTTTTCTTTTGCACCACCCAGAAAGAGTTCCACATACTTGTTTCTGTAATTCACTCTAAAAATGTTATTGAAGGAGCCTGCATAAATTGCCATCTAAATCCATTGAGCAAAGAAGTGTTTACTGTAACAGTCCAGAAATCTTCATAAATGTAATAGGTAATTCCTTATAATTCAGGTCCTAAAAAAATGTGTGCCGATATTACTTTCTGATAATTGAAGCATATTCGTCTTTCTAAACAGGTGAAATGCATTTGTCATATTTAACAGGAGATCTAGGGAGAAGAACACAGTTTTCCATCTGAATCTTTAGTAAGAATAAGGGAGTTGTAGGAGGGGCATAAACAAAATGCAAAAAAGAGTGATGACAAGACTTCTTTTCATGTAGATACAAAGAAACCCCACCACCACAAAGGTAGTCAAGGTCTGTACTAAGGGATAGCTTTCAAAAACTTATGTTTTGGATTATTTCAATTGCCATCACTTTTAGAGCCTGATTACCAAAATGAGAAAATGATACATGGAGGATAAGTAGAGGAACACTCAGTGTTTTATTTTTTGGCATTATTAGTACATTTTAGATGGCAGGCACTAGTAAAACTCAGAGCAAAGCATTGGAATTTGGCTTAAATGATATGTTTTATTTCCTCCAACAGAGAGAAATTAAAACAAATCCTGTGTTTGGTGGTTTGAGTTCAGCATTTCATAATCAATGCGGTTAAGTAAGCAGTTGAACTAACCTATACACCACATGTCAAATCTTTTCTTATAAACTAATGATTTCGAGCTGAGTATATAAAAAGCACTTCTTACTGTTATGTTCCAAACAGCGTATGTGGTAATACATTAACAAAAATATCCATAGAGAAAAAACACTTTTAGTCTCAGTAGCTAGTGGATTGAAGTTAAAAAGAAATCCAAAACTCTCTGCAACAAGCAATGAATTTTAATGCGTAAGAGTCATAAAACAATGGCTAGTATGTAACCTGTCTCACAGAAAGATGATTTAATGTCACTAGCACTCTAAAACAGCTTGGTGCGGCCTTCAGTCTCAAAGACAATTTCACCTGTTGCAAAGCTTGTCTGAAGTCCACATATTTTTGAATTATCAAAGCATGCCTTAGAATCAAAAGCTCAAGGTTTTGCTTCTCTTTTTTTTTTTTTGTCATGTGTAGAAAGAATAGTTTTCATAAACCACGTGACAGTATTATTGCAATGGATTATAGACATGCACTGATTGTGTATTCTTTTTTTCCTAACCATTTTGAAGATTAGCAATATGAACAGAAAATTCTTAATAATAATGCCATTAATAACATATTTGTTAATAAAATGGAAGATTTAAAAATGGTTAGTAATAGGATAATAAGAAACTGAATGTCATGGATGAGGGTCAAAAAGGAAGGAGACAATGGAACACAAAGCTGCTATAGAAATTAATCTGATGGAACCTTAAAGGGTATTCATGCATGTTAAAGACAATATAAGATCAAGAAGAAAAATGAAGAGACAAATTCATTTTAAAGCACTTGATGAAATTAGATGTCTTTTACCATTGCAAACTGCAAAGAACAGGTGAATTTTCCTGTAAGTTAACTGCAAATATTACTTTTATTCAGGAATCCAACTCACTCCTTTTTCCCCAAGTATAAAAATAAAAAATTGTAGGATGAACTAATAACTAATTTGCAGTCATCCAGAAGATAAGTAGGAGGTGAGTAACAGGATGGATTTGTGAACAACAAACCATTGTTAAGCAAGCCTGATTTCCCTCTACAACAGGGTAGCAGCTCTTGTGAATGAGGGAGAGGCAGTAGAAGTTGTGTGTTTTAATTTTAATTAGCTTTTGAAAATGTCTCAAATAGTATTTCTCATAAACTGTCTAGGGACATACAATCTAGGTCGTACACTGGCAACATTAAGGGCTGTATGCCAGATTGAATTTCCCCCTCCAGATTCTGTGATTAAGAACCTGTTGTAAGTTGGGAGATGTCACATGCTGCTTCTTACTGGCAATGTGTCGCCTCTGTGAAAGATAGTGGCTTCTCCTATGTATCCCTACCAATGTGCTGTGATTCCTGTTGTCAGGGCTTGGCACAAGAAAAGAGACAGAAATACAGAATGAGAAGGCTGTAACAAGCAATAGCTCAAGGAGGCTGAGCTCTGCCTGCTAGCCAGTTTTATTAGCTCTCCTGATGACAACTGCAAGGGCTACCAAAACAACAGATAAAGCCCATAAACAGAAAACAGGTAAGACTCTGTGGAGAGTTTGGGGAACACCTAAGGCACACTAACACCAAAACAATTTATAGAATGATAATCTCAGGGATGTCCGCAAAGGGAAGCTTCACAACATTTATTTACTGGGACATTCATCCTGGGAGTTGTCCCATTAATATTTTGTACTAACAGAGGTCAGAATGGGTTACAAAAAAGTGGTTGATCAGGTAATGAGACATAACACTGTAGATAATTTTTTGCTAATTGGTCCATAGCAAGTGGAACTGCTCAGCAGTGAAAAATCTGAAGAGTTGCATTTGGAGTCACTGCTGACAGCTTGATAAATAACAGGTGATGAAGAATGAATCAGCACCAACAGCTAACTGTTCATTCTCTGCTAAAAAAATTGTTGAAAAAGCAAAGCTTGGCTTAGAAGCCCAAGAATTAATTGGTGTCAGAAATAGAAGCAATGATCATTAATGTGCCACATGGGCATATTCACATCGACTGATACCAGTGGATATTGCTGATATCATCAGCAATAGAGAGCAGGACAAATTCAAGCCAGGAAAGTAAGAATGACCTGGCTCAGCTTCTGAGTTTGTTTTGGAGGTAGATTAGTAGCAAGAGTTCTCTCTGGTGAATGACTCTGATCTGTTACTCGTCAACTAAACAAGCCAAAACAGAAGAAAAACAAAGCAACTCACCACCTCCAAGTGAAGTGGAGTGTGGGTGCCAGGTATGCTCAGCTATTCACTCCAGAGTGAATCTGTCAGCCCTAAACCTGCACGTTCTGGCAGCTGCTATTGCTATACATGGGGAAGAGGATCAAAGAAAAGATACTGAGAACACCACAGATAAAGTCTTCTGGAGTCCTCAACTCCAAACACTACTTTTATGTGAGAAGAACAAAAATAATCTCTATGAAAAATTGAAAAATACGTCCGTAACACTGATGAGGAAGTATTCTTCTGTAACACAGCTTAATTCAGTGATTCATGGACCGTATCTCATCCCACATAACTTTAGGTACTGGTATATAAATTTTTAGCATAGTCATCTTAAGGTCTTATGTCATCATCAGAAAGTTACTTTCAGAGTAAGTAACTTTTCAGGGTTCAGCCCTCCTGACGTCTGAGTTGCCTCTGGAAGTAGCTCTCTTTCTGGCTTGGAGTCACTCAATGGCTGGAGCTGATGCTATCTCAGCTATAGATGCTATCGACAGTTACAGAATACCTCTGCCACAAAGGGGTTCTCAGCTTAGCTCCAAACGAATGCAACAGCTCTACTTCCCCTCAAGTCCCTCTCTTTACCAGAGGTATAGCAATGAAGAGGAGTGAAGGGATTGTAACTAAAATGCATTGTGAACTGAATATTCTCAGCTCTGGCTGTTCTGTGCTATCAGATAAACGTCTGGCCAGCACAGGAGTGAAAGACTGTGTTTGGTTAGGCCTCCAGCATGGAGACCCTTAGTCCATAAGGTCAGTTTTGGGTATGATTGGATGTGTGGTGCTTAACAGAGTATGTTTTGCTTCATTGACCTGAAGAGAGGATTGTTCGTAAGCAACGAACAGACTAGCTCAAAATTTATACCAGCTAGCACATGTGAGAGATGCTGACTTGACATCTTTGGGCTCTAGCTGTAATTCCGCACCCCCCAGTTTGGCCATCCAGCATACACGCTCTTCTCAACCAACTTTGACAGGGCTTCCTTGCTAATGGTCAGTCTTCAGTCACTGTTGAGATACTTGACAACAATGAATATTATTCTTGTCTGTGAAGCTATGTTTATTTTCTAGAACTCTCTTTCTTACATTGTGTAAAATTAATTTTGTATTGCACTCTGAACTACGTTATATTTTTTAAATAGTTAAATCATTTCCATTTTCCTGAGGAGTAAAACTGGAAATAGTGGAGCTTGACAGTCATTAATTTTATACTGTGGAATCTGTTTATTTTTTTCCCTGGCTTCTTTGTAGAAGTAGTCTTAAGTGGTGGCGCACAAGAGATAATTTTAGTAAATTACAGCAAAACAATTAGAGAATGAACTTAGTTTGCAAGCAGGCATTTTTACTGCTATTTTCTGGACTTCTTCATACCAAATAAAATGTTTGGTTTCTTAATTACAGATAATAAGACAAAGATTGAAGAAACTAATGATGAAACCAAAAAATGTGTTATATTTTATCATTTAGATACAGAAACAAATTAAATTCCTTCTTACACTACAAAAATTGCACTAAAACTGCTGTTACTTACAGTAGCTCTTAGTTCCATAAACATTGTATGTTTAAAAAGAAAGTTGACTAAAGTGGCTTAAAGTCTATGGTGAGATGGTTTAAACAGCATAGCTCAAGTCGAGCATGGCAAAACGTGCAGTGATGTGAACAACCTTTTAAAGGAAGTTGGTCTGCATTGATTTGGTGAGCTCTGAAGCTAAGGATGAGCTGAATGGAGTTCATAGAAGTAGTAAGACTTTACAGTGATGTTTTTACTTTGAATGGTTTGGTAGGAATGTACTTAGGCTGCATACAGAAAGAGTAAGGGAGCTGTTAAGTTAAGGGGAAACTCAGGTGTCCTCTACTGGGATTCCAGATTTCCTCTGCTGAATATTGGGAACTGTCTTGGATGCAAGGGCTTTCTTGCACTTTTATTAGGTAATCCAGACCTTTCTTGATAAAATAAGGACTGTAAGGACTAATGTCTGAGAGAGTCACTGTCCTGTCTAGCACAGCCAGCTGCATAGCAAAGAGTTATTCAACTGAGTAAAGCCAACATTTCATTAACCCATCAAATGTAAAAGCATGAGGAATGGAGAAAAGAAGTCCAAAGTAAAATAAACCTTTACAAGAAGATACCAGAGGACTATAGTGGAGGTGAAGAAAACATAGTTAGCCTTTACAAAATCTTGGTTAAACAAGACTGGATTGAACAAAATAAAATGTGGGAGGAGAAATATACTGATGTGATCTGTTTTATTGACATACTTGTATACAAACATCTTGACTATCATGGCTAATTGTAATAACTTAAATATTAAAAGTCCTAGCAAGAAAATATTACAAAACACTAGAATTAAGAACTCACTTTTTAAATTTTGATAAAGAAAACAACCAGAGTCAGCAAGACTCCTAATATTACAGGACATTAAAGAATAGCAATTAAGACTTTTTGCCCTGCACATTAGTATTTTGAATGATGCAAATTATAGTTCTGTGCTTCCTACCAAAGGTCTGTAGGCAACATGATTTCTCTTTGCAAATGTTAATTATTTTTCTTTAAAGAATGTGTGTACATGATTAAACCAAGCTTGCCCTTCTACCTACTTTTTAGAGAAGAACCATCCTTCTATTGGTGTATTATAGGAATGAAGCTCCCTCCCCCTTTACAGAAGATGGCACAATTCAGAAGAAGTTGTTTCAGAACGTACTCAGTTTAATTACAGGATCAGTGAACACAGCAATGTTTTCTTGGCAACAGGTAGAAAAGCTGGCAGTCCATCAGTTTCTCTGGAGCAGTTTCTTGGCATTATATTGCTGGATTTAGAAACTTGGATTTCATTTCTTATTTTGTTTTTCTGTTCCCCTGCTTCATTTCCTCTTTATCAGTTTTTTTCCTAGTGGTACATAAAAATAATGTGCTGCATTCTTTGTTATGAAGAAAGAATTAACTGAGTTGCTTTTTGAATTTGTAAAGTGGTAGGATGTGGTAAGAATTCTGCATATACACATGCATTATCCGATAATATATAAGGTAGCTAAATGAAGATCATGAACAGCTTAGAAGGAGAGGAAGCAGTTTAAAGGGCTAAGTGTTGAATGTTAAATTTATATAATTGCCATTGCTGAACTTATATATTAAAATGTATTACATGCGTGAGAAAAAGATCAGTTAGGTATGCAATGTAAAACTACTAGTACGTCACGCAAGAGAAGACCCTTAGGGTAGAAAGGCAGAGAACACCCGCCAACAGTACTTGTGACTTATGTTAGTGTTTAATCGCTCTTGCCTTACTGACTTACTGCCTGCCCCATAAAGTTCATTTCTATTGATCACTGCATATACTCAGTTGAATTTAATATTTGGAAAGATATGATATATTAAGAGCAGTATATTTCAGGGAAAATATGTTGTTCTCCTTCCCTTATCCCTTTGAGAGACTAAAGAAAACAAACAGCAGAAGTAACTGCTGACTGAAGAGAAATGTGTTGTAAGCCCTGTGTATAAATCTACACTTGATAGAAGAGCATAATTTTTCAAATTTTACAATTCAGATTGCTAGTTTTTTATACTTTAATATAGTCATACATAGAGAATATGAAGAATTAATTGACAGTCTGCATTAGATTCATGATGGAGCCATCTGAGCAAAGATGAGTCATAAAGAATGACATGCTCAATAGTAATTGATAGAACTTTTAGGAAATAATTTGTATACCTCTCTAGCATTAAAAATTGTCTTACTTTTGCTATATTCTTACCTTTGCTTTTAATGCTATCTGAAAATAGTTTTATCAGTAATTTGCTTTTCATAAATAAAAAGTTGTATTTTTTGCTTTGATACATTGTTATTTTTGTACAGCACATGGAAGCCATAAACAGACAAATTCTTCTTAAGAGCATGCCATGCTAACACTCTGGCCTTATAGTTTTAGTTCATTTTTGTAACTCTGTGTTCTATGCAAGCTCATTTCATCCAAGAGAAAAAATCATTGGAAATAGTTTCTTTTCTGTCTTGTTTTCCACTTATGCCATTGTACAACAGTAATTGAATATGGCTCCCATTACTAATTCACATCACGTACGTTATCACATCTGGTAACAGTTTCTCTTTCTACAGTTTCTAGTGTAGAATTGGACGGAGTACCCAGATAAGATAACTTTTTCAAAGTTTTTTGGTCTTAGGATATAATTTTGCCCCAGTGCTGAAGTAAAATATTTAAATTCCTATTTTGAGGTCTGCAAATCTGAAAGTAGGGCAAGACTTTATTAGGTTAAGATGTTATGCTGTGTTTTGTGAATGCAGAGCTTTAGAGTTGGTGGGGTTTTTTTGTTTGTTTGGGTTTTTTTATGAATTGTTAAACAGGCTTTCTGCACATCTGTACACTTCCATAAAAACAAAGCAAATTAAAATATTTTCAGATGTAATGAGGAACAGGACAAAAAGAGTTAACGATCAAATAGTACAGCTTCTGAAAAATGTTAAACTTCTCCTCTAAATGCTCATCACAGCAGTAGCCTAAATTTTAGGTTAAATTTTTGCATGGTGTTATGAAGTGTTTGTAAGACTTCGCAGTGTTTTTCACCAAGTCTGGAAATAATACATTAAAGTTTTCTTCCAGAAGTGTTGCTTGTGTATGTCTAGCTTTCACTTAAGTGACTTGAGCTTATCTCTAATAAATAAAGTTTGAGTAAGACTACTCCTGTATGAAACTTTTTTTTCTTTTTTTTTTTTAAGACAGGGATGACATAGATCTCTACCAATCCATTCTAGATCTTCTACCCAACTTTTGTATTCTGTACTTAGTTAGAAAAATAGTTAATAGAATTAGAGGATGTTTTACTCTTTCTGCAGAGACCTTCATTCTGGAGAAAGATTCTGTTTATGTGGTAAAGTACATAGCAAATATGAAATTCAATGCTTAGTATGCTGTGTCTTCAAATAGTTTACTGAATCAGGTTGGTATGACTTCAAGTCATTTCCTGAACTTGGGTGCTAAATTATGGAAATTCTTGGAAGCAAGACTCAGGTTCAGCTACTCACTTGCTCAAGTGTATCACTAGATCATGCCTCAAAAAAGGACTGTACTGAACCTTTAAGATATTTTTGTGTATTTTTTAAATTTGTAAATATCTAAATACAGTATCTAAATTTGATTTCAAAGGATTCTTGTATTTCTGAGAAACATAAACTGCAATGTTATTTCACTGGTTTTAGTTCTTTTTTGAGAACTCATTCTTTTGAGAGCTCAAAGAAGCCTTTTCTATTTAATACTACTCGTAGTATTTTTCTTGAACTTGTCAGCTTTGGAAATAATACTGAAGATGTGTCTTGGATTTGCTCTTTTCATCTTGTTTCTTCTTTTCCTCTTGACTGCATTCTTATACTACAGTTTATATAATGATAAATGTGAGAGTAACGCCTGGTGATTTTGACTCACTTCTGATGATAAATATGAGAGTAACCACTAGTGATTTTGACTCACTTCTGATTTCCTCTCAGAGCTTTCTGCTTTTATATTCAGGCTTAATCGCTGCTATTGTAAAAATATTTGTTGTCTTCATAAAAGTTCCCAAATGATTTTGACTATGACTTGGGTGTGTCCTGTTATTCATACATGTATAATGGACCCATAGACACACATTTTTTAATTAACTGCCAGTTAAGTACAAACCTACTTATTTTTGCAAACATTAAATATACTTTTATCCTGTCACACTCTGCCACACTTAAAATACCGTTTGAGGAATTTACTTGCATCTTTATTTAGATGTGCTAATCCTGGTAAAAGATACAAAAATATTTTTGGTAGCTAAACTGAATAGGTTCATATTTGTTCTACTTTTGCTAGCTTTAGTATCTAAATTTGCTGCATGAATATAAAATCTTTCCTGAAGTGCCCGGGATCTTCATGTTTCCAGATTTAAAGTACTTAGTAGAGTCCAGTCTTAGCAATTTCCTGTACTCTGAATCTAGAGTGAATATTCTGTTCCCACTTTCAAGTGTTAAGAAATAGTTTCTTGTTTCTTTTTAGGGACTTCATTTTATTTATTTCTTAGCAGAACTCTTACTTAATCACATCGCATTTACTATGACTTCTCAGTAGAGTGTATGATTCTTTTGCAGGGGTTATAAGTAATTTGCAGAGTACAGGCTTACTATTAGTCTGGTTATGTCACAATTTTCTGATATTAAATGTGAGAAAAAAAAGCTTTTTCTGAACTAGAGTCGTAGGCGTTTATAGCTTACTTTTGAGCCATGTAGTGTAGAAAGCAACTTACTTTGTTTCCAATTTTTCACATTGATTTTTTCCATCTGATTTATCTTTTTCGTATTCTTTTTCACATTTTGTTTTCTTTTAACTGGGTTGTATTATTGCCATTTACAGTATCAACCCACATAAGAGTGAGAAATAGAGGACAGAAACAAAAAGTAAGAATAAACAACTTATAGTCTTAATAATTCTTAATCAGCTACTGCTTTTGATACTTCAAACATGGTGATAATTAATGTGGAAAGCTCTGGAAGCCTTAGTAAGCTAGCTTGATCATCTGAAGAATGCCAGTACTTATTAGGGAAAGTTCATGATTCATACTCAAGGATTAAGCCAAGAGAATCTTGTGACCTAAGCAGCCTGGCTCTCCAGTGGTAAAAATGGGATTTTCTTATCTTCAGAAAAATAATAATTGAGACAGAGAGCAGGGATGGAAGCAGACAGTATACATTTGATTTAAGAGCTAGCAATACTCAGTGTGTAGGGAAATGGCTGTTTTGGAAAAATTTTGGTATCATGATAGAAATGTAAAGTTAAACTACAGTATATGAAGTATTCTGCAGAGATGAATCAGAGCATGCCTGAGAAACAGTAAAGATGAGAATTGTAACATGAAATGTTAGGTCTTTTATCTTCAATGTTGAGTTATCCTTAAGAAATTTTTAGTCATTTGCCTGATATTCAGGCAATTGCTCTTCCCTGGGTATTAATCACTTAAAACCAAACACATGAACGTGTGTCACATTATGGTAGGTAGTCAGTGCTAGAAGACTGGATGCAAGATTTAGAATGATGACATGAAATCTAATCCTATCCCTAATAGTAAACAACTTCAATACTTCAATACTTCAATTTCTCCATTTCTACAACTGGGATAATAACTTAACTTTTGATTTATTTGTTTAGAATCTTGAAAAAAAGGCCTTTGAAATATGAACAATAAAGCATACAATGCACGAGGGAGCATTGCGAACCATCTCCCTGACTGAGAAAGTCACATGAACACATGCTTATCCTTTTGGAGAGCTCATTGACATAAACAATCTTGGTTATATTTAGATATACATTTAGATGCCTTGCTACCTCTATCCTTCTCTCTTCATCCTTATTTTAGTGCTCTATCTAACTATATTTCACAAATTGGAAGGGAAAATAAGATACAAAAGCTCTAACCATCATCGCTTTTTAATTGGAATCTGCATTCACAAGCATGAGAAAAGTAAAACACTACTGGTTCAGTGTAACTCCTGTCTTTTTATATTGCTTTCATTTCCTTTCAAGAATCGATGAATATCAGCAGGCAAAAATGTAATCATATAAAACTGATGATCCTGTTGGTTTCTTTAAAAACCATGCAGTCAAATTCCTTAGCTTTCACAATGTAGAAATCTCTGGCGTGCATTGAGAGAAGTTTCAGTGGCAGCTTTTGTGGGAGCTGCTTAGGTAGGGTAAGAGCAAACTCCTTTCTGTGCAACCTTTTGTACTGGCTTTTGTGTTGTACAAATCAATTATAAGAGAATGATGCTGTAAGGGACATATGCAGGCAAGCTACTCATTTTTAGTAACATCAGTGGTTTGGTTTGAGTTCTGTGGAGGAAATCAGACATTTAAAGCTTCTTGCAAGAAGCTGATTTGTAGGGAAGAATTTAACATCATTACACTCCTGTGCTCAGTTGCAACATCTCAAATTCATGTTTATTCATACTTTCCTTTGTGATCCTGTTGAGTTGCAGTTGAAATAAAACAAATTATACAATGAAAAAGTATAAACCATAGCAGTACATAAAGCAAATTCCATCAGCGCTGCCAGAATCTTTTCTCAAGTAACAGAGTAGTTTAAAATCTTTTGTAAAATATTTTGGTGTATATAAATTTTAATTTGCTTTTGTGATGTTTGGAGAAAAAGTAGACAAATTGCATTAAGGAGGTAAATTTCTATATAGTAATACTTCAGATAATACAATTTCTGTACAATAATGCTTCAGTTTCAGAAATTGCAGTCTAAATCTTTTAAGATTTTTCTTAAATTTCAGTAGTGCACCAGCCCTTGGCAAGAAGTAGAAGTAGACCTTCAGAGACACATTCTGGACACTCCTTTTGTCCTCCTTAGTGAAAAAAGGATAGACAAATGCTCTATCAGGACAGCAGTAGTTCTCTGTAATATAAATCTGAAATTACAGGATTGCTGTTGTACATGGTAACACTGTACAGCAGTCCTTGCCCAGCAGTGATGTTCTTATTTTTACAAATATTGCCACTTCTATTAGCAGTCAGGAATTTTCATTTCTTCTCATTATAATCACATAAACTTAAAAGTGAGATTTAAGATAGCAAGAGATTTCTTTCTCTTTTATGTGTATAATGAACACTTCTACATATACAGCATTGTTATTGTATTTTCAAAAGGAAGACAAAGCAAAAAAGACAATTATATCCCAAACTACATGGAAATCATGATGACTAACCTGCCTAGCTCGATTTGTATCTGGGACATAACCAAAGTTTTGTTAACAGGTTTGCTAAATTTTGTTTACTACTTTTGACAAATGGGGAAAAAAAACCCCCAAAACAAAACAAAACCAAACCAAACCAGAAAAGAGCTATTATTCTACAACCTCTTTCACCTGCCAGGACAAGATAACCTTCTGTTGTGGTAAAAATGAGGACCTAAAGCTGTAACATGTTTTTGGGTAAATGCTTTTAAGAAACTATCAACAATTTAAATGGTAAGTTTAAAGTGATAGTTCCTGTTGTTAAACTTGGCCTTCTTTCTATGCAGTGATTATTTCATGTATAAATTGAAAATTGGTAGGTCTTTAGATCTTGTTTTTTAAGGTACATATTTTAAAAGTATTCTCCAGCTGAACTTGTAATTCTGACTTCCCTGATTCTCATTCTGAATTAATGTTTAACATTTACATTTTCCAATCTATAATTATGCCTAAGTTGTTAGC
The DNA here is from genome assembly GCF_000737465.1 of Haliaeetus leucocephalus. Lineage (NCBI taxonomy): Eukaryota > Metazoa > Chordata > Aves > Accipitriformes > Accipitridae > Haliaeetus > Haliaeetus leucocephalus. The sequence goes on from NW_010973072.1 coordinate 5,279,783, forward strand.
TTTCAGTCCACACTTTATTATTTGCTGATGTGATACTATATAGGAAAATGCATTTAAAGTGTTATACTAAAAAGACTCCTTTATGTGAAATTTCACTTCTAATTACTTTTACTTCATTCCTGCATGTAACTTGCAACTGAGTGTGGCATAGATGTAGTTTTCACACATACTGAAATGAGAGCTGACATTCAAACATGTCTGAGAACATGAAGAGCTAAACTAAGTGCAAGCAGGCACTGGGTAACTCCCTTGCCCAGCCCTACCAGGGTTTGTTGGTTCTGATGTGCAGAACCTGTCACGGGATTCATTTAAGTAGGGAAGAAAAAGGACTGCTGCAGTGGTACAAACCATGCAATGTTTGCAAGTGGGGACTAGTGTGTTCCAGTTAGTAACTTTTTGTTTTTTCTTTATGCCATATACCGTAAAAGATTTGACACCATACCCCAGCATCTATCCAGTCACCTACCCCTTGAGAGAGTCTATTCTATTATTTTTTGAAAAGCCTATGATGTGCTAGCACAGTTAAATTGTGGTGAGAAAAACATAAAGAAAATGCATCTCTGCCAATCCCTAACACTCTTACTTACTGTTTTCTGGAGGAAATTAGTATTTTAGTTACCGATCAGAAATACCTGTTGAAGGAAAAAACAGCAAGGAAATGTCACTTAGTGAGCAGGAAGAATGTATAAATGTAATATATTTTAAAGTGACAGTTTTAAGAAAATAAAAAGCATTTTTTGTTTCAAATGTCTATGTATAATTGATGAAAATATTCTTTATTTGTAACCTGTATTTATATTTTGGTCCATCTTTGATTTCTTCATGCTAGAAATAATGTCATTGCATTGCAAAGTAGAGGGCTTCTTTTAGGAAAAATGCAATATTCTTAGTGCTAAAAATTATATCTTTGCTATGATTAACTAAAGATGCCTCATTTATTAGCATTTATTCTGGTAATCAGTATAAATAAGAGAGGACATCTGCCCTGGAGAAAAGTGGACCCTATAACATTTGTGAAGATTAAAGTCTTTCAAAAATCTATACAGTTTGTATTGGAAAAATATTTGATACACATTTTATTTTCATATCAAAGTTAGACCCAGTGTGAATATCTAAAACTCATATACATAATCCTGACATTTGTACGGACATAAATTATCTCAGTTTTCAACATAGCTTTGAATAACAGACTAGAATATTTTACCCATAAGAAAAGCAATAAGCAAAAGAAAGACTGTGACAAAATTTAGATCTTTCAATTCCCATAAACATTGTAAAAATTAGCAAAATATATTTATATTCATTTTCTGCTGAGTAAAAAGAATTAAAAAATCCTCAGTTCTACACAGCATTGTATTCAGGAAGTCCAATTCCTGTACAGAGTCCCATCAATTTAATTACATTCACTGCAGATTATAGATGTACTTGCAGAAGCACAGTTTGCACAGGGAAGAATAATACACTTGTATACCAGAAATAAAAACTACTTCTACAATGTTATACAAATTCGGGATTTAGATTTTGGATAGCAAGCCAAAGCCACCTCTATACTTAAGGCAAGATTTTGACTTTTTGTAGTAAATACCACTCGTGGATATGGAAATCAATCAACAGAGGCTTACAAATTAGGAATAATGCCAGATAAGATTAAACTATTAGATGTAAAGAACAGAGTTATAAAATTATTCACAAAATTATATCACCTGAAACAGGAAAACAGTTTACTTGGCTTTATTTAAAGTAAATATAATTTAAATTTTTGCTGTGACGTGGATTGTTTGCATGCAAAATTTCTCACAGTGAAAGACTGACTGAAAGACAAACTCTAGAAGATTGACAAGAAAGAGCTCTATAAAAATGCAATAAAAGCCGAGTTTATACCCTTTTTTTTTTTTTATAGCTTCAAAGAGGAATTAGGTTTATCAATTATTAAGTCCCTCAAGCAAGGAAAATTGGTTTTCTTCTCAAAAAAGAAAGTAAAAAGAAGGCATAATATAATATTTAGGAATATTTACTTACCCACAAATACATAAATGTAATAACTCTCATTTATTTTTTTTTTAGCATTCAGGTTCAATACTTAAGATTTAATATCTGAAGATGTGAGGTTCAACATACATTACTGTGATATAGCCATGTGTGTTTTCAATTATCTACATACTGGCAGCACAAACCATATTTCAAATAATTTTTTTTTTTTTACTTCTGATTTTGCATGCCTCAATTTTTGAAATGTATTTTCAAATATTTTGAACATTGACAACTCCCTACTGGTGTGAGCTGCAACTGGAAACTGCCCCAGAAGCAGATTCCTTTTACACTCCAGAGTAAAAGAAAGTAAAAGACTTCAGAGTGAGTGGAGAAGAGAGAAGTTCAGTGGAAGATGCTTTTAGCCAAATATTTCTTTTACAAACATAATCTCTTTCCAAATAGTTTGTAAGTAGAATATGAACTCCATTGCTATAAAACCCTAAAAGTTATACATTGGAATCGTTATCTTAAGTTACTTCGTTCCCTGCCCCTTTATGAGTAATGCCACTATCTGTAACTCAAAATAATAGAGGATGTCTTCATAATAGGAAATGGGCTGAACAACTCAGTTTTATAAATACCTGGAATATGGAGATTATTTTAAAAACAATGCTGCATTTTGCTGAGTTTTTAACTTACAGTGTTTATTTTGGTGACCTTTAAAATTTTCATGTAAGTAACTGAAACTCAGTCTTTATCAACATTTTAGGAATGTGGCATATGGACTCTGTAAATTCCACCAGTGCCCTTAAATTCCACAAACAGAGTGGGGTTCCAGAGTACTCTGCAGATATCTAGCAGCTAGCTTGTATCAGAGAATAACAATTTGCTATATCTTTTCTAAATGTAAGTAACTTGGGCATTTCTGTCAGTATAGTAGTAGTTTATTTGAAAAATCTCTTTCTAATATGTTTTAATTAGGAGATACCTTTTTTTCCCAACTATAAGTCATTTTTTAGGTATTGATCTAATAATCCATGTCTACATAGCTCTGACATAAGGTCGAAATGAATTTTTCAGCTTGGAGCAAACTTCATTGCTAACTAAATCAAACCTTCCCACAAACAGAGCTGATAGCAGAACCGCTGACAACACGTCCATAACTATTTCACTAAAAGCTGACATAGATATAACAATGATACTTAAAATCATATGGTTATTTAAAAGACTATTATTTTCAGAGTGTAAATATTTTTTGCAGTGAAATAAATGTAAAGTCTCTCCAGGAAATTGTTATAATGCTGATTTTCTTTAAACAGTGAGAGAGATTTCTGCAGTATTTGTATACTCCTATACATGATTAATGGTGTCAGTGCTGTCTTTTTTATTAGCATGTCTTTCCTATGGTATTTATGACATTAGAGGATTAATAGTACTGGCTGCAGTCAAATCTAGTGTAGAGAGGCACTATGCAGGCTGCTTCTATGTATTTTAACTAGACCATTACATTTTGGGACAGATTCTTAGCCTAATGACAGTTTGCTCAGATTAACATATACAAAGTGGCCAAGCAGGTTAAAAGTCTAACACCAAATGGAGTAATAATCTCATTTGGCACTCATCTGCATTTTCTTCAGGCAAAAGCCTCTGCAAATGTAGATGGTAGCTACCTGACCATACGTTGTTGTTGATGATGGTGGGGACAGAAAAGACCCTGCTCCAGCACTAAGCATGCTATGTTCCCTGTAGACCTTTGACACACAAAAAGAAAGACTTCTCTAGTAAATCCTTCAAAGATTTCATATTGTAATTTGTCCATGCTGGTAAAGACTTCAGGAGTTCTGATAGAATTGCGTATGTGTAAGTATTGTTTTGGTGAATAAGTGGTTATCACAATTTAATCAAGCCAGTGAAGGTTTTGCCAGATAACTTCAATCCAAGTATTAAAAGACCATTTAATGCCGAACAGTAGCAAACTGTAACCAAGTAGTTTTCTGTCACTAGCCATTAGTGATTCATTTAGGGCATTGTTTAAGGTGGCTGGACTGAATATGTGCTTTTTACATTATTCACTATACTCAAGTAGTTACTTTAAGGATAAACGTTATGCTACAGAGAAAATCCATGCTTGGGTTGGGGGTAAGAGTTATATTTTTAATGGGCATGTATAAAGAGACTAAATATATATTTGTGTAATTGAAACATGGAATCAAGTATTTATTGTGCACAATGTGAACTAATGCCTACAAATAATACTCCTGAATGTAAGTTTTAAGAAGAAAGTATAGTTGTCCTAGATGGTTTCTGGATTATGCTAGCCATAATGTGCTTCAGCCTAAAGCAAGTACCTGAAAAGTGTCTCCAGGATAATATGTCACAATATCTCTTTATTCAGTCCAGCTACTGGAATAATGTGAAAATAATTTTTTAGTTATCAGGGAGTGTGCTATTTTATAATTAAGAAAGTTCCTAATAGTGCATTAACAGTCTCATTCTTGCATAATGTTCCAGCCCCCACCCCAGACAATGATCAGTATGAAGGGATATACAGCTATACTACACTTTGCCCTCATGCAAAACACATTCTGATTAGAGCGGCAAATCCTGATGCAGCAAAGGTACCTATTTAAGATGATGACCTGAACATATGGCTTGTGGTTAATTTGTTGTACCCTCTCCTCCTAAACCAGCAGGAGTATTCCAGAAGAATGAATACACAGAAATTGCCAGTAGTAATATCCAGAAGGCCATCGTCCTCATTTATTCAATGTGTTAATCCAGCTGTCAGAATCTAACTCTATTCCAGAGATATCTTCATCTGGGACAGGCACCAGCCATTTTTATCAAACAGCATTTACAGTCTCCAATGTATAATCGCTGCATTTAATAAGAGAGGGAACCTTGCTTGTTCAGCACAGTTGTACGATTTGGGATTTTTATTTTATGAATATAGCAAAAATTTTAATTTTGGTAAATAATTTGGCATGAAAAGGTTAGCATGAATATTTCCTTTGTTTCCGCACTAGTTTCTCACACTTTAGAGTTACTAATACTCCCAATTCCACATGAACCTTGACCAAAATCTCTCGTGCTTCATGTTCTTTCGTGTCATTAGTACCAACTTTTTGCTATGTTGAAACCATAAATCAGCTCAGGCACACTAAATGTGTTAAAGGGAATTTGGTCTGGGTTTCCAGTTGATTTAAAAGCAAAACCTATTGAAATCAAGACTTTTTTCCATGGATGGAGATTTCTTTTTGAGTATTTCATGCTGATCTATGCGACATAATTTACGTAAGTGATTTTTAGGGTACAGTACAGAAATAGGGACTTGGAACAAAATGTTCTGTCAAAAGAACATTTTGCTGTGTTCCATTATAAACAAAATGGTCTCTTACAAATGTAGTTGTTTGAAGACATGCTAAACTTATGGTTGTGCAGATCATTTTCAGATTTCAAAATGGATCTACCCCTAGTAGAGATGTTAGGTGACAGAGATACCTATTTCTGCATTCTTTGATTTTCAGTAGGGCTTCTCTAAATAAGGAAATTCAATAGTTTAATTATAACTTTATACTACAAGGGTTTTTACAACATATTTCATGCACACTTTTTTACTCCATAAGGTTTTATCAATATGACTGTAATGACAAATATATTACTGCCAGTAATTTTCTTTAAGTAGAAAATTACTAAGTAAAACTGTGTTTTGTCATTTAGACTTTATTTTTGATCATGTTAGTTCTTTGCAAGTCAAACATCTAGTTGCTTTATTTTTTATGTGCTATTAGGCTTGTCTAGTACAATTTAGAATGTGTTCATAGGATTACAGAGCCATGGGAGTGGCAGTGGGGACTCTGGAGCGCAGGTAGTTTTTTCATCAATCCTTCTGGTCAAAGGGAAGAGGTTTGAAAGGGCCAGTCAAATCTGATGAATCAACAAACGGTTACAGGACTGGTGCCAGAGCCAGGGGTTCGGCTACTTAGACCATGGGACTTGCTTTGAGAAACCTGGTCTGCTGAGGGCTGATGGGGTTAGAGAAGGGGAATAGCATCTTCAGTCATAGGTTTGCCAAGCTGGTGAAGAGGGCTTTAAACTAAAGTTGCCGGGCAAGGGGACCCTCAGCCCATCCCACTCCTACCAGTTTGATGCTAGTGCCAGCAATACATGCCCAGAGCCTGGAGAGGGATCACAGGTCAGCAGGGGAGCGCCTGAAGAGCAGCACAAAGGAATTCCAGCCACTCCAGCCAGTAAGTCAGCTTCATCGGGGGCCCGACTTAAATGCCTCTATGCAAATGCACGTCGCATTAGGGAATAAACAAGAGGGGTTAGAGATGTGCACACAACTGCAGGGCTGTGATCTTACTGGTATCACAGAGATGTGGTGGGATGGCTCCTATGACTGGAGCATTGGAATGGAAGGATACAGGCTCTTTAGAAAGGACAGGCAGGGGAGATGAGGAGGGGGGGTATCACCCTCTATGTCAATGACCAGCTGGAGTGCATGGAGCTCTGCCTGGGGATGGATGGGGAGCCGACTGAGACCTTATGGGTCAGGATTAAAGGGAGGGCAGGGACAGGTGACATTATAGTGGGGGTCTGCTACAGGCCACCCAACCAGGAGGACCAAGCGGATGAGGCCCTCCATAGACAGATAGGAGCAGCCTCACGTTCATGAGCCCTGGTCCTCGTGGGGTACTTCAACCACCCTGATATCTTTTGGTGGGACAACACAGCAGGGCATAAGCAATCCAGGAGGTTCCTGGA
>NW_010973072.1:5286530-5287597 GCF_000737465.1 Haliaeetus leucocephalus
AAGATCCTTAGGGGAGCGAGGGGAGCGCACAGCAAGCTCACTACCCTGGACTTCAGGAGAGCAGACTTTGGCCTCTTCAGGGATCTGCTTGGCAGACTGCCATGGGATACAGCCCTGGAAGGAAGAAGGGCCCAACCAAGAAAGCTGGTTAATATTCAAGGATCACCTCCTCCAAGCTCAGGAGCGATGCATCCCAGCAAAGAGGAAGTCAGACAAAAACACCAGGAGGTCTGCGTGGATGAACAAGAAGCTCCTGGACAAACTCAAACACAAAAAGGAAGCCTACAGAGGGTGGAAGCAAGGACAGGTAGCCTGGGAGGAATAGAGAGAAATTGTCCGAGCAGCCAGAGATCAGATTAGGAAAGCCAAAGCCCTGATAGTATTAAATCTGGCCAGGGATGTCAAGGGTAACAAGAAAAGCTTCTATAGGCACACCAGTGATAACAGGAAGACTAGGGAAAATGTGGGACCTCTCCAGAAGGAAATGGCAGACCTGGTTACCTGGGACATGGAGGAGGCTGAGGTACTCGACAACTTTTTTGCCTCGGTCTTCACCGGCCAGTGCTCCAGCTACACCGCCCAAGACACAGAAGGCAAAGGCAGAGACTGGGAGAATGAAGAACCGCCCACTGTAGGAGAAGATCAGGTTCAAGACCATCTAAGGAAACTGAAGGTACACAAGTCCATGGGACCTGATGAGATGTATCCGCGGGTCCTGAGGGACTGGCAGATGAAGTGGCTAAGCCACTATCCATCATATTGGAGAAGTCATGGCAGTCCATGGAAGTTCCCACTGACTGGAAAGGGGAAACATAACCCCCATTCTTAAAAAGGGAAGAAAAGTAAGACCTGGGGAACTACAGGCCAGTGAGTCTCACCTCTGTGCCTGACAAAATCATGGAGTGGATCCTCCTGGAAACTGTGCTAAGGCCCATGGTAAATAAGGAGGTGATTGGTGACAGCCACCACGGCTTCCCTAAGGGCAAATGGTGCCTGACAAATTTGGTGGCCTTTTACGACAGGGTTACAGCATTGGTTGGTAAGGGAGGTGCAACGGACGTCATCTA
>NW_010973072.1:5288757-5309582 GCF_000737465.1 Haliaeetus leucocephalus
GAAATGATTTAGTTTACAAATGCATGATTTTTTTTCTATATTCATGCTTAATTTTATTTTGTCATTTAGAGTATCTTTAGGTGCATAAATAGATCTGGGAGATTTATAAAGTGTCAGAATAGCAGCCACAATGAGACAATATTAGAATAGTCCTTTTTTTCAGTATTTCTTCTGATCTTCTAAGTATGAAAAATAATGTGCTGGCTTTTCATTTCTTAATCCTCTAAGGAACGTAGCAACTTTAAGGAGAATTAATCTCTCCTTACTTTGGGAGTCTAAAACTTAGGCACTATGATGAACAAGATCACTGAGGAGTATCCTGTTATCAGGGAAGAGAAATGGCTACTGCCAAAGAGCTGATAAGCATCTAAGATAGGTAGGACTCAAAGAAGAATTTGCTGAATTTTGAAAGACTCTACCCTGAATCTCGATTTATTCTACAAAGCCAGACTGCCATCTTTAGGGGGGTTATGCTGTTAAGTCACACTACAGCCATGAAAAGGTGGATTTTATAGAAAGGGGTATTTCCTTTGCATCTACTAAAGCAAACCATATGTGTATCTATATCTATATATAATTAAATATATATACATAGGTAATAGGTCTTGCTCCTTAAACAATCATATATTGCAGCGAGGCAGAACCAGAATACATCACCTGTATTCTGAAATGTTTTTTCATTATTTTAATCACTTTTTAATTTAGATCTTGGCTAAGAACAATCAATATGGCTGTAAATCTGAAAGTCAAGTAGAAATGGATATTTCCCTATAGAAGTACAGGTAAGGTACTTACCATATTATCAAAAATTGTTTAATAAGGATTTGTTAAATTTCTAAAGTTTGTTACTTTAATAAGGATTAAATTAGTCATGCTCTGTAGGAATTCTTTCTAATACTCTACTTAGCTTATACTTTTCTGTAGAGAACTTATCATTCAGCTCTATAGTACTTTTTTTTCCATAGAGGAGAACTATATTATTTCAATTCCATTCATCTTTACATTCCATTTGCTGCTTTACTAGGATTAACAAAGCGTTCCAAGTATTTAACTGGAAAGTAATACATTCACAAAAATTCTCATTAAAGTCATTATCTTCAAGTTACAAAAGACTGCACTTTTTAATGACTAAAAACTGCATACTGAAGCAGCACAGACTTAGAGAATGATTCCAATAGTACTTTTGTTGCATTGATTTGGGAAGATCGCTTTCTTTGCTAGCACATTCTTGTGTCTTGGAGGTTTATTACTACAGTAATAAATATTGAATTCTAATTTCAGGATACAATGTGTAGCTATCAATGCCTGACTAACTAACACAGATCTCTCTTATTATTAAAACAATCCCAATATGGAAAAGTTCACTTTTAAATCTAGAAGATGAAATTCTATTAGGGTTTGTAAAAAGTGAATAAGGCTACAAGCACAACTAAGTATCTCCTTTCCAACAAAGGTTTATTGCCTTGCAATATTTATGTGTCTCAATTTCATGAAAATTTGGGAGGATTCTTAATTGATACTGTATTTTTTTAAAAATTCAGAAGGGAACTCTATGCAATTACTATCAGTCCTGGAATACATTCTATAAAGAGCAGACTAGGTGCATTATCTGTTTAAGCAGAGATAAACACTAGAGCTCATTAAGATGAATTCCTGGTGTAGTACTCCTGGTGCACTATCTCTGAGCCATTACTTCAGAATAGTTTCTCCACCTCTAGCATCTGTCAACAGAAATCCAAATAAACAGAACTCCCTACAAAATATTCTGAAGTTAGGAGTTTCAGAATCAGAGCATGTTCCCAAGATGGGTGCTCCCAGAGAAATACTGCTGCCCCATTGTTTTAAATGAAGTGGTTCATGAAGTACCTTTGTAGATTACTTCTGAGTAATGTGTGAGTAGAAGAGATCTCAAAGGTGATATCTATAGTGTTATGTCACACACATTCAGATCTTAATTTTGAGCTATTCTCAGTTCTGAAGCAAAGCTCTTACCTAATTGTGCAGTCAGGCCTACGATGTTGCAGTTTCTAATATGTTTCAAGTTATCTTTGTATTGAGAAAATACAAATATGGCTGATTGCTTTGGGAGATACACACACACACATTGCAGATTAAATGACCTGTTAGAACAACATGAATATTCTTCATGCGTGAATAACACTAGTATTCACTAGTGAACTTAGAAATGAAGAAATGCAGTTCTTAATTGTTATTATTCTCCATGCACTTTAATTCTCCATGAATTTGTGATGTTTTATGAATGTACACCATTGTTTGCTTCTATATGCATATACTTTCTTTTCCTTACCTCCCTGACAGGTTGCCAGAGGTTTGTTTCTCAAAAATTAAGTTTTCATAGAATGGGTTGGGTTGTAGGGGCCCTTAAAGATCATCTAGTTCCAAACCCCCTGCCATGGGCAGGGACACCTTCCAGTAGACCAGGTTGCTCAAAGCCCCATCCAGCCTGGCCTTGAACACTTCCAGGGATGGGGCAGCCACAACTTCTCTGGGCAACCTGTTCCAGCGCCTCACCACCCTCAGAATGAAGCATTTCTTCTTTATATCTAACCTACGTCTACTTTCTTTCAGTTTAAAGCCACTACTCCTCGTCCCGTCACTACATGCCCTTATAAAAAGTCCCTCTCCGGCTTTCTCGTAGGTCACCTTTAGGTACTGGAAGGCTGCTGCAAGGTGCCCCTGGAGCCTTCTCTTCTCCAGGCTGAACAACCCCGACTCTCTCAGCCTGTCTTCATAGGAGAGGTGCTCCAGCCCTCTGATCATCTTTGTGGCCCTCCTCCAGACTTGCTCCAACAGGTCCATGTCCTTCTTCTGCTGGGGCCCCCAGAGCTGAACACAGTACACCAGTGGGGGTCTCACAAGAGCGGAGTAGAGGGGGAGAATCACCTCCCTCGACTTGCTGGCTATGCTTCTTTGGATGCAGCCCAGGATACAGTTGGCTTTCTGGGCTGCAAGCATACATTGCTGGGTCATGTTGTACTTCTCATCAACCAACCCCCCCAAGTCCTTCTCCGCAGGGCTGCTCTCAATCCACTCATTGCCCAGCCTGTATCTGTGCTTGGGATTGCCCCGACTCATGTGCAGGACCTTGCACTTGGCCTTGTTGAACTTGATGAGCTTCATAGGGGCCCACCTCTCTAGCCTGTCAAGGTCCCTCTGGATGGCATCCCTTTCCTCCAGCGTGTCGACCGCACCACACAGCTTGGTGTCGTTGGCAACCTTGCTGAGGGTGCACTCGATCACACTGTCCATGTTGCCGACAAAGATGTTAAACAGCAGCGGTCCCAATACTGACCCCTGAAGAACATCAAAAAGTTTTTTAAAGTGCTGGGATGGCAGGTGTGTGAAATGTGGCAAGAATTTGCAATCAGAATTTGAAGTGTTTTTCCATTGTAGAGACAATAATTTTTATGGTCTCTGAAAATAATTTATGCATGCACATATATGGGTAATTAGGAATCTTTTGGACAGTAAACACGTCTTGCAATACTCAATACAATGCCCTGTACTATGAAATTTTACAAATTCCGTTGTAAATTTAGATGCGTTATAACTTGGCATTCTGCAAATCCCTACTGGTATTTTGCTGTTGTTCTGTGTCTTTTCTGTTAGTGTGAAAGAATCCAAAAATGAAAAGAGCGGACTACAGAAGAATTATGCATTTGACTGCATATAGGAATAAAATAACTTGTGAAAGCAAATTTTTACATGTATTTATACGTTTACAGATAAAATAGTTCTGATTTTTCTTCATTCATGTATTTAATTTAATAATTTAAAAAGATGCAGATGGAGTAGAAAGAATTACATAATTTCCATTTTGCCAGCAGGTTCCTTGTGCGAGTGTTTTCCTGAAAAACACAGAGTCATTCCAGCGAATTAGTCATTCTTCTCCCCCTCCTCAAGTTTCTGTGGTCACCTTCACCAATGGAAATCACAAGCTCATTATTACTACTTGAACTGGTAGGTATTATAAAAATACTAGATACAATGACAAAATGAAAAAGAGATAACAGCATGTTGTCTTAAATGCATTAAAATTATTATTTGCTTAACATTTCAGAATTATATCAATTATTAAAGGAAGGCAAATACAAGACCACTTTAGCTTTTTTTTTTAAAGTCCTATTTCTGAATATTTTGTTATTCATTCTGTAGTAGTAGTGAATTCACATTCTTGTGTAAAAAGACTTGGATGTAACTGCACAATTTAGATTTGATAAGACCAATGAACCTGCCTATAGTATGCTTCAGATATTTTAAAAGACTGAACTTTGTTCTAAAATAAATGATAATATCTACAAACCACGTCAGCATTGGGAACAGGGTATATAAATTCTTAGGTAAGGAAAAGATTTTAACAAACACTCAATACCTATATTACTTTCAGGAAAAGCCAGCTTAGTTTTAAAAAAATGCTGCGTTCAAACATTACGTATTTGGCTAAATCTAAATATCTCTTAGTTAAAAACAATAAAGTATTTTCTAGCTACATTCCTGCTGCCTTATGTTTCAATGTAAAGCTAATGTGCAGATGTAACCCTGTGTGTTCATTTCCTTTACTGTTTCTGGAAGATGTCCTAACAGATTTAGATTTATGTATATCAGATATTCCAGAATTGGCTTCTTGATACATTTCTTTGGAAGAGAGATTTGCCTCTAAATTGTGCTAAGGTGTTGACTCAATGGTGATGTATACCAGCTACCATACCATTCTTGTTTTTTTCTCTAGGCTTAATAAATCAGGGTAACAGAACAAGTGACAAGTTCCCTGTTAAGGTCTCATTTCATGGCTCTAAAATTGAACAAGACATTTAAGATCATTCAGGTCAAATTTTGTGTCTAAATCAGTCTTCCTTCCTGAAAGATGATACTTGTTTTGGGAGACCTAATCTAACCTAATATAACCTGATGACAAAAAATAAAATTGACATTTCCTTTAGGCAGGATGATGAGTCTAAAATGCTGTATCAGTGGTCTTTTATGATATATGAACATTATTCTACCCTAAACATTAAATCAGTCAGACCCAATATAAGATAAATGTATCAAACAATATTCTCTTCCATTTTAACTTAGATTTATTAGGTCCTTATGGCCATTTGGGTTTTTGCACAAACTAGGAAAAATATTCTTAGACCTCAGAAGAGAAATGCCATCTGTGTCTGGTGTGTCTGCTTGCCATATGTGATTGATTTATCTTATGAAATACCTGCAGCAAAGTTGTTGGTGCTAGTTTGAAAGACAATTTATTCTTTAAGCAGTGTGTTGCTCCGGTAGGCAGCCAGTCGGCTAAACTGGCACATTTCTTCTTTGCTTCTGCATTCTCACAGGTTATTATTTATGTTACAGGCCTACACGAGTTCCTTTGATCAGAGCTAAAAAGCCTGTGGAATGATGATCCATTAGCATCCTGCTTTCTTCATGCCACAGTCAAGGTACAGTAGTTTCATAACATGGGTTATCTGCTGATTATCACAACATAAATTATCATAAAACAGATTATCTGCTGGTTATCACAATATAGAGGTCTGCTGTGATGAAATATTAGACCCTTTGGAGGAATCTCATTGCACTGCAAGAAGCTATTGACCTCACAGAAGACTTAAATTGAAATTTACACCTTATAGGCCATCTTACTAGATTGCTTGCATTCTGAGTCTTTTACAGCTACTCTTAGTCCCAGTTGCTTAATAGTGGAACTCTCTCTTGTATCAAGAGACATCTAATTTCAGTGTGCTGTTTTATGAAGGCCATATCCTGTACCTGAATTTACATGTACGTCAGTGTCTGGTCTGTTACTTAAGTTTTAATATTCTGGATTTGAGAACCAGAAGAAACCAGGATAAGCAATTAAATAAATGAACTTAATAAATAACTAACTGAAAATTACTAATTTATTAAATTATTGAACTTATGAGCTTAATTAATTGAAAATATCTAGCATGCCAATAGCAATACTTCTGTGCTATTAGCCTGAGAGTAGTTCAATTTAAAACATAATAACCCCTACTTGACTAATAACAATTAATTACTCTACTACAATTAATATGGTGAATTAATATGCTACCAAGAAAACTGTTTATGTTTTCAAGGAAGCCAAGCATCTGCACCAAACAATTTCTGTCTTGCAGCAGAATGTTATTCAGTGTCTGAGAATACAGAGGAAAAAAAGCCTTTGCTCTTTCTCCTTCAAGACAGATGGGAGTGTGTTTACATTCACCAAATATCCATATATGTGTGACACTCTCTCTCATGAACGTTCAGTTGCTGGAAGTGTAAAACTTTTTTATTCCTTTCAGTAAACATCCTGCACACATCTCCTCTGTGTATGCACTAAATAAAGGAGGAAGGAAGTCCTGGAAAACTGTCTGTGTATTCAGTTGTGAGCTCCCAGGGGGAAACCAAGGCAAAGGACACAATTCTCATACAAATGGGCAAAGGTATCTACGTTCCACAGTGCCGAGCAACCATCAAATCCAGAAGAAATTCCTAGTCATTATCCTTGCCCTACTTCAGGCATCTGGGAATCACTGAAGTCTTGCAAATACCTGAAAATATTAGCCTTCTGGTTACTGATCACATCTTGCTAAAGTATAGATTTCATCTACCCGTCCTAATTTTCTTGTCCCTTTTACCCCATATTGTGAGACAGGATATTAAAATAAGTTCTTCATATTTCTTTGACAGAGTGTAACAACATTTTCCAGGCAAAATGTGCCACAATTTTCTCCACAGTGTATTATTGTTATTTCTCTAGAGCCACAAAAATTGGCATACCACAAATGTCAGTGGTACTTAAAAGCCTGTCTTAGTGTGGAAAGGGACTATAAAAATAGTATGGATACTTTCTGTAAGAAAAAATTTAAAACTCTTCTAAAATAGTTTTTCAATAAAATAAATGATACAAAAAAGTCATTAGAGTGTAGGATAGAAGTATCTTCCTACAAGCCATGAAGAAGCCCTTTTTCCTTACGTTTTTATCACCTGTGATTAATATACCCACCTCCCATTTTTGTCAGTAAACCTGATACTGCATCACTGTGCATTATCCCTTTGTTACTCCTTGTTTATATTATGCCGCATGCCATTACAAAAAACTAAAAGTGGCGTTTGGGATATATACAGCAGGATTTTTAATATTTACTCTGGCAGATCTTAGTTCAAATACAGGTTTTGGTGACAATATCAGGAGTCAAACACTATCTATTTGTTCTAAGGCATACAGGCCTACATCAGAAAAACAGGTGAGAATTTAAGGAGTGCTAACAGAGGTGTAGAGCAGAACCCATCATAGCACCTATTTTGTACTATACCTAAATACACAGTATTTACTTTTCAGTAATTATAAAAGGCAAAAACATGGAAACAAGATTCCCAACATCCACAGTTAATGTGAAAAGATACAGAGCAGAAAATGATTATTTTTAATCTAATGAAGTCACTATGTCAAATTCTGCCTATTGTGCCATGACTTTAGCATAGTTGCTTAAGTTTATCCATGTAGAATCTAGACTCCTGTATTTGTACCACTTGAAAATACAGAACTACAACGCAGTGGTGTAAGGTGTACAAAGGAGGCAGATACATTGAGGAATTTACCATAAACAGAAATAAAAGTTGTCTATAGCAGTGAAAGCTCCAGTTACTAAGAATAGAAAACCTTTTTTCAGTAGAACAGTTTGGGCATTGACCAATTATTTTTCATTTTTCAGCTGCACATCAAAACTTTCCAGCACATTTCTATCTTGTTTAAATAAACTAATAAACTCCTGATACAACTCTGGATACTGCTTATCAACTTGTCACGCATGGCAGTGTTTGTTAACTTGCAACAAGAAAATGTTTATCTTTTTGCTACACTCAAAGCAAGCAGCAGAACTGAAAGTTCCTGTAAGAAGAAGCTGGCAAGTGGCCTGCAGTCTAAAGAGACTTTGGTTTGCTCTGTTTTATTTTTCGTTCCCATGCCTTTTCTCAGCACATTTTCTATATTTCTAATGCTAAAGATTGGTAATAATTATCTACAGCCTGAAGTACAAAAAATGTTCTAAAATAAGGTACAGCACCTTAAAATTACTAGTTGTTCTTTCCAATCTTTTAACACCCGAGTATTAAACACATAGATCAGGAACTGGGAGATGTAGAATAACAGAACAGAAGCAAAGTCCCCATCTCCTAAATATGTTTAAAACTCCATGTATTACTGCTGTATTCTGGTGCGTTAGCATAAAATACTGCAGTGTTTTTAAGCGTTCTGTAGGTAGAACAGGAAAATACATTTTTCTATTCTCTGTGATACAAATAAAAGGTGAGAATATGTCCTTGGAATATATAATATGTATAATGATAATACCACCCAATATTATGCTTCATTAGAAAGTCTAACTTTTTTAGTGCCATAAGATAAACTTGCTATTACAGGTATTGTGATATACTCTGCGGAATTTGGTGTTCAGGTATACTGCTCTGCTCGTATTAATTCCTAGCGAAGTCAGTGAAAACTGTGCAGCTAAACAGTTTGTCTGTTGTGCAGGGTCAGGGTTGTAGGCTGTTCTTCAATCCCGTTAGTAACAATGACAAAGGAAATTTTCTTAGGGAGTTAGGTGAGATGAAACGCATAATGCAGCTATCTTCTAATTCTTGCTATCTTGCAGGTGATGTCTGAGAAAAAGTCAACAAACCCAAACAGATAAAATGGCAATAAAGGTCGAGTGTGATCTGCTCGCTGACCAGTCCCAACTAGCGTGTGCAGCACAAAGGACAGAGCCGCAGCATCGCCCCGCAGGCAGAGGACTGGGGTCCCCCAGCCTCCCACCGTGCCCGCAGGGTCCTGCCAGAAGGCACCTTCCCCCAGCTCCAGCGCTGCGCTCCCATCTCCTGTACGTGCACCCATGTGTCGTACGACCCCCTGGCAAAGGCGCGCTTTTATTATACAACCTGCCGCGCTAGATGCATGTCTCTATTGCAGGACATGATGCGTGGAGTGTCCCGCTTTATGAGAAAATCAAAGAGGCTTGCATTAACTAATTGGTATAATTTTTCCTCTCACACACGCCATACCGGGATGTTAGCAAGGAGCGTGTTATCAGGAAATTGCAGCTGTGGCTCAGTCTTTACTTTCTGGCAGGAGCATCTTGAAAAGGAGTTACCTCTGGCTTTGGGGGTTTTTTTTGACTTCTCGGAACTTTCTGTTTATTAACTGGATAATCTGCAAAGGAGGAGACAGGAATAGAGCTGGTACAGAAAGATACTATGTTTAAGGCTAGAGCTGACTTACCCTGGCCTACTATTCCAGATAAAAACGCATTCTGAAATCAGCTGGTGGCTGTAACTGCTCCCTCTGATAGGCGAAGTGCACGCGGTACCTCACCTTGCTTAGGTTCCAGTGAAGGCATTTTACACCTTTCTGTGACTGGCTAGAGGGCAAATCAGGGCCCAGACCTTGAATCTGGAACCGCTTGAATTTGCAACATTCGTCTCCTAATGCTCAGACTGGAACAAAACCACCACAATTTTCATTTCAGATATGTTCTAAGAACATATAAATTATCAAGATACTGTATCTAGATTATTTGAATATGAGTCCAGATTATATCACAGAGTCTATGTTTGATTCATACTGCAATCTGAAGATCTTCTGGACACACTATTTTCTCCTTACTGCCAACTCCAGTCATGGGATGATTTTGTTATGGATTAGTTCTGAACTCCAGAAATGACTAGCACAGATTCCCTGGCTTTATATATGAATATCTTGGTGATTCCTCTGATACAAAATTAACCTGCTGCAATCTAGTTAGATATTTGTGCTGTTCTCACCACTGAGGTCTCCAAAAGCCTCAGAGAGCAGTCATGGCAAGGCTGTAGATTTCTCTTTTAAAGGAATATACAAAATATAGTTTGTCATTGGAAATATAAAGAAAACTTTTAAGTGGCTTTTTGTTAAAAAAAAAACAACCAAACAACCAACCTAGGAGTCAACAAAAAATCATATTGGTTAAGAATTCCAGTTACTCAGTGATTATTTATTGGGTAATAGCACCTGTCAAGTCTAACTACTGGATAAGTTAATCATCTCCAAATATTTCAGCTTCTATTTTAATTGCTTAATTATAGAATAGGTCATACTATCTTGATGAAAGCATGATTATGAAATGTGTGATTTCTTTTAATGATCTTTATTAACTTACAATGAGTCCTTGTATTTCCACACTGTATACACACTGGCAAATCTTCTTCCAGCTATAATTAACATTATGTCAGCACTGTACCTCATAACTTATATTTGCACTTGTTTATAATACAACCATAAAGATCCGCTTCAGTCAGAATCTTGGCACTGGTGGCTTAAATTTGGGAATAAAAATGTTTATACACATTTAAAATTTAAGGAAAATGAAAACAAAACCATTTACATGTATTTAATCAGCCATCAATGGCAACAAATTAACAAAGTCTGAAACAGTTTAGTATAATTGAGAAATGTAGTAGTGACCATTTATTAATGGAGTTTATTTTTGTATGGATTTCTGCTTCCATAACTAACCATTTAAGGAAAAGATACATTGCAGGTTCATCATGAATACTGGTCACATTTCTGGTCCCCTCTTGAGAAAACTAGTTAGGTCTTTATTCTATAGACTTACAGCATCTGAATAGTGATTTATCTCTTGCAGTTGATTTGCTACTCTGTTTGCTATGGCTCTTGCCTTCCCTTCCCCACATCTTTCTCTAACACACGCGAAACTGGGTGGCTTATCTGAGCCCTTCTGAACAGCTTCATTGGGACACAGGTAGAGTTCTGCTTCCTGCATTCAAACTCTGATACTGTTATTTATGTAGTCATATGTCCTACAGGTAATGGTAGAGGGAGCTGCAATGATATCCCCTCAGTACTGACTGAAGCAGAATTGATTGTGTCAATTCAGTGAGAAACTGGATCTAACATATCAGAAGTCAAATAACATAGTAAATATATTATTAAAATGGATGACCCAAGTTCTGTATTCTGAATAACATTTTAAATAGTCAGTGTACGTACAGTTGAGGTAATGTTCAAAACTTGAGATAATAATGGGCTTATTCAATACATAAATGAGATTGGTTTATCTTATTCAGCCTATTTAATAACTGCATGTCTTTTCTGCTATTTTTGTTTATCTATTATGAGACTGTTGGTAATCAAAAAAACTTTACATATAATAAAAACCTAAAATGCTGTTAATGCTCTTCCATTTTGTAAAAGAACAAAAGTATTCTCATATTACTCATTTCTTGGCACATAACAAACATTTAATATCTTTTCCACTGTGGAAATTATATTTGAAAAATATTACCTAGTTGCTACTGTTCTAACTTTTAGAACACCACCATGAATTTGTTGTTCATGTTAATGACTCTTGGTCCTATAATTAAAAGAAATCAAAAGCCCTAAGAAGAAGCTAAAAAACATCTTCGCTTTGCTCATATTTAGAAAACAACCAGACAGCAAAATTATCTTTTACAAAATATTTAATATTGAAACCTACTCACAGCCTATTTGCAGGCAAAGTGCTGCTAGCTTCAGTGGACAGATTTACAGATGAGTTTTGCAGTCCTTCCACTGGGGCTGTATCACATCCAGAGGTTTTTGTGACATACTACTTCAAGCCAAAATAATTTAAATACTTAAACAATTTGAAGCAAGTATATGAATTCAAAGGTTTAAGTACACATCTCAAGCCATGTGCTTGGCTCTCATTTTTTAATGCTTATTATTCAGTGATAAAAATGTGTAAAAAAAAAATTACAATTGTGTGTCAGGTGATTCCTATTAGATATAAAAGGGACTGGAATATAGTGTTACTGATTTTGATTGCCTTCCTTGAATTTAATCTCAGGATTGCTAGGTCTAAGCAAATATTTTTCTTGATAGTAGTGTCATATGATAAATATATTTTTACATATTGACAGACCCCATGTTCAGAAGGAATCTGACTTTTGCTACGGTCTGTATTTATATAAGTAGGTATGTATGTTAGAATCCATTGCTAAGATCTACAAGTTAAACATGCAAGAGATTTTATGAAAGATTGCTTTCATTAGGAAAAAAAATAAATTCTGATATCCTTGAAAGATTACATGTAAGGTAGGATTGCAACATAGGGCAAATACAAAATCAGATCAGTTTTAATGCTGAAATCTATCACAGTATTCTTTACATAGTGTTCTGACTAGCATAGCCCCCAAAAGACTTTTAAAAAGTAATTAAAATTCCAATCTGTTCATATTAGCAGTGTCTTCTATATAAAGGTGATACAACTTATAGCTCTGGGAGTACTCCCTTCACTGATCCTTAATATTACAGAACTCCATAGAACATCTCACGCTTTTTTTTTTTTTTTTTTAACATTTTCAATTAGATGCAGAGTCTTCAGCTGGGAGTGTTACTTGGAAATAAAAAGTTTGCTAAACGTACACAGATGGCAAAAATCTTTACTAATAACATTAATAATTCAATTAATCTAATACCTTGTAAGTAACTTTTATAATTTTAAAGGCTGTATAAGCCTCAAGCCAGTCTGTGTTACACCACCTTTCATTTATGTCAGAAGGTGCTAGGAATCGTCTTGCAGTCAGTAGTCCAAACAGAAACAGTGAAGTATTGATGTGAAAATTTAGAATTAATATAATGACTAGTTTTTCTACTGCTTTCTGTCTATACATACATTTGAAATGCTGTTGCATGTTGAAATGTTGCATGTTGAAATGCATATGCCAGCGTGTTTTGACCTGTGAATATAATGTTGTGCAACACAGCTCATTCTGTCCTTCTAGAAAGTAATTTTCTTGTTATTGTGGTATTTATCTGGGCATCAAAAGTTCTGGGTTCCAGTCATAACAGCGAGCTTGCTTTGTGACCTATAGGACATGACTTAACCTGTAAGATTTTCCTGCCTGAAAAATGAGAAACACTCCTTCAGCAGAATGAAGAAGAGCATTTCCTTGGGGATAAAACTTTAATATAAAAGGGGCAGGGAGAATCTACCCAGCTAGTTTCTTTCCTATGTCACAAAATATTTTGAAGGCTATTTAAAGATATTAGACACTGTCAGAGAGACAATGTGGTGCCGTATATCTATTATTTCTTTTAAGCTAGTCAGTGAAGTCAAGAGTACAATTAACAGAAACCAGTTACAGTACTGTCCTACACAGAGCTACTGAAATAAACGTCACTAGCACTGCACATGTCAAACTGATGATATATTGTGCTGCAATACCCAGACAAAACCAAACCATGTTTACATTTATATGTTCTGCCTTTTCCTTCAAGCACGGTGGAAATCTGCAGACTTCAGGGGAACCTGCCAGCTCGCAGGAGTAAACCGTGCCCGAGAGACTCAAGTGTGGGCACTCCCCTCCTGGAGGTCTCTCACTCACCCGGAGGGGCAGAGAGAGGAGCCGTACAGCACAACTGCTTTCCCGATGGACTCTGCCATCCCTCCTTCCCCAAAAGCACCAGCAAGAGGTGTGCCCACACAAAGACCTTTCAAGTTGAATAAGCAGAGAATAGCTGAGAACCCACAATGTCTTTTCTAGGTTTAATCATAAATTTATTTTGGGACGGCATGAAAATTTTATTTGAATATTTTTGTGCATTTGATTTAAAGAAAAGTACTGGGCAAATCTATTAATTTGATAAATGGCCTGATGTATGTTCTTAAAAGCGGTTAATATTCTAAGTGAGCTCTGCTATAGTAGTCATTCAAATTAGCTTGCAAAATCTGTGTCATGTTTTCAGAGACATACACACTAAATTCTTACACTAAAAACAAGTTAATCATACCAAAAGAGTGAAGCTCTCACTCTTAAGCCAAAATATATTCCTCTTCATAATACTGTGCAGTTATCGGCATGTCCCTTGGATTTATGACTTATGACATTTGTTTACCAACAGGTGGTTGCATATCTTGCCATTTATATTTTAAGCAACAGTAAACACAACTAAAAATAATGTAAGATAAACAAAATAAAACTCAGTGGGTTTTTTTAAAGTGTTTTTAGAGAAAAGCTGTACTTATAAGCTAGGTCTTCAAGTAGTTCACACCAGGCCCAGCAACACAGAAGAATACTGCAAGAGCAATAAGGATTTTTAGGGGCATTATGATAGTGTAATGGAAACACATCTGCCCCCAAAAGTCCCTCATTTTCCCTGCGGTAAAGAGCCATGCAGGAAGTGGTGAATGCTGTGGAACATCAAGAATGAAACTATAAAGAAAAATTTTTTAAGTTAGAACAATTTTCCAACAATACTTCAGTATTTCATAATTTCCTGTTAGTCCACTGCATAGGAAAATTGTAGTTTTTCAAATAGCTTCTAAGTCATTTACTTTGGATGTGTAAGATGGTTCAGTCCATTCACCAAAGTGAATTCTGAAGCAGCTACCTTAGAAATACTATTAGTATTGGGAAGCTAAAAACATTATGCATAAAGCACAGACAATCCAAGACAATTTTTGTTCTTTCAGCTCCCAAAAAGCAAAAAGTAAAACAGAATAATCATCATTAACAGTTGACCCACATCTCCCATTTTTAAGGATTTACTTCAGTGACAGCGCAAATGTTAGTTTATAGAAGAAAATGATACATAATAAAATCATACAACATCTTTCATTTTAAAGAATTTAAAAATATTTTCCAACCAACCATGTGGGCAATTTTCCATACATACAGAAAGACCACTCAGAGTAAAAATGCAAAGAGAAATCAAATTTAGAAAAGACTGAATACTCCATATTTATAAATATCCTTAGTAAAACAGGTAGCACATTTGAACTTTAGTTATGCCTGTTCAATTGACATGCCTAATGAAAAATTACTCTTTCAAAATAATCCACACTAAATAGCACCTAACAGGCATATTCTTCAAAGGATTCTTGTAGCATAATGTGTGAAATAGAATAATATTGTTGAAAAAAGCAATGCTCAATTCCTCGTATGTAATTTAATATGGTGTTCTGTGTAATACACTTGCTCTTTGTTTGTTTGTGTTATAATATAAAAAATTATTCTTTCCTCAGGTTCCAGAAATTTTACTGTGATCTCACTTGTATTTTTTGTCAATGTAGGTCCAGTGATTTCAGTGGAGATACTGCTGACTTACACCAGCATCCAGGCACCTACTGACAGATGTGTGCAGTTTGTGTGACTTGAAATAGGCCTTTTATTACAAAAGAAAACTTCTATACAAACAGCAGCAGCATCAAAGCAAAAATCTAGATTATGCTGACTTTAATAGACATTTTTAACAATAGCAGTATATAACAAATAGAAATACCGCTTCAGTAAAATTACTGCATTCATATATTTTTACTGACCCTTGTGGGCCAATCCTGAAACATCCTGAAATGATTTTTCTCACCCTTTCCTAAAACCATTTATACGTGCTTTGTTGTAGATGACAGAACACATTTTGTCTTTTTTTTTCGCTTGTCTTAATTCTTATCCTGACCTACAAAACAAAAGAAAAGCTATTACTTTAAAAAATTGGTGTCTAGCTACTGTTTTATATCAGTTCATATAGAAAGGCCATGATTCCAGTAAAAGGATTTGGACTGTCTGACTGAAGCTAAGATACTTAAAATAGCAAAAATGCCTCAATACTACATTACACAGGTGAATTGTAGCCTCCTCCATTAACAGCTAGATTAAAATATTACAGCAGTATTAACTGAAAGGATGGAAATAGTTTTGTTTAAAGTAATTAATGTGTATCAACGATGTTAGCATTCAGTATATCAGGAAATCAGTTAGGACTGATGCATCATTTTTAAGCCTTCTTTTGAGTTCAGCTAGGAGCAGGTATGCTCCAAACAGGAAAAGAAAAAAATGTATTTTAAAACTCTGGAGCCTGTCTGTAGAGAATTATGATTCCAACGTGAAAAATAAAATGTTGATAATTGAAGAGCCTTTATATCTAACAGGGAGTCAGAAATCAGTGGTAACCTTCTGAAACCAACTGCTAATATGTAGTCATATTTGGCTAGCTCACAAAGCAAGTTAGCTCCATAATAGGTGTGTTTTTATTTCTATTCCTGTTATCTTTATTCTGTACATGTTGTAGAGATGTCCTGAAAGAAATCCACAAACTGACTAACACCTCTCCATTCACATGTCACCTACATAAACATTGCCCTTGGACTGAAACCTTGTAAACAGAAATTATTTGGGCATTTTGACAACAGGCAAAAAAAGCTGATTCTTTGTTTCTTTTTTTTCTATGTGTGTACCTTTACCAAATTCCTTACACATTTGCATCGTTTGACTGAGAAAAGCATATGACATTGCAACAAGAGATTTGCGTATTTATTAACCGATGTTTGCTGTGAACAGGGCAGATGATGCCTTAAATTGATTAATTTCACCAGAAGCTTCAGTCTCAAGCTGCATGGTCTGAAGTGGATTTGGCAGTTCATGTAATACAACCGATTTTCTACCACTTCTTCCACTACAGGTGCAGCTTCCAGGTGATACCAATGTTTTTTCCCCAATATTTTAAAGCCATCCAAAAAACCTTAAAATTTTTTTTCTTCATAACCCGCTAAATATTATTTTTACAGCAAATAAAAAAGGATTTTTGAGTGATACCTTTTAAAAATACATTCTGAACATACTGGTGTATATTTGTATAGATTTCCTTTGTGGCATGAGGTCCAGGTTTTGTGCAGGCAAGCAGTGCTGATGTGTAACATTATAACAGAGCGAAGAACAAGACACAATTTAAAAATCATACCTTGGATGTCTCTGTTCTTGCCCTGGAAAAAGTCTGGATAGTTTCATAGGAAGGGATAACTGATTTTGTAGCCTTTACTAAGGCAAAACTTTTAGTTGTTCCAGGTCATGAGTTTCCAAACTTGGGGTCACTACCTCCCTCTCTTTTTTTGTATGGCTACATCAGAGGGGAGTCACAAAACTTTTCTGTTGCAACATGAGGTCAGCAGATGTCAAAGGTTGAGGCCCTGCTTCAGAAAATGCAGGCCACAGACCAATCCCTAAACCATGCCACTTGATTCTGGTGGAGATCCTGGTCTTTTCACTGCTTTCAATAAAATTTCAAAAGTAAACAGATTAGGCCATTCGATAATCCTCTGCTGATTCAGTGTTTGTAAGCTGGTTTTTTAAAGGTTTGCTTAAAAATGCAGAAAAGTAATTCTAAAAATGTAGTTTAAAATTTATTTTAAATAGAAACATAACCAGTAGGGCTTTCAACTTTATAAATTATAAATGCAATAAATAATTGGAGTTGATCTTTCTAAATACTATTTTTTCAATAATTCATGACAGTTTTTATCTCAAGGAAAATTAATTTTGATTCCAAACATACCATCTACTTTTTATCTTCTGTAAATTTCTTTTTTCATTTCAAATAGCAAGATAGACTGATCCCAGGTATTTAATTATTAATGGTCTGGATATGCAGTGCACTTCAGGAGTCCCAGCTCTGAGGCTACCACCCCACACTGCACGCAAACCTTGTGGGAAAACCAGTGTGAGGGAAAGAGATCAAATTTTTTATAACATAGATGTTTAGGGAATCTGTCACTGTTTTGTCTAATCATCATTCATTTGGGTAACACACATAAAATGAACATACATTGAAAGTTTAATATATATGCATGATATCTGTAGTAGTAGAAAACTGTCTGTGTTTCTGCACACTAGAGACAAACAGCTCTTTCTGTAAGCTTACTAATGGGAAAAAATGTGAATAAAAATTTTCTGTGAGGAAGGCCTACAGAAGTGTAACTGTGTTAACACTGCTCATTAATAACTTAAATAGTTTATTAATTCTATAGCTAGGTTATTGGTGCTAGAAGGAATGCATGTGAATTTTATGTATCTTCAATAGAGATTCAAATAGAACCTATTTGAAAAAATATCTAAAAATAGCTGATTAACAAAGTACGCTACGTAAAGCACATCTCACTGAAAGCAGCCATACAAAATTACATGTTTTAATTTAAGAGCTTTAAAGTAATAGTTGGCGAGAAGCAACTGCTGTATTTCAGCAGAGCAGAGTTGATCTTTGCTGCTCTTTGGATACGTGAGTTTGTTTCTCTTTTCCTTAAAGCAAGATCCTCACATTGATCTACTTTCTGATCTCTGATTCTCTGCTCTTATGTTCTCAGAATATTAGTGAAGAGACCAGAGAAGTTAAACCAATCCAAATCTGGTGACTTGTAATATTGAACAGGTCTAGAAGGTATTCACAAACTAAATACTATAATACAAAAATAAAAAATTTCTACAGTTAAATTTGTAGCTTAATTGGTTCATGAAAATTTAACCTTCTCATAAATGCTGCTCTTGAACAGCATTATTCCATGCAAAATAGTGGCTAAAAGGCTTTTAGCAGCACAGTTCAGACCTAAGCTCTTCCACACCAGATTTCAGTCTTAAACAAGTGAGGAATTTGTTGCACTGAGGTTTGGATATGTCCTGTTTCACATGTGGAGCTATTACATTGCTATAAAATGTAAAATAACAGAATTCCATAGAAAAATCTTGATAATTCAGCATGATATCCATTTGCATGAATATACAGATCCTGCATATAGTCATGAGATATAACACATACCAACAACTTTGCTTTAACAGTGTATTGCTGTCTAACTTCAGCTGAATTTCCAGGCCTTTTTGAAATACTCGAATTGATTCAGCCTGAGTAGGTCAGCACTTAAAATTAATCTGACTGCAATGATAATGTGACCACAATGTGAACGTCTAGATGTTTATGTGTAACTTAAGCAGGTGATTAGCTGGCATAAAATGTCAAAACTATGACAGACGCGTTTACACCAACTGAGAGGATGCTCCTGTATGTATTTTGTGTGCGTATGCTGTATACATGAGCCATTCTATAAATTATATTGTGTGACTGCAATGTATTTCATTCAGTCTTAAATACATGTACGGTATATTCAGAAACCACAAGAAAGTTCAGCTTATCTACTAACAAATCTTCAACACTTACTAGAATCCCATGAGGAAAGTACAACTACATAATTTTTAAGTAAAAAATATGCTTAGATTCTTTAGGATATTGATACCAAAATGTAAGCAGTAACGTGAACAGCTCTACCAAGCTCAGGTTTACAGTGCCTTACTCATAAGAATATATTCTACAACTTTTATCAGTACAAAAATTAGTAATCTTTAAATTGATTCATAGATACAGACTGTACACATGTAGACACACAAACACACACATGTAAAAAAACAGCTAGTTGATGAGATACATTAAAACCGAACACTTTGTGAGAAAAAAAACTGAGGAGGTGATTGACAATACAAATGTTACTGGTGTTTATAGGATGTTTTCAAGGTTTAATCTGCCTCTCTTTTCAAGGGACTTACTTCCTTTTCTCCCAATTCACCTATATCAAATGGCCACTCTTTGAAACATAACTTTTTTTTTGGCTTTTGCTGGCTTTTTAAGACAAAAACACCACCACCAGTTAGAAAACTTTTTTTTTTATGTTTAACTTTCAGAATGATAGTATTTTCTATCCACTTTTTATCACTGAGGACGACATTAAAGTTAGAATATTATTATTTATTTAAAGTGTATAGTAGCCTTTTACTAAGTAAGTGCAGCAGTATTTTACTACTGAGTTTAATGTCCACTGTAAGAGCCATAACGTACTGGTTTCTTTTGCAGAACAAAGTGACCACCAAAAGCGGGACTTTGTGGGCCAGTTGGATAAAACATAAGCTCATCTCGCCCCCAAAACCCCGACTCTGGAACCACAACCTTCCGAGATTCAATTTGTAAGTAAAGTATCTTTGTAAGATATGCCCAATCAACTGAGAGAATCATTGCTTATAAAGTGGGAAATTTTCAGACTAATAACAGAGAATATTATAGCCAAGTCACAATACATACTCCTTCACTTTGTGGGCAGCAGGAACTGCTAACAGATACTGTTTGGTTTTATTCACACTTAATGATTTATTTATTAAGTAGGTAAGCAGCACCTTCTGTAAGTGTCTATAAAATGACACAGAACTCCCCCAGAATAACAGTTATTTATTAGACCCAGCACTCGAAGCATCTATTAAGAGTTCTTCTCAAAGTGAGTAACAACTTAGTTGTTTATCTCTTCCAGTGTATTTCAGCCTAAAGATGACACGTTATAGAGAGATGTCTGTCATTATTCTATATTTGTTACTTGTACACTAAACTAGAAAATATTTTCACTTCACTTGAAACAAGTGGGTCTTTTCCCACTAACAATGGCAGTTTCAAGTGTTCAGCTGGGTGTCTAAATCTCACTCCCCTCAGCATTATGTTTCTTAAGAGCTTCCTTCAAAGACGGGAGGAAAAGCAGAGATCTGTAGACAAAAGGGCCGCATTTTCTAAATCCTCAGTTTATAATTCCAACAGAACTTCCAAATAAAGTCCAAGTTTAAAAGCATGACCGTTTACACTTGGACAGCCGAAGTAGGTAAATGCTGTCAGTTACTTTAAAAGAAACTAATTACTGAGCTTGACAAGCCACTCTTACATCTGTTCTGCTTTTGATAATCAAAACAGAGAGCCGAAGAACGCTGTCCCAGCTGAGCGGCTGGATAATCGGCAAATACATCTTGGAAGGGAAACGCAGAGAAGTTGGTGGAAATCCTGGCTAAGCAGAAACGTTAGAACAAAATCTGTGGCCTGTGGAAAGCGGCATCGGCTGCCTCGCTTACGGCCGCGACGGTTTCGAAGACCCCTCTCCCCGCCGTCTCACTTGCGCTTACCGAGCCGCACGGACCGACCCCCATCA
>NW_010973072.1:5309894-5314942 GCF_000737465.1 Haliaeetus leucocephalus
CGGCGCTGCCCCCGCAAAGCCGTGAATAAATAAACGCCCGAAGCGAGCGGGATCCCGGGGAGAGGGAGCCGGTCGCCTGGCAGGTTCCCGTTCTTGAAAGGAGACAGCCCTTCGGTCCTCGCTCCGGGCCGGCTCCTTCCGTTGGCAAAATCCTGACTCATTACATAAAAAGATCACCCTGCCAGGCGCCCAGAAACATTTCTTCATCACGGTCACGCCACAAGCTAAACAAGAGGCCACATCAAGGGGAGGGGGAGAAGGGGAAGCGGAGGGGGGGGAGAAAAAATCCAGAAGGTTTTGGTTTTTTTTTCTTTAAGATCCTCTTCCTTCAAAAAAGAAAAAAAAAAAAAAAGTGCACGGGGAAAAAAAGAGCAGCCACCAGGAAAAAAACTAGAGAAGATTCACTCATTGTTGCCACAAAGACACCTCTCCCCTTCCCACTCCCTCTCCATGCTCATTCCTCCAACAGTGCTACAAAGACGTGCAGGCTGCGCCGGGAGTTGCTGAGCCCGAGCCGTGAGCTCCTCAACTCCGCGGGGGCCGTGCCAGCAGACCCGGGGCTCAAGAGTCCTCCGAGAGTAGGTGTGGTAAGTCCGAGACCGTCCGAATTTTTTTTATATTTTTTTTTTTTTTCCTAGAAACTACCTCCAAATATAGTAACAGGGAAGGGGCATTCCTAGAAATTCGGGAGACGTCAGAAAGGGAAGATTTGTGAAATTCAGCTTCACTTCCTGCAGAGGGCTCCTAGCACAGGGAAAAAAAAAAATCAAGTGAGCAATAAAGTGCTTTTCATGCTTCTCTGATCAGATAATGGTTAAAAAAAGAATGGTAAAACACTTAACTCACATTTCTCCGATATGATCTAGGAGTTTCATATGCGAAGAAAGCTAATCAGTAACCCCCTTCCATCGTTTTCTACTAATGTTTATAGATGTCTTATCTCCTGTATTTACTTTCCCCCATGTCCTCATATCAGACCTATGTACACAGCAAATAAAAGGAATATGCATATGAGTGAAAAATGGGCCAAATGATAACCCTGCCATGTATCACAGGAATGCTAATTAATGTTAGTGTGTTATTTTAAACAGGCTTTGTGGCTTGATTCTTTCACGCTACACTGATGTGAATAATTCATGTTATTACTGTAGATGCGTGCAGTATCGTTACTCGCATGAACAGGAATCCATAGGCTGGCTTTTATTTAAGGGCCCCAATACTGAGAACTGCTGAGCACTGTCAGTCCCCATTGACTTAACGGTATCTTAGGCTGTTAATTAACTCTGCTCAGCAATTCACGGGATCAGGCCCTGACCGACAAATGTAAATTGGGACTTGCGGCAGACCTGCACACTGCCGTGAGACACTGTTATTCCTCACGTGTCGCCTAGATCTGTGTATTTGCTTTGTGCTTGTGTCTAACACCCCATCCTTCTTTAGTCATATCTTTTAAAAAAACACTATTTGATACATTTCATAGAAAGCAGAAGCGAATGTTTGCAAAGCAATAGTGGATGAAGATGTTGTTACATGCTATTAATTATATAAAGATATCAATGCATTTGTAATAAAGCATTATTTATCCAGGAATAGCAAAGGTTGCTGTAAAAAAACCACAATAGCCAGCTTTTGGGGAAAGATAATAGATTTCAATGTGTGCAACTCTTGCAGGTTAATTGAATTTCCGTAACGAAATTCCCCTCAGCCACATGAAATCCTTGGGTTTGTTCTTTGAATTTCATTATGACTTGCAGAGTCTTCTCTGCCCTCAAATTAAATGCAATAAAACCACTGTAGTCTGGCTTTACTTCAGTGTTTTATAAACACTCGCATTTAATCAAAACTTAGTTACAGACACCTTGTCTGTCTGCAGTTTTGAAGGGGAATTAGCAGAGTTCACCTGACAATCCTAAGTGTGCTTTGACTCCTAAGTATGTTTTAACTGTTATCGCAGTGCTCAGTAAACAATTGCTTCAGAATACAGACTCAGCTTTCAGAGAGGTGCACCCACAGTGTTTTTTTAGCAATAATGCCTGGTTAGAAGTAGATTTATTTTAAGTAATCTCTTGGAATTCCAAACGGCTCTAGTTAATTACAAAAAGGCCTTTTTAAGCTGGCTGGCTTACTTACGGCACACTGCTCTACTCTGCCTGTCACTCTCACTTCCTGAGTGAAAAAGTGAATGGCAGCTTCAAGTTCAAGATCTTTTGATCATTAAAAGAAATGGATGTGCTGTCCTCTGTTGGTCATACTGGTTGTCACATGTAAAATTCAATTAATTCAAAAAGCAGCAAGAGGCTCTGTTAAAACAACAAAAATGATGAAACTAAATTTGCTCCCCCTTCCGCTTTCACCAGTAAGACTGCACAGTGTGAGGGATTTCTAAATCATTTCTGAAAGATGATGCAACGATGGATACTAGAAGCTGGATTAAGGAGAGGACCCATTTCACACGACTCCATACTACAGATTCAGCCCCATCGGACTCCGGCTGCTGTTGGGCCACCCGCCCTGCTGTGCCGGCATGCTGGGTGACAGCGGGAGCTGCAGCCTCCCTCCGGCTCCAGGGCTGGGGCCAGGGTTGCGGGGGGGCTGCAGCGCTGCCAAGCGCGGGGTGAGAGAGGAAGTTTCCAGCTTAAATTTCACGTCACACGGTCCGGCCTGGGGACAGGGCCATGTGTGCCAGTTCGGATGATTTGTGCTCACATGTAATGACTCACGTCGTGTGATGCGATGGCAGCTCTGCAGCTTCTCATAGCGCTATAACTATGGCAGCTCAGGCTTTGCCGGGTACGCGTAATGCAAATTCCCACTTTACCGCACATGGTGTCCTTCTGGGAGTCGTGATGTGTAGAAATGCTCTGCTCTGCTCAGTGTTGGTAAGCAGCAGGAGCGTGTCTGCTTCGGGTCCTCATTTCAAGAAGAGCGTGTAGCAACTGGAGAGGAGCTGGGTGATTGTAGCAAGGATGATTAGAGGTGTAGAAAACCTGACCTAAAAGGAGAGATGTTAAATTTGGGGATTGTGTTGTCCAGAAGGGAGAAAGCTGAAGGCAAACATAGTAACACTTTCAAAAAGGTTTGACGTCACGTAAATTAATGTATGTCATGGCAGTCAAGCTGTGTGGTATGTTAATTATCTCTACATCTTAACTGCTACCGGAGCTATCAATTTCTGGTCTGCACTAGCTTCTCTTATGATTTCATAGACAGTTTTCCAATTACAAAATTAATTTTGAGTAAATAACCGTAAGACACGTCTTAAAATGTTACTTAGCAAAATTACCGTGCTAATAATTTAGCAATGCTATTTAGCAAAATGTAAGTTCTGTCTGCAAACTATGGAAAACCAGGCTCTGTATTGTCCAATTTCTATGTGTGTCATGTAACACAGACTCATGGCCCTCAAACCATTGTTAGGTGGGTGAGACGCAGCCGTAGCTCTCGTGCATACCTGGCTTAGTCTTATATATTTCTAAAAAACAAGAAAGAATTTATGAAAGCATTACTCATCACAGGCAGGGTGGCTCCTCTCCAGGTTTATCCCTGAGGTTGGAGTAACAGAGAGCAGTATTTATCAAACACATGTTTTGTCCTTGAGTTTGATTTTTGTTTAGTTTTGAAAACCCTCTTATGAAAGCAGCTTCAGGGACACGGCTGTTCCTCACTGTCCTTCATATCCATGAGTAAAAATATCTAAGAAAACAGAAACCGGTTTAGAACATGTTGGGTTGTAGTTTTGCATGTGCTCTGTGCAGAAACTGTCACTGCTCAAAATCAATAATTTACATTTTTCTTCTCTCTAGGGAGATTGGGCAGTGTTGTCATGGATTTCATACTAGAGATTTCAAGTTAAAAAATGAGCTGGAAGGTAAGCACTGTGATTTCCTCTCTGCTGATGCTTCATCAAAGTTATGCCAAATTTGCTGAAGAGCAGTTTTGGACACTTGGGAACACTGATAGTAAACTAAGTGCAAAAATAATAGATTTTAATTACATGTAATTAATACAGTCAGATAATCTTCATAACACTAAATCTGTGCAAAAAAAAAATCCTTATATAGAATAAATGGTTACAGCCCTTCTTTAAATCAAAGTACCACTTGAATGATGATTTTGACGTACTATCAGAATTTATGTATTTTATTTTAAAAGATTTTACAAAATCTAGCGTAAATAGGTAATGACAGGGTTTTTTGTTCATACAACAGTTGTACAATTTTGATTCTAGACAACAGTGGTGCGGAATACGAGAGGAAGGTTTGTGAGGAAGAAAACAAAACCGACTGTGTGGACTAACGAAAGGTCAGTGAAATTTCAAATGGCAAGCAAATATCAAACATGAATCAATAAAGATTTCCTTCAATGTGTAGTGCTGTTATTATTTACATCGTCGGGATGGTGTTAAGCGCGGGTTTCGTGGCTGGCCCTGTCCATGTCCCCGAATTGGACTTCCCGGCTGCTCGAGGTCCTGCCGGACCAGCTGTGTGGCTGACGCACCCAGTGTTTGCTTGCGCTTGGAGACGGGTGAGCATCGCACGCAACCAACCTGCCCTTCCCTTACCCAGTTTCAATGTCACAGGGAGTTTTTCTATTTAAAAAAACCAGAAAACGTGAAGTGAACACTAACCAGGTTGCAAATAATCCTTCCAAGTAGTTAGTGATGTAGATGAAGAAACCTCATGTTTTACTAACCAGAAGGCAGAACTAAATTAATAAATAATTAACTGAATTACAGGCGAGGGGAAGCAATGAAAAGAACCAGGAATTGCAGGATGGTCTCGGTAGCTGCAGCCTGTGGAGAACGGCTCTTCAAGCGAGAGCTGGCAGAGGCCCGGCTTGTTCCTCACAGGAAGGGATCCACGTTGTGGCGGGCGCCATCGCGTGCTGCGAGGCTGCCGCGTAGGGAGCGCGTGTGACACGGCCTCCACTGGGGCAGACATCTTTTCCGTGCCCGTGCGACAGCGTCTGCTAATTTCAATTCTTCGGCTTGAGCTCGAGGGTCTCTTGACCACAGGGTTAGGCCCCAAGGAAGGTGGTCTGAAGAAAAA